>NC_059081.1:23185876-23785876 GCF_020497125.1 Mauremys mutica | reverse complement strand
AAGCTACTGGGAGCAAATCACTTTTGTTTTCAGATTCTTTGGTAGAAGTAGCAAATAAGGGGAATTTCATTTTCACACATCTCTGATTGCTTTTTTTCTGCTGTAAAATTTGCCTGGGCCATGTATTTTCCTCATTATTCTCAGGTACTGACCACTTCTACTCTGGCACAACTCTCGTAGACAAGACCTGAATTTAACATCTAATTCATCCCACTTCATTTGAATGAAGATTATAAAGGAAAATGTAATCCTACTGATTTGCAAATTGAACTGTTTTGTAGATGCCATTTAAACTGTCTGCTATAACTGTCTTTCATGAAAAACATGATGCAGTAGGGGAGATCAAAGCTTCATACGGAAGTTCTTTTTTTGAAAGCTGATGCTCCTGGCTTCTTTAACTAATTGAATTTTTTTCTTTACAAGAACAGACCTTCAAGCATTCTGGTTGCTGCTACTAGCCTTATCATTACATAGTTGTTACTTCCTGCTTTATGGGACTTAGTTAGAGATTAATGGAACACCATGTTGGCAATTTGGGGTGGACTTTGTCTATTTTAAGTACAGTATACAAATAGTAAAACAGAGGAGATTATTAATGGCCTCAGACTGAAAAATAAACACATATCTCCTTATTTTTTCAGTCTGTAGCCAGTATTTGATAATTTCATGGAATGTCCCTTTATTGAACTACATTTTCTTTTGACAGTAGATGGATTTTGTGATGATGAAAAGGAGGGGAAACAACACTGGCTTAATTGGTGAGGTGAAAGCTTTAGGTGTATACTTTGTCGGTGGTTTGCTATTAGAGGCTGAGTAAATTGTGGAAGGTACAAGGTAAGAAAGACATTCCAGTTCTGCCTGTGGCATTATTTGTCCCTTAGAATTTTATGTGAGAGGATCTATAATCTCTCATGTACTTGAGTGCTATGTATGAAGTGTGCTATCTATACGGCAATACCAATACAGGCCCCAAATTGCTCAAAACATTCCTATTCAGAAAAGTACTTAAACATATTCTTCTTTAATGTAACCACTGCTTAAATATTTTGCTGAATTGGGGCCATATTTCACTCTTGATCTGTAACACTCGCCTTGATACCAGCTTGCTTGGCAGGTTTTGGATGGGTTCCTGATGGGCAAAATGGGACAGTAAATGGCTGATTTTCCTGATAGAAAACTGGCACATGGGTGACATATGTATTATAATGGTGCAATGAGTTATGAGTTACCAGATTTCTATACATATACAAATCTATTGATGTTCGTCAGCCATTTTCTGCCATCTGAGGTCCACAGGTGATGGATGAATTTGGCTTTTAATATGTCCAGCCTTCACTATCAATCTAGCTTGACCATATCAAGATAGATAGGTGTCTGAGTTATGGACCCAATTCTGCAAACTGCCAAGCACCTCCTGAGCCTCTGAGCCACCTCAACTCTCCCTATGATACTGTGGAAGATGTAGATGCTCTTAACTTTGTTGGAGGCACTCAGCACATTGCAGAATTTGACCCATCTGAGCATACATTTTTAGTTATGTCTTATTAACAACAGAGGAGATTTCTGAAGTTGGAATGATGGGTTTTTTTATTTTGTTTGTTTTGTATTTTTTAAACTTTTGGTTTTTATTACCTGAGCTGGAATTTCAGAGAATTTGAATCTCAGAGCTGATCTTGAAAAGCGTTAATCACCATTACAGCTGTCCTGGTCTACATTTTTCTGAATTCAGCTCTGCATCAGTGATGCACTTCAAACCCTTTGAAGTAGAACTGCACTGAGTTGCTTCCGTGCTGGCATGTGTGAGTTGATTCTCCCTCCCCCTTTTGTTTAAGCTAAATTGGCCTATTTCATTACCTTCAGGTGAATGGACTTTGAATTCCAGGCAAGAGTGAGTTTCATCATTAGACATGTCTTAATGTTACTCCTGTCAGTGAGAAAGCAGGTGCAAGAAAAATGGCCTTTAACCCTCTACTGTTTGCTTAATTTAACTAGAGAGCTTGGTAAGAAGCCACTGTGTTTGCTTGCATTTATGTTTAATGTAATTGGAACTTAAGCTGTTTCCTCCATTGTGATATTTTTCCTGAGAATGAGAGTATAATGTTAATGGCCATGTACAACAGAAAACCTGTCAGTGTTCCGTTCTGTAGAGAAATTGACATATAAATTATGTGGCACAGTATGACAGCTGAGGCAGGTAGACAGAGAAACAAGGCTACACTCTGTGAATAAGTGCGTTACCTGTTCTTTCCACCTCTTATGTAAAATTACCTGGGCCAAATTTCTTTCTCAATGGCAACGCTAGGCCTCCCCATTGATATCAGTGGGGATGCATAGCAGTTGGTGAGGGCAGAATTGGGTTCTTTGTTTTTAAATTGAGATACGCTTCTTCTTGTTTAGTGCAAAAGAACATCTCTAGAGTGTGGTGTCGTAAACTTAAAACAGGCATCTGAGTCAGAGAAAATAACTCAGCTTTTTTCCCTCTGCTGTGACTGTAATTTTCCAGTCCAATTAAAGATTGGAAGCATAAGCAAGGAATTATAATTGCAGCAAAGGAGGAAAAACAGAGGCAAATTCCTGCCCTGCCTCACTGTGGAAATGCAAGGGTGTGGGAGAGCGTGTGTGCCAGGATGGTTCTAGGCGACCAAAGGGAAATGTACTCGGATGTGCAGCTTACTGCTGTGTTGAAAAAAAGGCACGTGTGCCTTTGAAACCAGCTCCAGCAATAGACACGTGCCTGAACCAAAGCCCTGTATCTGAATGCTGGTGTAAGGAGCAGGCTGGTTTTGTGGTTCCTCTGTAGGATGGAAGACGTGGGTTCAATTCCTGGCTCTTGAACTTGCTTGCTGTATGACAGTGAGCAAATCACTTAGCTTCTCGGTGTTTCCACACTCCGGTTGGTGGAAGGGGAGTAATATTACCTACATCACAGGAGTGTTGTGATTGTGAGGTTGAAGCCATTTATCTTTGCCAAATGTTTTAAGATCCTCATTGGGGTGAGGTTGGGGTGAGGTTGGGGTGAGAAGGCGCCTTTCCCGAACTGCCTGAAAACCAAGTCCACACACACTTACATACACACTGTGAAGAATTAAAACTCACCCCATTCCCAGGGCTTGGTTGATTCACAATAACACAATGCGTAGTTTAGCTCAAACATTCTTCCTAGGCCTGGCTACACCTAAGGGGCACCCAGAGTTAGCAGTCACTTTTGAACATTTGACCACTTGTGCCTTGCACAGCACTGACCAGATTGTCATGCTTAACCAATGAAAATTATTTCAAATAATGGCGGTTTCTGAAATCCATTGAGAACCTAAGATACCAAGGAGTCTAGTCCCAGCTACTGTAATTAATGGCCATCATTTTCTAATTAAAAGGTCTGTTCCTGAGGTCAGTCAGGGAGAGACATAGAGATGAACCCATTTCCTATGACTTCCTATCAATATATGTTTTCCATAGCATCCTTTCAAAGTGTGAACTGTACACTCTATGTTGTATTCCATCATAGCACAGTGAGGGCTGAAAAACTTCAAGTGTGTCAGGCCTGGGATATTCCTGATGGAAGAAGTCGTTCCCTTCCTGAGCCTCAGCCATTGAAAGCAAATTTCTGACTGAAGTCATACCATGTCCGTCCTTTAACTCTCTTAAGATTTACCACCATTCAGATGACTATGTATTGCATCATAGAGTGTTCCCACTTGCTTGTGCGACAGGCAGTGATGTTCTATAGGTTTCATATTCACTTTGTATTTTCTTTCCTGTGGAAGGTTCATTTTTTCAGCTAAATGGTAGCTAGACAGCTCATTCTCACACATTATTAATGCTGACTTCCTGATTAACCATAAATGGGTGGGGATGCTAACTGAACTGATAATAAGATGCCAGTGGGTGGATGTGAAGGCAACATCTGCATGTCTGATCTCATGTGCTGATCTTGTGTGCTGGCACAGGCATGCATGACATTTTGTTATTCCAGAAGTATCTTAAGGACATAAAATTCCAACAGCTGGAACCTGGTCTTAAGCTGCTGTTTTTGTTAAATTGCTTTGTCCTGCAGCTATGTCAGGGTTTTTTCTGGCATTGACAGAATAAGTTCATACTCTTTGTGTACTACACCTAATGCACAGCACTGTAGTTAGAAATACACATAGAAAGCCACTGATAAGCAAGGTACAACAGGGAAGGAGATATAGTATACATCTCTAGCCTCTATGCTTTACTGCAATTGCATAAAGTAAGGCAAAGAAAAGCATATGGATTTGCATGGTCAAAAGATAATGCCACTTATTATTGACCCTGTCTATTGGATATCATCAAGTTCTTGTATTATTAGACCCATAGCTACCTTTAAATAAGTTCTACTTGATCATCAGAGGCAATGCTGCTAGATCTTTTCCTTGTGCCTGGCTCCTGATTTGTATTAAAAGAATCTACAAATGCACTAAGTACTTTCCTATTATTACTTTTCTAGTAAGTAATTGCAGAACTTTCCATAGGGCTATTATGGGATTTTTGATGTGAGGGGGTGGTCTGTGTCATTGTGATGAGAGAGGTAGGGCTACATATATGAGAGAATTTTTTTGTATTCAACTATGGTTCACGCAATGAATACATGTGAGAACCCCTGATTTAATCCATCTTCCATAGGTTCCGTATGGTGCTAGAAAGTTCCCTCTGAAATAGCACTCACAGCAAATGTATGGAAGGATAAAGAAAGATCTTAAATGTTGTAAATTTTGCTCAACCCTTCATCTTCTTAATAAAGCTTGAGTAATCAGATGTTACATGGGGGATTGAATCCTCTCCACCTGAAAGTGCTGCTGTGGACCACTGAAGCCAAAAGAGTTAAGTCAACTGAGAATCTGATTTTGGATTTCTCAGTAGATAATTGTGATTGAAAACATGTATTATATTGCAAGATCCTACCAGCCTTTCTTAGGCAGTACTTGCACTAACCAGTGGGAATTTGGCTCAAATAGAATGCAGGATCAGGCATGTTATTAATGGAGAAATAGGATATTACATTTAACTTTGCGGCAGAAGTCAACCCTCCAGGTTTCCTTTGGCAGATATGGCATAGGCAAATGAAACACCATTTCCAGAGTCTCCATCGCTAAAAGCCTCAGCCCACCACTGAATCTCATATGTCTTGTCCAAAACTATCATTTCCCCCATTCCCCATCCATTGTTCCCTTCTCCTTTATTCTTCTAATATGTTTATTATGGTTGAAGGCAACCATAATAAACTGTGACCCTCTGCATCAAATTGAAGTTTAAAGTCTAAATCTGAGCTGAATACAAAGCAAAGGTCTTGGGCCACATCCAACCTCCATTACACCATCCAGGTTCTCATAAAATGCTCTAATGTCCTTTTTCTTTTTCTTTTTCCACCCTTTTTTTCTTTCATGTAATTAAAAAGGAAGTGGCAGCTTTTGTTTGAATGGTATTTAGCTTTTAGAGGGAAAAGTGGATACACCAACCTGCTGTGACAAAATAGAGCTGGATTGGTATTTAAGTGAGAATCATTATGGCAGATATTTTTGACTATGAGATAAGAAGCATTTTAATTTGCTCTAATTTGGTCCTGTAGTAGGAGGCCTTCTTTATCACTGTTTTTAAGTCTAATAATGAAACTCTGGGCCAGATTCTCAACTGGTATAAATTTATAAAATCTCCAGGCCTATACCCTCCAGAGTATTTAGGTACCTAACTCCCATTGAAATCAATGGAAGTTATGGGTTTAAATAACTTTGAAGCTTTGGGCGCCAAAAACTCCAGTTGAATCACTGCCCCTGCTCCTGCCCCCCCACCCGCCCGTGTTTCAAATCTTCTTGTATGCTTCCGTAAGCCTAATGAGTCATGGTATTAGAGAAGAAAGGTTCATAAGCCAATAATAACTCCAAGGAAGTTGCACAGGTATAGAGAAAGTGAATGGCATTGTATCCCCCAGTTTTGTACACAACCAAGACCCTCCCTTCATTGACCTTTCACTACCTCAATGGGAACAGGACTATGCCACCTCTGTGACCATTTTCCTCCAACAGATTCCTGTGTGTCTGTGGTCCACTCTGGGGCTTGGGTGAAGTTTGGCCAGAGGAGAGGCAAAAGCCATAAAAAATGTGCATAACTTTCCTCCCAGCACTGGAAGTGGGTTTGCTTTAAAATGAGCTGATTAAAAAATAGCCCTCTTGTTAATGATGTACTGCAACATGTTACTTCATCAATACGCTATGAAGAACTAACATAACGTGATATGACACAATGTAATGGGTAAACATGAAGGTGAGCACAGATCTTCACTGTTTCCTAACTGCTCTCTATTCTTTGCAGATAGTATGTTTCCAAACCAAATCTGTGCCAACTTCTTATGGTTTAAAAGGGATTGAAATGGGTTCAAATCTGTGAATAATTCATATTTGTACCCATGGTATTGTGAAGAGACTACACAGAATCCTGCAGCCTTATGAATGATAGTATTTTATCACACTGAACCAGCTTTCCATTCCAGGTAGTATATAATAACTAACTCCTGCATTAATAGTTATTTTCAAGAAAGCAAATGGTAAAAGGCAACAGGAGGGCCATGTGTGTTATATACAGTGAAATATGGAGTAAAATGGCAAAAAAAAATCTGCAAAATCACAGAATCAAAGTTTTTCAATGTCAACAAATACCCAGAAAGTCTACATTGTATAGTGGTCAGGAAAAAAAGTGCTGTAAGGAACGTATCAGTTCCTCTTGAGCTGTCCATCTACATCAGATCAATAGCCTTTCCAAGCATGGGACATTCAAGCTTTCAGCTTGAGAAATTGAAGTTCTCAAAATAAGTCAGGGTTGTAACACAAGTCCATCATTGTGTGTCACAGAAATGAAATGAGTTGTCTCCTGTTCGATTGATGACTGACATCAAACTAGGAGGGAAAAGAGGAAAATAAATGAGACATGTTTTTTGAGAAGTTGTTACGAATATTTCTGTCAAAAAGTTTACACGAACGGGTCTGCTTTCACTTTTATGTACACGAATAACTCCCATTACCAATAATAAGACCTATATGGTATGGAGTGGCAGGAGGGAATGTGATAGGGCATAGGGAATTAATTAGTATACAAATATAATATACAAAAAAAGGAACAAACTGCATTAAAATAAGGAGATTTCTCATAGGAAAAAAGGAAGGTATTATTAATGCTGGTAATGTTGGAATCATGGCAATATTTAACTACTGATTTCTAATACTAAAAATAAATTTAGGATTTGATTTTGCAACTGAATAAATATAGGCTAATATTTGCACCCATTGAAATAAACCGGCCTCAGAATGGGCAAATGGGAACACTCATGTAGATCCAATTGCAGAACCAAACTTTCAGAGTTGGACCTCAGCTGAAAACTCTGGCAGTAAATCCACATTTAGAATCCCAGTAGTTCAGAGCGGGCATTGTTTGCATGTGGTATGGGGTTTGGTTCAAGCCCTTACAGAGACAGGAGCCAAATGTGAAATTTGCTTTGGATGTGAGTTCAGTCTCCAACTTACCCCAAAACCTGTGGTTGGAGGGGCTACGGGGAGAAGATCGGAGTTGGGTTCAGGTCCATCTATAAAGCCATTTGACTGATATTTTAAAAAAAAACTGACAAAGCTCCTCCTGTCAGTTGTCTGTACTGTAAAATAATGTAGAAACGGAATGTTCTACAAATTTCTGTGTTCTATCAGTTAAAAAGGCCCCTGCAGTGCCTACAAACAGGCTAACAGAATCAATGTTTGCTGCAGTTACTAACTGAGCTGCTTGTTGATGTTAAAGGAAATAACTTTGTTATCCATAGTACAAGTGCTCCTCTATTATCTAGGCTTTCAAAGTGATTGAACCTAAAATGTATTCTAGCAGTGGATATAGATACCTTGCTACCTTGGAGACCAGTGAGTTTCAGTGCATTAAATATAGAAATTAGTTTCCTTATCCACTGCCTAAGCAATAAAAATGGAGACAGAAACCATGATCGTTCTTTGGTACATACTGGGAAATGATGCAACTGCATTCTTGAACTTCCCAAGGAGCTGTTATTTCCAGTTTCCATTGTCTCATAAAAAAAATGTCTTCTGGTTACTGTATTCAGGCATGAGTGATCTACAACTTAGAGCAGGGGACTGAGTCAGAGACTCTGCCCCTGATTTACTGTGTGACCTTGTGGTGTAAATTGACTAATTTCTCTGTCCATCAGTATATTCATTTCTAAATTGGATGTAATAATACTGTGTAAAATCTTTCTTAAATATAGTAGATCAGGGTCAACAACCTTTCAGAAGTGGTGTGCCGAGTCTTCATTTATTCACTCTAATTTAAGGTTTTGTGTGCCTGTAATACATTTTAACGTTTTTAGAAGGTCTCTTTCTATAAGTCTATAATATATAACTAAACTATTGTTGTATGTAAAGTAAATAAGGTTTTTAAAATGTTTAAGAAGCTTCATTTAAAATTAAATTAAAATGCAGAGCCCCCCGGACCGGTGGCCAGGAGCTGGGCAGTGTGAGTGCCACTGAAAATCAGCTCGCATGTCGCCTTTGGCACACATACCATAGGTTGCCTACCCCTGTATTAGATAAACAAATAATATATGCCACTCTGGTGGATAAAAGAAACTTGCTGGAGTGTTTACTCCACTAACTGACACTTTCTCATTAACTATATACATTTGCATAGATTTCCTCAAATACATAAAGCATTCTTACACCAATGCTACAGAACTAAGCTTGAAGTACAGCTATAAATTAGTGTTCAGAAAATTACAGTAGGGATTTAAGGAAACATGTGAAATCATATATTAGTAGTTCTACACCCTAATATGTTCATAGTGTTTGATGGGCTTAAATACATGAAAATGTGGTTAGAAACTAATTTCTGTCATTCATCTGGGAAATACCATGGGCTTGATTCTGATCACCTAAAATGGAGTAAATCTGAAGTAACAAGACTGACGTAAGTGATGCCGGAAGCGGACACACAACTTGAAGTGTATCCAGTTGTGGAAATTAGGGTCTGATGATTCATGAAATCATTCTTTTTTATGCACTAATTGACACAGGAGCATTTTCTCATGAGCAAAATCATATGCACACTTCTGGGTGTGAAAAGCATGCAGGGGGAAAAACATACAGTTGAACTGATAAGATCCTTCTGGTGTGCTGTGGCTACTTTACACTGAACCACTGGTGACATTTGGGCCTGACCTCATATACATGGCCCTGGAGAAATGCCCTATTGATATTTCCAAAGGGTTCCTCCAGTGGCATAAAGACTGCCGTGCCAGCTCACATGTGGGATATGGTCAGATGAAAAAGGGTGTCCCAGGCTACTCCTATTACTTAATGTGTTTTTGGCACCTTGGAGCCAATAGCAGCTTGCATAAGTAAAAGCAGCCTTCAGACAGCTGTAATTTATGGCAAGAGACCAGCATGGCAGACAGTGAGTCCCAGTAGCAGCAGGAGGTTGCAAAGGTGAGTATTATACCACCCGCGTGATTATCTTATTGTTCACAATTCCCTACACATGACACATCTAAATCAGGAATATTTTTGAAAAAATAGTAGATATTTTTCCTTTGCCTTTTTTTTTTTTGAATAGGAAACCATTTTTGTTTGTCAATATAGGACACAACCTAATTATAACTTAAACTTTCAACAAGATAGTATTAAACAGTCTTCTGACCCCTTACAGCCATGCTAGAAACCCTATAGAGTAGGGGGAGGGATAGCTCAGTGGCTTGAGCATTGACCTGCTAAACCCAGGGTTATGAGTTCAATCCTTGAGGGGGCCATTTGGGGAGTGGTCCTGCTTTGAGCAAGGGGGGTTAGACTAGATGATCTCCTGAGGTCCCTTCCAACCCTAATAATCTATGATTCTAAGAGATGCATTTTTGAAGGGCCCTAAATCCTGCCTCCCTTTATGCAGGAGAACAACGATCAGGGAACTTCATGGCCATGGCAGCATCGACAAGATTAGCCACCTTTGGGCTAACTCATTCCTGAGTTACTTTTGGACTGCCCATTAAAGTGAACACCTTTGCACAGGGTTTAAGTGAACTAAAACAAAACAAAAATCTCTGCACTAGTAGCCTTGCCGCCTCTGTTGTATTTCTTATGCCTGCAAAATCACACAGGTTTGTCATGTGACACACTAGGCCTTATTCACCACTGCTTGGGAACCTTGCATAGTTATTTATACCTGTGCAGCATGGGTACAAAATTCTACAAATTCTGACTACACAAGGCAGTACGAATCAATCCATCAGTCTTTGTAGTCAGAGAATATAGTCCTGGTTTTCTCATGCTTGCTGTGATCTGATGGTTATGCCGTCTGCTGATTTCTGAGCCATTCAGCCTTAGACTTGCTGCTTTGACTTCAGACACTGCAGCAAAGAACAGCTGGGAAATCAGTGAAGCAGCAGAGAATAGTGGTCACAATAGAAAAAAAAATATTGAAAGAAAACTGTCCTAGGCAGCCCCATGGTGCCCTTTCACACTCAGATGCTATCCCAGGGATCCTCATGGGAAATGGCAAGACATATTCTTCCCTGATAACAATGTAAAAAGTACCCAAGTGCACATGGCATCTAGCAGTATTATGTTGCTTCAAGAAAATGACATGGCGAGACTATTTGATGTGCCATTTATAGAATAACAACACCACATTCATTTCTCAGTATAAAAAATAATAGAGCCTAATACTCACAAAAATGGTTAGCATAGCATTTCTGACTCGTTTGTTAAGTGCTGCTGAGCTGCTGAGTGTAGTCATGGTGCCTGAGGAGTTTATAATCCAAGTCTGAGCCTACAACATTTTCTATCAGGCATGGTGCATGAGACAGTTGTAATCTTGTGGGACTGCAGTAACGGAGGTAACTGTGGTACTTCTGGGCTAGATTGTGCAATCCTTATTCATGCTAGTAAGCACTTAATAACAAAAGCAGTCCTATTGACTTCAGTGGTGGCTTTTAGGGTATTGGTACCACAGAGTAACTTGCCCATAACACAGGAAAATCGAGTGTCTTTTCCATTTCTTAATTATTCGAGGTGGAGTGAAAGGAAGGAAAGTAGGTGGTAAATCTAAATAAAATATAATTTTAAAAAGAAAGCAAACAAAAAACTACCTCATCTGACTCGCTCCATGTTTCTTGTCTTATTTCTATGGCTTTTTTTCTGCGCACATTAACATGAAGCAATAGGACTATTTGTGTGAGTTATGGGTTCACCAACCCAAGGAAGAGTTGCACAATCTAGTCATCACTATGCCTTGTAGCGTATGTTTATTTAATCTTCTTATAATTCTATTTCCCACACTTTCCTTAATACTTTTTCACTTCTCAGATAATTATGGTGTGGAAAAGGCAATTGACAGACCTGGATTACTGAAGATGTCATTCTGTGGTTAGTACATTTCTGCACCCAAAGTTGTTACGCTGCTGTTGTCAAAAATCTGTGTTCAGTGCTTCAAGTGAACATTTTTGTTCTATTCCAATTTGAGAAATGAAACCTCATATATACAACTGAAAGGTGATCAGAAACTTTCCAGAAACATATAAGGGAACAGAAATAGTAATTTAATCAGGAAGGACATAGTTTTGCAATTTTGCAGGCTTTTCATGAAACTGTACAATTTTTTGTGAATTTGAAGCAACAAATATGAAAACCTCTCATGGGGGAGTTTTTCAAATCTTGTTGCAAGTATTTCCTCGCATTTCCTAATTGCAGGGGAATAATTCAATTACACATTATAACTACATGAATGGGGGAAAAAATTCCTTGTTGTTTACACTATAATTCAAACATTCATTTATTAAGGCCCTGACCCTGCAATATTCTCTATGTGGCTGGACTCCTACTTCCCCCACTGAAGTAATTGACTTCAATAGGGTCCCTACCTGAGCACAAGGGTTTGCTCAAACAGAGCTACTGGCAGGATCTGATCCTAAATCATTAGCTATTACTGTTTTGCAGTGGTACATTTATTAGAAATGAAACATTAAAGAAATACTGTATTACTGCCTGAATGTCAGAGGGATTCCAAACAATGACGCATTTTAGGCACCTCACGATGTAGACAGGCACTTACCGAGATTTTCACAAGTGTCTTTGGGCTAGATTCATGAAAGGACTTAGATTCTTGCCACATGAGGCACCTAAATCCCAGAATCAGGTCTCACTGGGATTCATAAAGCCTCCACTCAGCTGCCCCCAAACCCTGAAGATGCCTAAAATCTACCGATGCCTAAATTTTTGTAGTTGCATTTCCGTCAGCACCTATGTTTCTACTTCTGAGCATGTGTACTGCAGCCTCATGTCAGGCATTTGGATGCCTAAGCCCTAGAACAATTCACAGACCAGGGGAAGATAGGAATTTACCCACCTAACTCACCAGTGGGCCCCCATCTGGTAAGCATGCCTAGTGCTTCACTGGGAATAAATAATTTAAGGAAGTCATTGGAGCCAGGGGACTGGATCCTGGGTTCTCCCACAGCCTCAGTGTGTGCTCTAATCAAAAAGTCTACAGCATCATTGTCACTAGCACTGTCTCTCATACACACACATATTCCCATTGAGTCTTTTGTTATTTTTCCACAGTGCAACAGCTTCAAAGGGCAAGAGTGATGGAGCCCCACATCAGAATATCCCATAGCCTAGTAGCTAAGGCACTTATCGGAGAGCTGGCAGAGCCCAATTAAAATCCCTCCTCCCTCTCAGGTAGAGGGAGTGATTGAATCAGGTGTCTCTTATAGCCCTGGTGAGTACCCTAAACACTGGTTATTGGGGAGGGTTGTTGCTGCCACCACCCAACACAAAGAGAGGGTTTGCAGCTGAGAATCCCAAGCAGAAGGAGGCACCTCCCTGCAATCTAGACTTAAGTACCTATCTCTGAGGGAGGGCAGGGCTTAAAACACATCCCTGAGCTTGACATCTCCCATTGGCTAGCTCAGGTAAGGCACCATCTAAAAGGAATCCCATTCTAAGGCACCTATCTCTCTCTATTCATTATATAGGGAGCCTAGGCACCAAACTCAGGCTTTGTGAATCTCAGTGATTTTGTAGGCTCTTAAAAGTTAGTCCTAGGTGCTTAACTCCCAGAAACAGAAGATAGATCAGTGAAGTGAGGATAAAATTTATAAGGCTGCAATTGTATTAGAAATAAATGAGTTATATGACACGTGCTGCCAACCACAAAACCTACATAGGTAACCTTTCACCTGCTGACTTTCATCCTCAACCAAGAAAGGATTAAAGCTAAATGGGATTTAAAGCTTCAGGGGTGAAATCCTGGCTCCATTGATGTCAGTGATAAAACTCCCTTTTATTTCCAGGAAGTCAGAATTTCTCCTAATGTTCTTAAGAAAACTCCACAGCCATTCTGGAAAAGCTGCTTTCTCCAGGTCCATTTCTCTCTTTCAGAGAGTTATTCTTCCCTTCCAGCCCCGTCCCCAGCTAGACAGACTCTGTCTTCTTCCACTCTCAAGTTCTTGATCTTCTTCCTAATTGAGACAGCCCAGTCCTATCCTGCTGGCAGTAAACCAACTGTGTCCTCTGTCTCTAATTTGCTGTTCAATACATAAACGCAGATTCCGAGATCATTCCATAGTCTGTCATTGGCTACTTCTTCATTTCCATCAGTAGCATCAACACCAGTCACTTGTCATGATCATCTCTGGAAGTGCTATGCCTGAAGAGGTGGCACTTTGGGTGGACTTGTGGGGCCTGATTTTCCTTTCACCTACACTGGGGCAACTTGCATGGCATACTCTGGGTCATGCTGTCTGGAGTGGCTCAGGAACAAGACTGCCAAACTCAGCACAGACTGTCAAAGCAGGGCAGACCCCCCAAACAGGTGGAATGTTCTATAAATAGATTTCACCGACCCAGTAACAAATGTGAACTCGTAGACCACTGTAACCGTCTTACCATGCAGTCACAGACAGTCCCCTGGGGCTCTCCAGTCTATCTTACCATCCAGGCAAGCTAGATTTAGTGATAAATAGTCACTTACACCAAAGAAAAATCATAACATATTCAGGTTGCTTCCAGGCCCAAGAGACCAGTCACTTACCCCAGATTAATTTGTACCTTAGCTTTCCCACCAAAGACAACACTGGTAGCCAATCCTGTAATAAACTAACTAAAGGTTAATTAACTAGGAACAATAAATAAGTGTTATTTATAGGGTTAAGCAATCAACATATAGGCAGAAATTAGTTCAGTCTATGGTTCTAAAAAGTGACAGAGATGTAGTAATCTGTCAGCATTGAATGTCTTTTTGGGGCTTAACCGAGGTCGACCCTGGGGATCCCTGCTTTTTTGTTTCTTATCTCCAGCTCTTGCAAGAGTCCAAACTGCAAAGAGATGGAAAAAATCTTCATGTTAGCTATTTTTATTTTCCTCTTCCAGCTTTCAAATGGATGGGCTGAAGCCTTCTGCATGCACTTCTTAATAGGTGGATTGGGCCTTTAATAACATTTGTATCCTACTTAATGGCCCACTTAATTTTTGATAGTCCTCCTGGATGGGCAGGAGGAGCCACTGTTCCCAGCTGAGTTCACAAGTTCAGAGCAGGCATTTTTTACAATTATAAAACAAACCGATATTTTACCTTGTAGCATGGAATAAAGACATTACAAGCGAGATTAATGCATTCAGAAACTTAAAAACATTTCATAGCGTCCAAACACTAATTATAATATAAAACCAATACCTAGTTTGAACAAAACTAACATGCTGGTGAGCTGGCTTGGTTTCCAGCTATGAGTTTGTCAATTCTTACAGCCTTGGCTAGAGTTGGTAATTGGGGTACCAGTGCATCACACTTCGCATTAGTGTAAATGAAAAGTCATTAGCTGTTGGGTGGTCAAATAATATAACAGTCAGGCCCCACTCTTGCCCTGAGGCCCCACCCCTGCTCAGCCTCTTCCCTGCAAGGCTCCACTCCTCACATCAGCAGGAAGAGGGAAAAGAGGAATGAGCTAGTGGTGGGAGAGATGGGGCAGACAGGAGCACGCATTGGGCAGGGCCTCAGGGAGAAGAGGGTTCTGAATCTTCAGCAGGGCATTAACATTGGGCCGTTTACCTTTCCTAGGCACTGAATAATATTCATATGAGGACTATGCGTGCACTAACAAGGTGAAATCTCTCTGGTTGCTGTGTTTAAAGTTTCTTTGTGTACACGTCAATGTGAAATACTTAATTCTTTTGTCGTGCCTCTTTGGGCGCGCCAGTAGATCAATTTGTCTTCAGGAATGTAATCTATATTTACTTTGCAGCAGGTACTGCAGCTCTTAACTCCGCTTTTAGCTGATTCAGCTCCTATTCAGTCTACTTTGACCTCAGAAATATTCCCTGCTAACTGTCCTCCTCTTCACTCCAATTTGTACTGCCTAAACACTTACTGCAGAGTGTCCCTCTGGTCATTTTGAAAGGTGTTTCATCACACTACAATAAACGTGAAATACTGATCCACTCCAAATGGCAAAAAAAAAACAAAAAAACCCAGCAGCAGCTGTATAGCGACATGGGACCGGACAGGGGCATTTATTACACTACTTTCATACCATTGTCTATCTTTGGCAAAGGAAGATTGTAAGGGTCCCTGGTGGTCCAAGACAATCGATACTACACGGGAGTTAAATTAGACCTCAAGTCAAGCACACATCCACCTTGGCTGCGATACCTCCAACCTGAAGTCCCTGGAAAATTTACATTTTTCCACTAAGTTAACCAATAACTGAGTGAAATGAGTGAGAAAAAAGCAGCTGTCTAGCCTGTATTTTGCATTCTTTTCAAATAGATGTTATCTAAATAGCAGTGAAGGTTCTTAAAATGAAATATGAGCAGGATGATGTATAAATTAGCTAGTGGTTATTGTGAACATTCAACTAGAAACATTGAAAACAAAGTTACTATATGCATAATAGCATTAAAACAAGAATATTTTCAACCTCTCATTCTGAGGGCAAGTGCGTTTTTTTTTCTCTTTTTGTCTTTATTCACACAATACACACACACACACATTTCCTGTTAACATTAAAGAAGATAACACATGCTTCAATATGGAATATGCACCCTCATTTTGGATTTTCAGAGAACTAAATCAGCTCTTGGAATGGCTGACTGGTCTAGTAGCTTCATACTCCTCACTACTAAAAGTATTCATGACTGTAAGTACATGGGGATAGTAGGTTTAACCATACAGGATGGGAGTTAGCACTTCAACTAACTGATAGAAGAGCCGTGTTGAAAGTAGTGCTGCCACTCTCCTAGTCTGATCCAGGACCTTGGTGGATGAGGCCAGTGGAAATGTGAAACTCGTGGAAAGAACCTGTTCCTCACTCAAAAGATAAACGGAAAATTTGTTATCCTACAGCCTAGCTTCTCTAATTATTGCTCTGAACATATTAAATCACAATTGTTAGCACCCAAATGCAGAATATATGCATGCCTTTACTAACAGTGTATGAATTTAGCTAGAAATTCACTGGAAAAGAAATAAAAGGCAGTTATTTAGCCCAGGATTTTGTGAAAATGAACTAGATAGTTAGTACTAATATGTTGTTTTACTAATCAAGTTAAAAAGAAAGTTGTTGTGCTCCGTGGGAGTAAAGGCACTGTAGATATATTTAATCTGTACATACTTTATCATTCTATTATTTTAATGATTACTATCATGTGAACTGTAGTATACGTGCTGTGGCAGATATGTAATTTCCTGTAATATCCTTGAAAAACCTTATTGAATTAAACTTAAATATCTTTGGTGTGCATTGTATTAATGCAAAGGTCATATATTATTGTGGGCCAGAATTTATGTAACCTCTCTAGGAGGGAGATGGGATGTGAACCCTGGGAAGTGTTATGAACTTCAAAGAGCTGTACTTTTGGGATAAACAAGTAAAGTGGTTTGCCTGGGGAATCTCTAGGGGAAGGTGAATGAAATTCCCTATCTCCAGTTATGTAAAAAAAACCCAGCATTTGAGACCTGTTAGTTAGCCAGCTTTTTAAGCCATTTAATGTATCCCCAAGGAGAGGACTACCGCCTGCTGATTACCTCTTCCCAGAGGTCTCCAGAGTCTCCAGATGAAAGGCCCAACCCACATAAAGAAAAGACTGGACTATTCATGGGGGTGCGAGGTCTGAGCGAAGGCTGTTATGAATTTGTAATCACAGAAAAAAATGCTTTGTGAGATTTGAAAGACTAACTCCTGCCAGAGCCTTTGTTGGAGTTGGGGGTGATCTCTGGTAAGCTTATTTGTAGGTGTATAGATTCTTCTGTTGTTTTAAATATGTCTTCTCTGTAATGCTTTCACCTTAAGAGTAAATGTGCTTGCTTAGAAAGAGCTGTGTGGTAACTCGTGACTGTTGGCAATTATAGCTGTTCATAGCCATTGTTTCTCAAACGGGGGTCACCACTTGTGTAGGGAAAGCCCTTGGCAGGCCGGGCCGGTTTGTTTACCTGCCCCGTCCACAGGTTCAGCCGATCACGGCTCCCACTGGCCACGGTTCACCACTGCAGGCCAATGGGAGCTGCCGGAAGCGGTGGCCAATACGTCTCTTGGCCCGCGCCGCTTCCAGCAGCTCCCATTGGCCCGGAGCAGCGAACCGCAGCCAGTGGGAGCTGCGATCGGCTGGACCTGTGGACGGGGCAGGTAAACAAACCGGCCCGACCCACCAGGGGCTTTCCCTACACAAGAGGCGACCCCAGTTTGAGAAACAATGTTCTAAGCAAAGGGCAGATGCTGGCCTTTTTAAGCAGTCTAAGTTGTAGTCTAGGTTGCTGCACATTGCAGAAAGGGAACAGTGCAGCCTGTAAGAGGGAGAGAGAGAGACGTAGATCTCTGCCCAGGCTAGGTGAGGGCTGAGAAGCTGAGAGCCTAGAGGGGATGCCCATGGTGGTCAGTGCCAGGGTAAGACAGGTGCAGTTGCCTTGAAATGGGACATGTGCAATTTGACATTATATGTGTTTGTTTGCATCATTTTCCATTTTTAATGAACAGGTCTGTATCTTTCAAATGAATGTGCAGGTTGGTTTATTTCTAAAAGAAACAAAATGTTAAGTGAACTATTTCCAACTGATTTGTTGGTGGAGAAAATTATTTTGAAATATGAAGCAGGTAAACCTTAACATGCCAGCTGTCTCCCTCATGTAAGCAATTTAAATTCAATTTGTGGCAGAAAATATAGGCATTTCAGAATCAATAGGCTGCATTCAGCAGAGCTGACAGGCTACACCTGATACACAGCCAACCTGGCTGGGGACCAATTACTCATACCTGAGGGACTTTCCCTAGCTTTTATCACAAGGTAAAATCTCCTAGGATTACAGGTACTTAAAACTAATTAGGTCTGCTCTATTACCTGCCATTTGCATGCCCTCTGTTTCCACAACAACCAGTTTACTTTCTTATTTCAATGAGATAATTGTGGTGGCACAATCCACTAAGGTAAAATGATAGCTTTGCACACACATGGCTGTCTTTATCTTTTAGGAAAAGCACAAGAGTGGTGATGAGATAATAGCTGGAGGCAGAGTTACAAGTTTGCTGTATTTACTTTCAGTGGCTTTGTCAGATGTCTGCCATCAAAGAATATAATTATATGATTAGAACAAGAGACTGTAAACAAATAGCACTGTGCTCCTCCCCAGACATGTGAAGTGAAGCATGTATATCCCTGAAACTCCTGTAAGAATCCTATTCCTTGCTGTCATGTAGAAGCAGGCCTGGAACAAGCAATGTGAACGCACATCAGTCCTTACTTCCTCCACTTTTCAGCTGGCTTCCAAACATTAATAACTTCTAGACTGTTGACAAAAACAAATCCATACACTTGCATTTAAACAAAGTTCGGAATAAAATTTAATCATTCTTCAGATTTATAATATATATATATTATAAAATTAAAGAGCTGAGGACAATAAGAAGGAGGGTTTTAAAAGTATATTGGGAAGAGAAGGAATCTTAACAATGTTATTGGTGCATTACTAGATGCAAATGATAGAATTATCAACAATACAAAGCAGGCAGATGTGTTCAGTAAATATTTCTGCTCCATATTGGGTGAAAAAGACAATGTACTTATGTCATATGATGATGAACACCCTACCCTTTCCATTCCACTAGTATCTCAGGAGGATGTTAAACAGTAGCTACTAAAGTTAGACTTTTTAAATATCAGCAGGTCCAGATAACTTGAATCCAAGAGTTTTAAAAAGGCTGGCAGAGGAGTTTACTGGACCATTATTGTGGATTTTCATTACATCTTGGAACACAGGGGAAGTTCCAGAAGACTGGAAGGAGAAAGCTAATGTTGTGCCAATATTTTGAAAGGGTAAAGGGGATGACCTCGGTAATTATCAGCCTGTCAGTCTGACATTGATCCCAGGCAAGATAATGGAGCATCTGATATAGGACTCAAGTAATAAAGAATAAAATGAGGATACTATAATTAATGCCAATCAACATGTGTTGATGGAAATAGATCCTGTCAAACAAACATCTTTTTTGTATGTGACTACAGATTTTGTTGATAGAGGTAATAGCACTGGTGTAATATACTAGACTTTTGTAAGGCATTTGCCTTGGTACCCAATTACATTTTGGATAAAAAACTAGAACATTATAAAATCAACGTCACACATTAAATGGATTAAAAGCTGGCTAACAGATAGGTCTCAAAATGTAGTTGTAAATGGAGTATCATCACTGAGCAGATGTGGTTTTTAGAGGGGTCCAGCAGTGATCTGTTCTTGGACCCACATTTTTATCAATGACCTGGAAGAAAATAAAACCATCACTTATAAAGTTTGCAGATGACACAAAAAATGGTGGAGTGGTAAATAATGAAGAGGAGCAATCTGGGTCACTTGGTAAAAGCGAACAATATGCATGTTAATACAGCTAAATGAATATATACATCTAGGAGAAAGCATGTGGGTCTCTAACTTCGGAAGCAGTGATTCTGAAAAGGATTTGGGAGTCATGGGGGATAATCAGCTGAAAATGAGTTCCCACTGTGACTCTGGTTAAAAGGGGTAATGCAATCCTTGGATGCATAAACAGGGGAATCTCAGGTAGAAGCATTGAGGCTATTTTATCTCTGTATTGGGCACTGGTGCATCCACTGCTGGAATAGTTTGTCCAGTTCTGGTGTCCACAATTCAAGAAGCATGTTGATAAATTAGAGTGGCTTCATTCAGAGAAGAGTCAAAAGACTGATTAAAGGATTAGAAAAGCTGCCTTATAGTGATAGACTCAAGGAGCTCTAGCTCTTTATTTTAAGAAAGAGATTAAGGTTGATTAGAGTCTTTAGGGGCCTACATAAAGCACTGAGCCCTGGTGCTGCTGTAGGGCTGAAGCCAGGAGCCGCAGTGCCACAGACTGAAGCTAGGAGCTGTGGGGCTGAAACCCAGAGCTCGAGTGTTCCTGCAGGGCTAAAACTGGGTGGAATCCATGAGGCCCAGTGACACCGTGGGGCTAAAGCAGGGAGTCGCTGTTCTGAAGTTATCCAGGGGCTCAAGCCCTTTGCCCTGCTGGCTTATTCCCCACAGCGGGGCTGAAGCTCAAGCCCCAGCTTCCTACCCGGAAGGTGGGGGCTCAGACTTCTGGGTCAGCCCCTGGGGTGGGGGTCACTCAGCCCATAGGTCAGCCTCAGGGGCGGCTCCAGGCCCCAGCACGCCAAGCGTGTGCTTGGGGCGGCATGCCGCGGGGGGGCGCTCTGCCGGCCGCTGGGAGCGCGGCGTGCCTGCGGGAGGTCCACCGGAGCCGCGGGACCAGCGGACCCTCCGCAGGCACGCCTGTGGGAGGTCCACCGGAGCCGCGGGACCGGCGACCAGCAGAGCACCCCCCGCAGCATGCCGCCGTGCATGGGGCGGCGAAATGTCTAGAGCCGCCCCTGGTCAGCCTTAACGCCTTCTGGCCCAGCTCTGGTTCTGCTCCCCAAGACTTTGCATGTGAAGGCTCACTCCTTGGTTTCTGCCATTGACCCAGTGAATCTGATGCCAGCCTTGCAAGTTAGCTAGCTCCCTTTACTAATTGTAAAGGAGCTATTTCAACAGGAGCAGGACAAGTTACACAACACGGGGAAATTTTGTAAGAGTAAACAAATATCAGATCTGGATAAATTTTTAATTCGACCATCAGCTTCAAAACAACAAAATCCCCAGGGCGATGATACCAAACTTCCTTCAACAAGTTCAACCACCATAATGGCTGAAGAACATCAAGGAGGTGTTCTGAGTAAGAAACATAAAGCCGCTATTAACCTCACAAAATATAGGAAATCCGAAGACAGCTATTTGAATTTCAGTTTTATTTGTTCCGGAAGTGGAGCTATACCTCAACTGCAGTGTGTAATTTATGTACAAGTACTCTCCATTGAATGTTTGACATCCTCCAAATTACAGAGGCATTTAATTACAGAATATGACATCTATAAGGATAAGCACCATTCATTTTTTGAGCAAAAGGCCGAGGAACTGCTTGGTACTAAAGCAGTAATGAAATCCACAACTACTGCAGATAAAAAGCTTTTAAGGTCATCCTACACAGCAGCGCAGAAAATTGCTAAAACAAAAAAAAATCACACACGATTGCTGAGATTTTGATAATGCCATGTGTTATTGAAATAACAAAGGAAGTGTTTGAGAGGAGAAGGCCAAGGTACTGAAAAAATTACCGTCAAATGACACTGTCAAACGACGGATCATTTCTCTGTCAGAAGGCATAGTTTCTCAGTGTATTGATCAGCTGTATGACAATGATTTTGCTATACAACTAGATGAATCCACAGACATTTCAAAAATATCCCATTTACTTGCCTATGTGTGGTATATGTGGAACAAGGAAATAAAGGAAGACTTTTTGTTTTGCAAAGAGCTCAAGAGAACAACAAAGTCAAATGACATTTACAAACTGTTAGATGATTTTATGATTTCAACAGAAATCAGCTAGACTAATTGCATCGGGGTCTGTACTGATGGAACCACAGCAATGACCGGAAAGTATTCTGGTGTTGTGCAAAAAATAAAAGCCATTGCACCTCGCACTATTTGGACACAGTGTTTTTTACACCGAGGAACGCCTGCTGCAAAAGATATTGAATCAGATCTTCACAGTGATCTGAATACAGCAGTTACACTTGTTAATTTTATTAAATCCAAAGCAACAAATGCCAGGTATTTTGCTCCATTTTGTGAGGAGGTGGGTACAGAGCACCATAGGTGCCAACTTCCCCTCTGCCCAGTGGGTGCTCGACCTCGTCCCCGGGGCCCCGCCTCTGCACTGCCCTTGCCCCACCCCATTCCACCACTTCCCCAAAGTCCATGTCCCACCCTGCCTTTTCTCACACAAGCAGGGTGGGAGAGCTCAATGGTTTGAGCATTGGTCTGCTAAACCCAGGGCTGTAAATTCAATTCTTGAGGGGGGCATTTAGGGAACTGGGGTAAAAATCTGGGGATTGGTCCTGCTTTGAGCAGGGGGTTGGACTAGATGACCTCCTGAGGTCACTTCCAACCCTGGTATTCTATGATTCTAAGCCTTGCCCCCTTCCCCCAAGTCCCCACCCCTGCCCTGCCTCTTCTCTGCCTCTGCCCCTGAGCGCGCCACATCCCCGCTCCTCCCCCCCTCCTGGAAAGTCCTAAGCACCACCAAACAGCTGTTAGGCAGCAGGAGCAGGGATGTGGTTTGCTCAGGGGGAGAAGGAGGCGAGGAGGGGGAAGCTTGGCTGACAGGGGGTGCAAAGCACCCACTAATTTTTCCCCGAGGGTGCTACAGCCGGCGCCTATGCAAAGCATGACTCCTTGTTCATGCATACAGATGTGAGATGGGTCTCTCGAGGCAGAATGCTTGCCCGTATATTTAATCTCAAGGAAGAGTTATGTACTTTCTTAGCTGATAAGAAAATGGAATTTGCCAAAGTGCTGAAAGATGATGTGTGGCTGGCAAACCTGAATAAAACTAGGCAAGGTGGGAACACTAATTTTATTGCACAGCATGAAAGAATTGAGGCACTCAAAAGAAAACTACAACTCTGGAAAGTTTGTGTCTGTGGGGGCACTACTGATATGTTTGAGCGCTTACATTCTTTCAGGAACAAAAAATTGACTTTGATGTAATTAAACCTCAGCTAGCAGCACTTCTGTCTGGTCTGCTTAACACATTTAATGTTTATTTTCCCGAACTCACAACAGAACAAGCTGTTACACACATGTGGACTACAAACCCCTTTAGCGAGAACACTGACGCTAAACTACTACCCTATGTTCCATCAAAATTGTTAGAAGCGCTCATTGGTATTTCATCAGTCAGCTCCCTTGGAACCAGGTTCAAAGAAATGCCGCTGGAGACATTTTGGTGTGGGTGTGCCGATGAATACATTGCTGTGTCTTCTGCGGGGCTGAAAGTTTTGATCCCCTTTGTACCACCTACTTATGCGAAGCTGGATTTTCAGCCATGACAGTAATGAAAACAGACTACCAAACCAGAATGAACATTGACCATGACATGCGCATGCGCTTTTTAAAGATACCCCCTTGTCTTGTTGATCAGCACCAATAACAAGTTTCACAGTGAGTAAATAAAAAAAAAAATCAGTTTATTTTTGTGCCTGTATTGGTCTTTTTTATATATTATATGTGGGTGTGTTTAACTATAACAGGGATTGGCAACCTTTGTCACGCGGCCTGCCAGGGTAAGTACCCTGGTGGGTCGGGCTGGTTTGTTTACCTGACGTGTCCACAGGTTCGGCCGATTGCGGCTCCTGCTGGCCGCAGTTCACCGCTCCAGGCCAATGGGAGTGGCAGGAAGCAGTGGCTAGCACATCCCTCGGTCCCCATTGGCTTGGGACAGTGAACTGCGGCCAGTGGGAGTCACTATCGGCCGAACCTGGCAGGCCATGTGCCAAAGGTTGCTGATCCCTGAACTATAACAGTCCATTTAATACAGCTTTTAATCTACAGGATATGCAGAAAAATTGTTGTTGTGGCCCAGGTGGGCCTTAGAGTTTTTGTAGCATTTTCAGGGATGGGCTCAGAAAGAAAAACATTGAGACCTGCTCTGATCCCAAGGCAGCTGCTTGCCTGATCCTACCACCTTATAACCCATCTTAGTGATTCAGCTTTATCAGAATGTTGGGTAGGTGGGGGACTCACTGGCAACCACTCAGCAATGCTGCTGTTGTCTGCATCATCTCTCACAGTGAAGTCTCCGCAGGAGGGAAGCCGAGACCATTTACTTGCATGAGCAAAGCCCTGGTGACGGACTTGATGGCAAGCTTGAATGTGAGATACAATCTGTACTGGGGAGTTCTGGAAGAGTGTGGAATAATATCTCAGAGGTTATGTATGAAAATGTATGCCACTGAGACTAAAGCTCAACTGTACAGAACAATGGTGCACCCTGCTGTATGGTGCAAAAACATGGGTGATAAAGAGACAGGAGATTCAACACTTAACGGTGTTCAAGATGAGATGTCTTCAAGAAATAAAAGGGAGAGATTTCAAAATGAAGGCATTAGGATGGAAGTCAAAGTCCATGATATGCCTGACAAAATCCAGAAAGCACTATTTCATTGGTTTGGACATATACAGAAGATGAATAAAGAGGAACTGGTAAGGATAATATAATAGAAATTGGTATTAAAAATACCCCAAAGAAAAACTTGCATTAACAAAGATGGTAAGCAAGTGGATCTCAGTGCTGCCTCAAACGAACAATGGCATATACTTGTACAACAGCTCAACTAGAGACAATGGAAAGAAAAAAAGACCAGAGTTCAAAGCTGCTTAGAAATAACCCTTTGTCAGCTCCTATGCTCCACAATCCAAGTTCATGTACAGTCACGGTGATGCCCCAAATGCCACTAAAGGAATCGTGGGTAGGTAGCCTATGCAAATGACGTTCTCTATGACTGCACTTTTCATTAATAGAGGCAGTAGAGAGCTCTACCCTCTGGAGCTTCTGGCCATAGGGCTTACATTAGTTATGATTTAAGGCTGTGTATAGCCCTTCATTAAACAAACCTTCCTATTCAGCAAAGTGCATGCTTAAATGCCATTGACTTTAATGAGATTAAGAACATTTGTAGGTGATTTTCTATATTTAAGCACATGCTTAGGTGATTTGCTATATATTTAAGCACAGGCTTAGGTGACTTTCTGAATCGGGATTATAGGGGAGTGAAAAGTGCCTAGTTGCTTCAATGCATTTAAGGGGTGACAGCCATCAAAGCTGGTTACAGATTGCAAGGGGGGTGGGGGGAGGTAGACTATAGCTCCAACGTGGCATCACCGCACATATTGTCCTTATTAGGAGGGCTGTTGGTCAATCCTAGAATTGCTGAGAAGTACTGGGATTGGCTGGTGGACAGCAGATCCCATCCATAAATATAACAGTGGGAAGCAACAAGCATCTTCTGTTCATTTCCACCCATGCTGATGGGAAAATAGAGCCAGATTTTGGCCATCCATGGACTCCCCCTATGCTGCAGATATGCCCCAAGTCTACTTGGGGCAGCTTTATGGTTTTTTTATGCTAGTTGAGCAGTGTAAAGAGGCCAGGATACAACTCAGAATCAAGGACCCTATTTCTACCTTGAAACTAGTAGTACCAAGACACAAATAAACCAGACTTCAGTTTTGTTTTTCATGAGATTCACATCAACTCCATGGCTTGAGTCACTCCTTAAACAATCTTGGAAAGAATGTGTCATATTTGTGAAGAAGAAAAAAAAACTGGCCCTATGACAGAGGTAAGAGCACAAAAAGCATTAAAAGCCACATATAAGACCCATAAAGCTGGTTTTAGAAAAAAAAATCAACAAACAAAATCTGTTGTAGATTATGGGGATCTTTCAATAAATGATGTTAGCATCCAAGGGGAAATTGTAATGTAGTAGTTATAAGCACAAAGGAGGTGCAGAAACAAGGGGGGAAATGTAGTTAAAGGCAGGATGCAATATTTAAACATGGCTTTGACCTTTGTACACTCTCAGAAAAAAACAGATAAAAGCTATGGAAAATTTGAACTCACGTTGTTGTAAAGAGGTTCAGTGTAATCCTGAACACTGCCTCAGAGTTTCAGTTTATGCCTTCCAAATAAAATAAAAATGCAGTGTGTGGATATAACTAATTATTATTAATTATTAATTATTATGATTATTATTATTGTTGTTCCAATCTGTAATTATTATTTTCAAAATATGCAATGGCAACACAGCTAAGATTCTAGGGAAGGGTGAATAGAATGTGGTAGAGAATGGGATTAAAAAGAACAGCCTACAATTTTAAAAGATGTGTTCCACCACTGTAACAGCAATTTCAGCCTCGGAAAGCATGTACATACTATTAGCATCCTATAATCATTACATGAACCTATAGATGTATTTACAGCCCACAAATCATTGTAGAATCTAGGTGCTCATATTGCCTGAGACGAAAACATGCTTTAGTAAATTGGAAATTGACTGTGGTCAGGATAATGTATTTTTACTTTTTTTAATAGATTACTTGACTCTACAGCATACGTTAATAGGAGACATGACCCCTGAATGAAAAGATACACATATTAATATATATAGTCCCTGTGTGTGTGTGTGTGTTCATAAGTGTATATGTAGCCACACATGCATCTCCCCCCAGAAACGACATTAAAAACATTAAATTTTTAATTAAGCACTCAAAATTTAAGAAATGCCCAGAATTAAGGTTGTCTCTTGCACTATGATAGTCTCTAATGACATAACCACTTACTACTTTTTCCATAGGGTCTCTGCCTCCTTCAGTGCCTAGGATGGATGGTGCTCACTAAATGGGTAGTTCTTCAATATTTCTTATGATCATCATCATTCAATGTGTGGTCCTAGGCCTTACTTACTGCACACCACCCAAACCCTGCACTGATTACATTAACAATTAATAATTTCCTCAATGGTCTGGCTATGGTGCATTCACAAAAATGCTTCTCCAAAAATAATGAATTTACCTTCCCAACACATCTGTGAGATGAGGTGGTATTACCCCTATTTTACAGATGGGAAATAGAGGCACAGAGGCCTGGATCCACAAAGGGACTTGGGCGTTGTAATGCTGAGCATTGTGATGTCTAACTTTTAGGTGGCTAGAAAATCACAGGAACAACAAGGTGATCTATAAAGCCGGAGTTATGCAATTAGGTTCTTATTGGTTGCCTTAGAATCAAAAGGCCAGCAAGCTAAGAGAGGCGCCCCCTATGCTAGCCAATGGGAGAGGCTGACAAGAAGAGTATCCACTCAGGTGGAAACAGGCACCAATTTCTGCTAGAGGTCCACGGATGGGAACCCCTCTTCTGGAAACAGGGAACTAAGGTGCCTAAGTTGTTTCTTGTAGAAATGAGTTAGGCTCCTGCTTTGCTTTATACAAAATCACTACAGGAGGAAGAGGTGGTGTCACCCACCTTTTGACTTTGAGCCCCGTGGTTAGACCACTTACCTGAGATGCAGGAGACCCACTTTCTATTTTTTTACACACACATGGTAGAGAAAAGATTTGAATAGGGAATCTCCTACCTCTCAGAAAAGCACGCTAACCACTGAGCTATGGGATACTAGCGGGTAGAAGGTGTTCCATCACGCTCTTTTGTTACAGTTGTTCCACTGTGAATAAACACTTAAATAGTCACTGAGCCAGAAAGAGATAAAGGTGGCTAGGGCACAGGGTCCAGTCCCACAATGCCACTCACTCTTTATTACATGTACACAGTGGAGCAGCTTTAACAGAAGAAAATGAGGATATCCCCACTTCAGAATATCCCATAGCTCAGTAGTTAGCACACTTGCATGAGAGATGTCGGAGACTCCTTTCTCCAGTCAGTCTGGGGTGGGGGAGGGTTTTCAACATGAGTGTCCCAAATTGCAGGCAAGTGTTCTTGAGCAAGCCTCTGAGCACACTTACTGGATCGGACCCCACACATAAGATTGGTGGGGAAATGCCTAGCTTCCCCTGGCTTGTGGATTACTCTGGGGCTTAGGTGGGTGCTAAGTATTTGGATTCCTGCCGGAGGCAGAAACTTAGGTGCTGAGGGAACTTTTACCCTTAAAACTTAGGCAGTGAGTGAGTTTAGCTAACTATGGTGGGAGTTTTGTTGGTTGCAGTAGAGCCTAAAACTTGGACCTATATGCCCCAACCACAGACTTAGATGCTTACATCTGGGGTTTAGGCACCTATGTACCTCTGTGGATTGGTTCGAGAGAGCTGAAGGTTGAAATGTGGGTACCCTAGTTGAGCCACTTATGGCCTGATTCTTCAGCATATTTAGCATTCAAAGAACAGCTTTAATTGACTCCTGTAGCAGTTGTGAGTGCTCAGCACTGCTACAAATCGTCCTAGGTGTCTCAGGTTGGGAATTTAGAAAACAAGGAACACATAGTTAGTGGCCTCCTGTGAAAACTGTGGTTTAAATGTCTTTCTTAGCACCGCTCAGGAATTCTGTGGCAGAGAGAGGGCTAGAATCCAATTCCCCAGAGTTGCAGTCAATGTTCTTTTAACAGTTTTTTTTTACATAATTTCCTATGTTTTTAAAAATCAAATTGAAATTCCATCACAGGGAACCATATTGAGCTGCATATTGAGCATCAGCAGGGTTGGAACTTTTAGGTCCATAGCACAGACCTCTGCCACTTCAGCTGATAGAGTAGTGGGTAGCAATAGTAAATTGTTATCCACTACATCAGGGGTCAGCAACCTTTCAGAAGTGGTGTGCCGAGTCTTCATTTATTCCCTCTAATTTAAGGTTTTGCGTGCCAGTAATACATTTTAACGTTTTTAGAAGGTCTCTTTCTTTAAGTCTGTAATATATAACTAAACTATTGTTGTATGTAAAGTAAATAAGGTTTTTAAAATGTTTAAGAAGCTTCATTTAAAATTAACTTAAAATGCAAAGCCCCCCCATACCGGTGGCCAGGATCCGAGCAGTGTGAGTGCCACTGAATATCAGCTCTAGTGTCTGCTTTCCTTGCTTGTTGGCTATCTCCTCCTGGCAGTAGCTCCATCCTGGTTGCAATCGGTCTCCCCTCATTCGTAACAGAGTTTAAGTCCTTCATCCCAGCACTGCCTGAACTGGATTACCTTGGCCTCTCTGTGGTGGGAGTATTCCTGTGTTCCAAAAATGTTAACAAGAGGTCTGCCAGAAACAGCCTTGTATAATAGATTCTAGATGTTTTCACAGATGATTCCACCTTCCCATTATCTCTGTGTATGCTGGGGAGGAGATGTGGTGGTCAAACTCTCATTTGCGTTCAAATGCCTTGCGGGGTCTGTTGTCAGTGAATACAGTGTCCAGAAAGCCATCACTCACAAAATGGGCCTTTGGTTTGCCAATCACTGACCTGCTTTTCATATCAGGGCATCAACCTCCCAAAAATGTGAATAGCAGTCTATGGTAATGAAGTACTGCTTTCCATTGAAGGTATAAGTCTGCTCCCACCTTTTCTCATGGTTATCTGGGTAGATCATTCAGGAAAAATCTCTTTCTGCTGGCGGGTATCTCACTCCCTTCTAGCAAGGAGTGGAGTTGTTTATTCATTCCTCTCAGGACCACACAAGACTAGGACAGAGGTAAATGTCCAGGTGTAAGGCATTTATTTTTTGCATGACATCCTTATGTAAGGAGGGGTGACAACAGCTCTTTGTCCTTGAATTACAATTCCATCCTGCACAGTCAGCTCATCTTTAATTTGAAAATATGGTCTTCCTCCCCTCCCCCTGCCATGTTCCCCATACTGGGCTTTAGTGTCCTGGCACCCTGCTAGCACTGCGCTCTTGTGTGCCTGTAACTGAATGGGTTTTTTTCATAGCCTCTCTGATTTCCATCACCTTCGCTGTTGAAACTTGGAGATAGTGCAGCATGTCAATGGATTCAACGCCCTGACCCCCTTCCCCCAGCTCACGGATGATGGGTACATATGCTCTGCTCATGGTGTCAGCTAGCACTAGTAATCATCTGATAGTGCAGGAGGTGCATCAATACACACTGCAATCTCTTTGGAGCACTGTGACAGGGTGTACCAGCCCCATACTGGTGCAGCAAGGATTAATCCTTATCTTTGGGCCAAGGAAGCCGTGCCTCCACAGTGTTACTGGGCATGCTCCAGCTGGAGACAGGGTATAGAAGGAAGCAGAACTGCTCAGTCTGGGATGAGCGCTGGCAAGGATGGAGGTGCGCTGCTGGCTCCTGTAGGAGGACCTCCTGAACTCCAGAATGTGGAGGCCAGCCAGACAGAGACAAATCCTGACCCCCAAGCTCAGGATGCTGCAGAGAGTGAAGAGACCATGAGGACCAGGAGACGGCAAACTGCAGAGAATCGGGTAGGAGGTGACCCAGGGAAACGTTGCTGGGAATTGGTTGTATAGCCAGAGACTAACTCAGCATGTTTTGGTAGGATCCCTGCCAAGCTGGTGGCTGGCAACCCCACCACTGACAGAGCCCTCAGCTGGGACCTGGCGGAGAGAGAGGGCCTGGGTCAACCTACCTTGGCCACCACCCACCCCAAGGTGATGACCCAGCTCACCAGTACTGTTGACTCTGGCCACTAGCTGCATTGCCCCAGTAGCAAGGCCAGGCTGTTGATTAAGGTCACTGGACCATGCAGCCTCAAGACCAGGGGCAGCCCTAAAGACTCAGCCGTGGGGCTGTAAAGCACTCTCCCCTGCCTCCAAGGGTGACGGGATGTACCAACCCTGCAACAAGCACTAAGTAGCTGCTTTGCCGTGATTAACTTCTGGGGCATCTGTGGTATGATTGCCCTTTACTGGATGGCCATAGGTGTATTGATGGATTCACTCCACTCCAAATACCACAGCCAGAAACTCTTTTTCTATTTGGGCATATCCTTGTTCAGTCTCTGACAGGGCTATGCTGGCCTAAGTGACTGGCTGCTCCTGCAAAATTGCTACACCCAGTCCTTTCTTTGATGCATCATCTGGGAGTGTCAGTGGCTATCCTGGAATGTAGCACTTCAGGGCAAGGACTTCTGTTATCATTTGTTTCAGCATGTCAAATGTTTACTCTTGGGAACCTGCTTTGTGCCACTTAACATCTCGTCTTGTGAGCGGACATGTAGGTTTAGCTATTGCAGCCAGGTGCGGACAACACTTGGACAGAAAATATATCATTCTATGAAGTGCTGCACCCCTTTCACACCCACTGGAGCTGGCATGTCTCTGACTGTCTTGATCTTGTTGAGAGATGCTTTCAGTCCCTTAGCTGTGAGGAGATATCCATTGAATAGTATTTCTCCACTGACATTCTTGAATGCATGAAGGTTGTCATTGTTCCTTGATACTTTCCTGTCTCAGCAGCCTGAACCTGATGTGCTCTTGGACTCAAGGAGAGAGTCAAGATGTCATTACTGCTGTCTGATGTGCCCTCCCTCTCTTGTACAAGTCTAACTGAATCTTTCTGAGACCTTCCTCTGCTGTTACATACACAGCTAAAATGGATCTTGGCTCTTCTCTGTTACCCACTCATGCTGGCTTTCACAATAAATATGTCTAACCATAGACGCCAATGCTGTGGGGTTCTGGGGCTGGAGCACCCACGGGGAAAAAATAGTGGGTGCTCTGCACCCACTGGCAGCCAAGCTCCCCACCACACCTCACCTCCACCTCCTCCTCTGAGCTTTAAATAAACCCAAGGATTACTGATCCCCCATTGGCAAATCCAATGAGAAGTCTCTGATTTTCTTAAGGTGATTCAGTCATATAGATAACAAAGGCATGTTACAGTTAAAATATTTCAGGTGAAATTCTGCTCTCAGTAATGCAAACTTTAGTCGATTTATTCCCAATTTACACTACTGCTACTAAGGCCTTTAATTTTGGCTTTTAAGCTGTATAAATAGCCAGTCCATAAGTAAAGTTAATATATATTGCATATAATGGGCAAAGATGTTTGGTTTCCTTTTGTTTATTTTTAAAGGGTTGAGGTCTCTACTTTACCTAATTTTGGAGTTAAAAAGAGTTCTGTCTCCAGGATTGCTAAATTGTTAATTTGACACTTTTCCCCAGCAGTAACTTTGTTTGGACAAATAAATCCTAGAGTTCCTTTCTAATCATCGAAAACAATGTCAGCCCTACAATTCACCTGTTAAAACCAGTTGAATAATATTAATGAAACCAAAAGCTTACTTAAATTTGTCTTTGTTTTGTTCACGAACAGGCCCAAAGTGCACATGATCCTTTAAATGTTCACCAAGTAGAAAAAATAAATATTGTCTGAACTACCATTTATTCAAGAACTGTTCATTTTACTAACGAATTTGCTATTCATTATTACTTGTGTATGGTTTTGTTTCGCTCACTCATTGGTTGGATAACAAACTTTTTAACAGGACATGGAAAGTAATGAAAAAATAGACATTAATATACTCTTTATGAAGTGATAAAAGCTTTTGGGATTCAAAAACATTTACATGGTCATCCCTACATTCACAAATAGCAAATGGGATGATCCCATGATTAGCAGTGAATCGGGTATCAGCAGTTTGTTTATTCATAAATGCATGGATTCAGAAATCTATTTTTCCCCATTTGACCATCTCTATTCCTTTGCCCATGGTCCTCCTCATGGGCAAAGGAAATGCATTTAGGGACAATGCACATGTCTAGATAGATACCATAGTGATAAATGCACTAGAAATACACAAATAGATAGGCAGAGAATAATATTTCTCCTTCTGTAGGAATGAAAGGAGAATGATGCTCATTTGCTTAACCCCTTAAATGACACATGCTGTGGAGTGATAGGGACCACCACATTTCCCATAAAAAACTTAAAGATCTGTGTGAACTTTGAGTGGAATATAAGGCCATAGAGCATACATCCATAAAATGTGACCTATGTTCATGAGATACCGAAGGTCTACATGTCTTTGGAGCTTTAAGTGGCACATACCTAGATAGCTAGGAAATGCTGAGATTGTTAGGGATACAGACTCATCACGATCAATACATTTTTTTTAGCCGCACCTGTGATGTTGGCCTGTAGGCTATGATGAATTGACAATGTGCTTATTGGTCACATTGGGCACTCAGTAATGCAGATACAGTGGCCTTGGGGCTTTTATATATGCTTTTTTTTTAATAAATACAAAACTAAAAAAGCACAATCAGATCCAAAATGAAAACACACCTTGTGAAAAAGCTAAACTTTTAGCTGGACATCAGCCTGCTAGTTTCCCACCCTCCATTATGTTTAACATAACACTAGACTAGCACAGGTGCCTGGTGACACCCATTACACACTAAACTTCCCTGATTCATCACAATCCCATAATCAGATGGGCTATCTAGTGGTTGTGCACTGGGTTGCCCCATTGTGTAGTCTAATATTTTTTTTGTTTGAGTGAGGGAGGGAGGAGACCTGGGTTCTATTCTTATCTCTGTCAGTGATGCTCTGTGTGATTTTTGGTAAGTCACTTAACCTCTTTGTGCCTTGGTATTCCCATCATGAGCATAATATTGCCTACCCTTGTGTAGATTCTGCAGGAATGAACTAAAATGTAAAAGGTACCTAGACTACATTAACATGAACTAGGTACCTTTTAGTTCACACCCACAGGGGCAGGCTCAGTATGGGGTAGCTCTGCCATAGCACACTAGTGTGTGCTTCAGGTCATACCCCCGGTGTCTGAACTGCAGGGCTGTGTAGACAAGCCTTTAGATACTTCAGTTGTTTCCTATGCCAAGTATAGGAAACAGGTGTTGTAATCACACTATCATTATGTTGAAACTGTTGGCAAACAATGACTTTTTAATGGTGACCACTGTATTCAATTGCCCTAGTTGTAGGCAGTTGGGTTTTTCCACTTGTAGAGGGGGAGATATCTATGCAGAGCAGCATCATAAGTTCCATAAGTGTGTGGAAAAACAACAACAACAACAAAATGAACAGTTCACAAGGGTGGGGTCTCTTTAAATTGACTAGTCCAATTCATTTCAATTGCAGTTTGGAGAATAGTCAAATCTTCTCAGTTGAGCAGCACTGAGAATGTGGTTCACAGTAAGCACAAAATCTTCCCTACCCAGCAGGTTACCACATGTTTGGAGAAATATGAACTTTTCTATGCTGCTGAAGCCTCTCTCCTTGAAATCTTTTGCTTGCTGTTTCTTTTTTAAAGGTGTTAGAGAAATATGACTGTAATTAACAACTGACAAAAATATCTGGGCTTCAGCTGAAGTGGGAAATCACTGAGGTTACTTATTTTCTCATGCATTTACCATTTGTTCTCTTTTCTTCAGGAAGTTGAAAGACCTGAGGTTCAAACTTAATAAGGCCCCATACTGTTTCTAAGAGTATTTACAACATGCAAAAACTAAGCCAGTACATTTCTTATATTTAAATTTGTTTTCAGTCATCTAAGCTATTACACAGTATGCCATCCCTAAACCTTTTATAATAAGGAGTACATGTTTCTCAGACAAGGAAAAGAATGAAATGTTCAGCTACTCTAGCTGTTTGAGACTGGGAAAGCAACAAAACATTAGTATGCCTCCAATACACACATCTGATTCTGCCTCAGCATCATGAAAAGCAAGCTGCCCGCAGCAGAAAGCTTGGGCTGCACTTGTATTGATTTGGAACAAGCCCATGAACCAATCGGCAAGTAAGGAGCAATAGGTTTTTTTAAACAATTGAAGCTTCACAGAGTTTTATGGAAACAAGCTGTTACAAGAGGATTATTATATATTATTATAGATTATATGGTACCTCACCTAACTCCCATTGCAGTCAATAGGAGTCTTTCCATTTACATCAATGAAGGTTGGACTGTACCTTTTCAGTCACCCACTGTGTGAAAGGTGTAGTACAGTCAGACAAGTCAAGTGCCCTGGTCTGCTACATTATGGAGGCATGCTAGTGACTCTAGAGTTAAGATTAACTATTGTCTTTAGTAGGACTTAAAAACTTCTCTGTAGCCAAGGCTGTCTTTTACAAAACTAAAAGAAGAAACAACGGTTGGAGATGCATGAATTGGTAAGGGTCTTGTGTGCACTGAGAGGTGATCCTGGGATAAGATATTAACTTTCAGGAACCACTCTTGTGAAATCTGGAAAATTTGTCTAGTCCCTTTTTTTAAATCCCTTTTGCAAACCCTAGCACCTTACAAACTTCAAACATAGCCATGTCTACCATCACATAGCCACTGCAATGCAGTCTGCCCATTTCTCCTCATATGTTACTGATTCACTGTAAGAATAACTCCTCCAAGAGTAGCCAACTAGCACTCAGTTCAGTTTTGTCTAAGCAGTGTTACATTTCTTTGGGAGGAGCTGGAAGGGGGAGACAGAAAGAAACATGTATGATTTGTTCATTTGTTTATGGTTTAACATGGAAGATCCAACTCATTAAAAAAAATCAGAACAGATACATGTGCATATATTCACCGTGGAAACCTTGGAAAAACTAAGATGAGTAACTTTTAAACTGAGTGGGCCCCAAAAGGTCCTGTTAGCCTGCCTCAGCTAACTGAAATTTACTCTTTATTCAAGTAGGACACTGAACCATACTCTGTTGGGGTCACAATAGCAGAGGTTGCATTGCCATCAAATGTTTTTAAAGCAAAACATGATTGTGTCCATCTGCACAGTTCCCAGTGTATGATCACCTCCCACCCAAAGACAATCTTTTAGGGAGCTGGGTGTTTCTCCAGCTGGGTGTTTCTCCAGCTCTGTGTTTGCATTTTGACATTGTTTAGGTTAATTCCTTCTGAGAATTGTAGAGAAAAATAACCTAAAAGTCAATAAAATGCACACAAAACTCTCCAGCATCCCTACGGCATCCCTTAAGCCCTAATATGCTGAAACCTTTTTCTTTCATTTCCCTCTCCTCCACCCCCACAACTCTTTCAGCTCTACCTTCTTCCTCAGAGCTCCCCCAGTATCAGTCTATGGCTTTTTCCTTCCACAAGTAACCTCATTTACCCGCTCCTATGTCCCTTCACTCTCATCTCACTCTTGCATTCTCCATGGCTGCTCACTTTTCCTTTTCCCACTGCTTCCCCTCATTTCTCCCCTTCCCCCCTCATTGTTCTCCCTTCTTTCATCCCAGTGCTTCTGCTTACACAAATCCCAAATTCTCCAGCAGAGATGATTTTTTTTTAAATTTTCACTGAAAATTGCAATTACAGAATAACTGAAACTATCTGTGAATTTGCCAAATAATTTCAGGCACATTTGTGAGGGTAGGAAAGGAGACAACTGGATTTACAAGATGGGATTTGGCATCATTCACAAACTGAGAAGGAGCTGATGCCTCCCCAAGAGTTAGGTCACTCTCCTGGGTTGAGGAGAGGTAGGTCTGAATTCCTGCTCTGAAGCAGGGACTGGAACCCAGGTGCCTTCCCCTTCGGGTGTCATAGCCACCAGAAAATAGAAAATTCTGTCTCTGGACCCCAGACTAGTCATGTATTTTGTACAAGTAGAACAACTTCAACAGGAGAGATTAAGAGAGACCCACTCCAAAGTAGCCAGTGACTAGGGCATTCTGGGAGGTGGGACACTTGGGTTTGAGACTCTGCTCTAGCAAGGGGATTCCAACTGGCATCTCCCACATAACAAGTGAGTCCCTTAATCTTTGAGCTATTGAGTCATCCTTTTACTGTCTGAGTCAATGACTAGTCAAGTATTTTATATCAACTGGAAGAGCTCCAAAAGGAGAGACTGAGTCGAGAATAGCCTATAGCTGAGTGGTTAGGGCACTCACCTGAAAAGGGTAAAACCTAGATTCAGGCCCCAGTCCAGTTTGGGTATTTGAATCCAGGTCTCCCACATTGCAGACGAGTGCTCTAACCAGTTGGATATTTGGCGGGGGGGGGCTGAGGGACAACACATCCTCTGATGAATTTGGGGATCTAGCCCCTCATTGCCTCTGCTTTTATAAAAAAAAAAGTTGGGGGGGGGGTTGTGCTGTGGTTTGTAACAATCTGCCCAAAGTTGGTACTCACACTCCTGAGTCACTCTAGATAGCTTGAAACATACCGAGACCTCCATGCATCCAAGATTGAGTGAAAATTAGCTTTAATTTACTAACTGCTTTCCTTATTCATTGAAAATGCAAGTTGAACATGAAAACAAGAATTTTCCTACATTCTGGCTATATGTCACCTCTCCAGGGAAACCTGCAAAGGCATGGACCTTGAAATGGAGGTAATTTAAGGTTTTTAATTAACATGGATAAGGAAAAGAAAATAGCACTTACAAGAGGAAGTCCCACATGACTGGGTGGTAAAAGCCACTCTCAAGATGAGTCCCACAAACAGTTCACATGGAAAACAATCACAATATCCTTTTGACCTCCCATACTAACCAGGTCAATCAATGTTTCAGAAGCCCTTGAGTGAATGTCATGTGAAAAACCTAATAAAGGCAAAGCAATTCTTCAGTCCTCCTAGTCACTACTGTCTACAAACCAGAGGGGAAAGACACATTTAATAAAAATAAATGTGTTATCATTTCTTGTAAATGATGCCAGGTGGTTGGAGCTAAGTTTGCACCCAAAAGAAAATAATTGGCATTACCTGTAAATAGAGGTTGCCTATCCTTCTTCTCTGATTGTTTCACCTAATGACTTCTTTGACTATTGAGTTACTGAAGTTCTGCCTTGCTGGGTGCAAGATTGAGCAACACTGTTCTTCATTATAATTTCCCACTTCTCTTTTGTTTTTCTTACCACATGGAAGAAGAGGAATCTCTAGTGGCAGACTGTTTGATACATGTTTTGTGTCTTGCCACCTTCAAAAGGGCGTGTCACATATATAGCACCTTGCTGATGCCTTGGAAGTGAAGTGTCTCCACTGCTCTGGTCACCAGCCCAGACACAACCCTAGAAAACTCTCAGTTTATGAGAACACAATGAGCCATTTTAATGAAGGTGCTAGCCTAAGGACAAGATAAAAGATACAGTCCTGCACCACTGAGAGGTTCTCTTGACATAAATGTGTAATGACTTTAAAGTATTCTTTCATGACCTTTAGGGCTAGAAATGGGAGCTGTATACCACTGGAAATGGGAGATTCCTAGCTTCTCATTGCTAAAGACAGAATCCACTTAGGCCTGCAGGATCATGAAATATCAGATATTAATGTTGTGACATGATTAGGAACAGAAGAGTGGCATTAGGAAATCTGTAGATGTTTTTATTGTTCCCTCAAATCTCTGTATAGTTAGACTAAAATTCTCTTTTCCAATTAATTTATTTGCGGTATCTCCTCCTGTAGCTAGGAAAATGCATTATCCTGAGATGGATGGGCACCCTCCCATGACAACTTTTGGAGCCAAATAAGGAAATGTAAAGCCCCATATTTCTCCATGTAAGGAGAAGAGCACCATTTCTTAGGATGGATCTATGGGGTTTTTACAGGACATCTTTTCAGATTCTTTCCCTAGTGATACCCGAAATTAACTAGTTCATTGAAAGAAATTCACATCAGACATTCCTTGCTTATCTCTGTGAGATTAAATGATGCATGATATAATTTTCTTGAAGGTGCTCACATTTTGATTGGTTTATTAATTTGTGTTTATTGTAGGTACTCTGGTATAGTGTTTTCTCTTAATTGATATTTTTATGCCCACTTTTTAAAATATGTATGTGGCTATTTTTAATGCTGCAAGCCTTTGCAGTATAACCAGGATTTAGTATTTTACTTCAAAAAGGAAAATTTATGCTCAAATTAAAAGTAATTACAGACACATTTTGCTTCAAAAATACTCAAGCAAAACTTCCATTGACCGCAACTGGAACTTTGTCTGAGTAAGGACTGAAAGATTAAGGCTCTTCCTATAGGAGAGAATGTCGTACTTTGCAAAGAGGCACAAAAAGCACTTGCTTTTAAAACAATTATTTTGTGTTTTAGTTGTGGGCTAGATTCTCCTGCCTGTACTCACATTCAGTAATTCCTTACTACTTGAGTAGTCCCATTGAACCATTGACTAATGGAGCAATACGGTACTAGATGAGGAGCACTCCGAGTTACTACAGAGAATTCTTTCCCAGGTATCTGCCTGGTGGGTCTTTCCCACATGTGCAGGATCTAGCTGATCACCATATGGTTAGGAAGGGATTTACCCTCAGGTCAGACTGGCAGATTCATGAGATGTTTTTTGCCTTCGTCTGCCGCATGGGGCACTGATCACTTGCAGGTTTAAACTAGTGTAAATGGTCATTTCTCTGTAACTTGAAGTCTTTAAACCATGATTTGAGGTCTTCAGAAACTCAGCCAGAGGTTAGGGGTTTGTTACAGTAGTGGATGGGTGAGTTCTGTGGCCTGAAATGTGCAGGAGGTCAGACTAGATGATCACAATGGTCCCTTCTGACCTTAAAGTCTATCAGTCTGAGTCTATAATTAACATAAAGGTGAGTGAACTGGGCTCCAAGTTGTTAAGTTCCTTATGGTGGCCACATGTAACTAGTTGGTGGCTATTTATGAATTAGTACTGTGTGCTGCAAGTTCTGTTAGTGAATAGCTTGTATTGGAAAAATGTGCTATACAAATGTGTGAGAAAGAATTGTAATTTTTATATAAGATTTTATTTGTGTAGTCCACCTACTACTCTTTGAACAAATTTCTTGGTGAGCTTTGAAGCAGGGGCCTATGCAGAAGGGTAACTGTATCACTTAGGTAGAGTTACTCTTGATCAATGACGCAAATGAGAAAAGAATCAGGCCATCAATATTCTCTCTTTAAATTCTGAGCTACCAGTTTCTTCATTCAATTCTGACTCCTCCACCTGCTTTTCTGACCTGGGCTTACTTCATTTGCATTCAACAAAGCTTAATAAAGAAACACTTAAGTTTGCAAGCTAACAGGCTTGGAATGGAGAATGAATTATGTCGTCCCAACCCCCGCCCCCCTACACACACACTTAGTTGCTGCCATATTGGAACATTAGACTGCTCTAAATGCAAGATCTAGTGGGGCTGCTGAAACATCCAACATTGATTTTTCAGAAGATCATTGTGGTACAATATTATGGTAAATGTGATATTTCCCCCCCTCCTGAAAAGTGTTTAATCTGAGATTTCAATTGAGCAGAGAAGAAAATTACCACAAATTAAGCCTTTTTAAGTGTTTCTTTTATCATTAGAGAAACCAAGAGCAACAGGAAGAAAAAATAAGCGCAGAAAGCGCCCCCCCCCAAGCACTTTTAGATTGTTTCTTGAGAGTCAGTGGGCCTATACTGACTTTGAGTAAGCACGCTTTCTAGTCCCATTAGTTTGGCAAAGGGGAAAAAAAGTGAGCTTGTTTGCAAAGTGGGTTTGCATAACTCTTACAACTTTAGTTCTGAATCACTTTAGAATGTTTATGGGGGATTGTTTTGTTTTTCCCAGAGAAAACTTACACTCTTTTAATGAATTAAATGATTACTCTAATCTATCTTTGATAGCTAGGTTCTTATTTGGCACTCATCATCATGAGTGTCCCCCAAAATTTCCAAGAGAAGGGTAGATCTATTTCTGATTCTGTGTAGGCTTTGATTATGAGGCCTGAAAACTTGAATTTGACTATTTTTTCCCAACAAGAAGCCAGCAAAGACAGTGGACCAGAGAGGCAATGTCGCTCATGTCGCTGAGCCAAAGGGCTGCATGTTCTGAACCACGTGTATCTTTAGGAAAGTTAGAAGCTCCATATACTCACAAGTGCCTACTGTTCCTAAATCCACATTCAACATGGGGGATTATCTTCTTGCCAGAAGTAGATGAAAATGGGAGTTTTCTGCAGCTGTGGCTATTTGGGTATCCTGAAGCAGAGAGGAATTCAAGTAAAAGTGGATTGTGTTAATATTCTGAAGGCAGATGCTCTAAGTGAAGGGTGATCAGAGGCATGGGTTCTTCAGAGTGCTTCTCTCACCTTGCCAGCATCACCTCACTCCTTCCAGGATGTGCTTCAGCAAGATACTATGCATTAATTTGCTTCTTATGTACTCTGTACATCTCTTTGTGCCATAATTTGTGCTGGACATTGCCTATGTTTACTCACAAAGTTTCCAGCTTTTTCTGGTTGCTTCCAAGTTGGGAATATCATCAAAATAGCTTCTCTTGGTATTTCTATCTCCTACTGGAAGTAGAAATACCAACCAAGAAGTGCAGAAATTAACAAAAAAGCATGTGTGTGGTGGGGTGGGGAATTAGAGTAATCTGGTCATTCTTAATATACACCAGGACATATCCTCTCAGATCTGTGGCATACATATCCAACAGACTGGACATAGCTGGTAGCAGGAATGTTGATGAGAAGTTTGCTACCCCTCTTTTGCTTCCTCTGAAAAATCCATGCAGAGGCTACTCTACCAAACCTTCAGTCATAGAAACAAAAGCATAGTCACAGTTTCTGTTTAACACTGCATTTCAATAAGGGAAGCTCTACACTACAAATTTACATTGGCACAGCATGCAACTGCACTGCTATAACATGTCTGTAAGCCGAAAGGAGAGAGCTGTCCTGTCGGCTTAATAACTCCACCTCTGTGAGAAGCGAGAGCTGTGTCAGTGGGAGAAGACAGAGCTGTCTACATGGGGAGGGTTAAGGTTGGTATAACTATGTTGCTCTGGGGTGGGGATTTTTTTACACCCCTGAGTGACGTAGTTATATAAAAGTAAGCATGTAGTGTAGACCAAGCCTTAATAAACAACTCTGCTTAGCAGTACACTATATCCCAGACATAGGTTATATACTATATGCAAAAAAAAAAAAAAAGTATGTATAAAACTAAATTATATACAAATATTTTTTTAAAAATGTAAAACTTGAGACTGTTGTTAAAGTTTATATTTTTTAAGCTAGGAGTGAAAAATTAAATTCATCATGAATTTTATCATAACCAGAACCTGAAAGTGGGTTATTCCTTTTTCCAATGTTACAATAATCTGAGTGTTGCTGATTGTAAGGGTAAATTAATTATTTTTTTTCCTGGAAGCTGAGTGCAACATATTGTTATATATTTTTGAACTCAGCATTTTAGTTGTATATGTGTGTTTCTAGATATATTATATATATATATATACACACACACACACACACACGGCATATAGATTTCTACATGAATTTGGCATTGATTTTTAAGGTAAACAAATGGTTTTAAGTCTTTACTTGCCCAAAGCTAGATCATAATATTCTGCATTTCAAAGTGTCCAAGTACCTTTACAGTGATGGCTGTAGAGTCCCTTAAGGCATAAAACAGATAAAACCTTCTTTTAAAAGTATTTTGCTCACCTTTGTAAAAAAGGAACTTGGGGTTTATTGAGTGAAGGAAAGCCTCATTCCCATAGTAACCAATGCAGGGCTGATATTGATCAGTAGAGTCAAAGGCAAGACCTACTGACAGGAATAAAGAGTGACTATTTCTTATCCTCATATATATTCTTCATGAAGTTCCTGTAGGTAAGTAACACCACAAATATGGTACATTTTTAGTGAATGTTTTTTGCTTGTTTATGTCAATAACTGTGCCTCAAGGGGTTCTTAAACAGAAGAAATGTCTACAGTGCGTTAAGACTTTTGCTAGATTCTTCAATCTTTGCTCTGGGAAAACTCCCATTGACCTGGAGTGAGGGCTGCAGGATTAGGCCCTCCGTTGGCTATTTCATCCCTTGAAATACTGAATTTTTACTCGATGAATCTCAAAAGGAACACTGCAGGCCTTTTAAATCTCTACACTGTTATATTTCCTACCTCAATTAACAAGACCTCACTGTTTTTTAAAGTCCTTATCCTTTGTTCACCTTACTTATGCCGTGTATGAGATCTGATAAATTATCATTTGCAATCATGCCTGATCTCTCTCTAATGATTTCATTAGGTGTTAAATGTGAGGCTTAGCATCTTTTTATGTTAAGGTACTGCTTTTTGAACTGCAGTGCTTGAGAGAGAAGATCCTTGAAACCAAGTGCTCATGAATTATTAGCATGCAGTACAATGCATATACATACCTTACATTCTCATCATGATTAGATGATTCTCAGAATTGACAAATCTATAAAAATGAAGAAAGGGGATCTGTGAGAGCTGTGGAAGGAAAGATATTTTGTAGAACATGATATCATGTAATAAAGAATACATTTTCTCAAGTCTGATAGTTTTACAGAGTTTAGCATACTCTTAGGCAGGTAATAATCTTCCTTAGTTTCTCTAGTCTTGCAAGGAGCTTTAATAATTTTTTTAGACAAATCTGATAGATAAGAACCAAGACAAAATTAAATAACCCCCAAAGTCTTCCTCCCTAATCCCTTCTGTGCATGCTTAATGCTTCATTCTCCCACTTCAATTATGACATCTGCATTATGTCTTTCACTCCACACTTGAAAAGTTGTTAAAATGAAAAGCCACTTTCAGAGTGTCACAACTCCATTATACAGGCCTATACCTGTGCTAGCAGCATGCTCTTCTTCTCACCTCGTATTGCCTGTTGCCTGAGAAAGAGATCCCTGCAGTGCATCTCAAACTGGAAACAGAAATAAAATTAAGTTGATATGCTGGAATTGGAGAAAGTTATGCCAAATGAGCAAAAAGAATCGGTGGCAGACTTTTGACCCTAGTTCTTCGTGCCAAAAACTGTCAAACCTGGGTGCTTAATGTTAGGGACTCGGGGTGAAATCCTGGCTGCACTGAAGTCAGTTGCAGAATTTTACCCTTAAATCTTTTAAAGTTCTCTGCTTTTTCACAGTTACAGAAGAACACACAGCTCCCACTGACTTCACAATGTAGTGTACATTAGATGTCAAGGCACACTAAACATTCTGTAAAATATCAATAGTTTCTTCAGACAGATGATGGGTAACTATCATTACACATTTATGACTTGAAAAGTTCTTGACTTTGAAAAGAACTGGATTATACCAAATCAGAAATATCCAATTTGACAAATCTATCATTATTTTAAATAGTACAGAGGTCTATTGGTTCAGAAATAATTTAATTGCAGAAAGTTTTGCAGTGATGCTTTAAATTAGTACCATTACTGTAGACAGGAGTTAAGGGACTCCGTGTCAATATTTCCATTAATCTCTTTTCAATCTATTTCATGTTTTTTAATAATTTATACCAAACTTTAAAACATTCCACATAATATCTCAGCCTGGCACCACATATGATTGTAAAAATTTTGAATTAGATATTATCTGAAGTTAAAAGGAGCCAAAAAAGTAGTTCTCACCTGAGTTATATACAGAACTGCTCGAAAGACAATTTATTTTTTATTTTAAAATGTCTGAGATATTAAACTTCTAAAAATGGGTATTATATATAGTATATGCAATAACTATTTTCAATAAAAATGTCATAAGGATTTTAGTATTCAAGATTTCGGCATCTATATGGATCCTTGGCTTGAAGCATCCCTTAGTAGTCATTATCACAATAGACCTTAATGTCTCAGAAGGAGCTGTTACTGTCTATCATGCCAATGATCTGTGGGTAATAGGAGTGTCTCATACATTTCTACTGCAATCAGAAAGGTTCCAAAGTAAGTATGCATTGAACACAAAAGACTGTAATAGGGCCCTTCAGCGCCATTATCTGCAAATGATCCACAGTTATTAAGAATGTCTCATAACACAACAGTTATCACATAGTTTCCTATAGAAAAAGATATCTCTTGTGTAATTCAGTGATATCATTTATGACTCAATTTCACAATAACTTATCTATTCCTCTGGCAGCCTGAGAACATTTAAATAAAGTTGGTTTCAGTAGCAAAATTACTGCAGTGGCTGCTTAAGATTATATTCAGCTCCCTCTGTCATGGGAGGCTACCAGTTAGCTGACAAACTGAACTGAATGAGATTTAGTATTCGATCTGGGACAAATTTTTCAACCAAAACTTTTAAAAGAGAAAGATGCAGATTCAGAATGATTGAAACATTTAGCAAATTTGTGTTGAATTGCTTTGTTCAAAAAAAATCTGAAAAAATTGAAATGTTTTCATTCACCCTTTTTGAAAGCAAAAATTTTGATGTTTTGATTTGAAATGATTGTTTGAAAATGTCTTTCAATGTTATTTTCTTTCATTTAAAAACATTAAAAAGAAACTAAAAATCGTAAGAAAATACTTTTTTTTTTTACCAACACTTTCTTTCTTTCTACTTTTTGATTTAGGGAAACTTGTAAAATGTAGCTTTTGGGTTTACCTGAAATATATTTTTATTATTATTTATTAATTATTATTTATTTGGAAATGCCAGTGAAGCACAGATCTACTCAGAACAGCAACTTGATGGTCAAGGGTAGAGAATAACACCTTCCGAGAAGGCAGTTGTAAACAGAGATGACATAACAATGCCAACATTTGTTTGAAAAACAAATTGATCATACTTGAGAGAACTCCATAAACAACGCAATAATTAATAGCATCTTCCTAAGTGATTGTCTGACACAGTAATTCCTAGTGCTACATAAACTACTCATTCATTTCAGTGCTGATTCTGAAGCCTACTGATGGTAATTTAAACAGAATCAAAATTTACTAGAGCTGATCAGAAAAAAGGAAAAGGTTAGAAATTCCAACATCTCTAAATTTGGTTTTGGGGTGAAAAGTCTATGTTCTGAAATTTTTGTGAAATGGAAATTCTGAAAAATTTAGTCAGAAACATCAAAATTACCTTATCAAACCATTTCATTTTGATAGTCATAATGTTTAATTTTGATAATGTTGAAATATAATGGAAAATATAAAATATAATATTAATGATTCTATTGTGACTCTAGCAGCACCACACTGCAAGAGAGCAAGGGGCTCATTGGTATGTGGAGATGAGTTTCAGCTGGCTTAACCAGTGGAATGTACCCCAAATCACTGATGGCATAACCTGTATCTAACCGTTGACATGTATGATACCAATCGATAGCTAATAGCATACTGATCATTAATATTATTCTGTGATCTACATTGGGAGGACAAATTCAAAACTACAGACATATTGGAAATTGTGTTCTTAAAGGGTGTCTGGCAGGCAAGACTAAAGTTACCCCACTCTAGAGAAAGGAATGTGGTTCTGCCACCTGGAAAGTATTTTTGAGGTACATTAACAGACAATGGGAAAGCAATTTACATGGAACAGAAATAGGAACATCAAGCCAACAAGAGGCGGAGCGAATTACTCAGCATCACTTTACTTTACTTTGGGGGGTTTACCTTCAGGAAAAATCAATTTCTGTGGTTCACCATGCTATAAAAGAGAAAGGAAAAGAACCCCAAGTGATCTTTCACATAAGAAAATAAAGGAACCAAGCTCTTTGGACTTTGTAGGAAAAGCTGACCAGAGGGATGGTCCGCCACCTTATTGGAAGGTAGGTTGTTAAGGAAACTACCTTGAACAAACGCTGTAAGCTTCTTTTGTTAAACCTTAGCCTCTAGAAAACATTTTTCATTTTTATTTTCCTGTAGCCATTTCTGATTCTATCCTTTATACTTAACCTCATTTAAAAACCTATCTCCTTTTGTTAATAAATGTGTTTTGCTTTTAATCTAAACCAACCCAGTGCTGTGTTTGATTTGCAAGTGAACATTAACTCCACTTAATTTGGCAAGTTGTTGGGTATTGTATCTTTAAAGGAACGTACGAACCTTAATATCTCTCTGAATGGTCCAGGAGATGGCTGGACACTGCAGAGCCCATGATTTTGGGAAAATTCAGGACAGGCGAGCATTGGGGTCATCTTGAGTGGTGTAACTAAAGCTGGTGGAGGCCAGAGTGTGACAGTGGTGTAACAAACAGAATACTGGAATCTGAATTTTTAAGGCAGGGCTACTTACTACAGAGACACTCAGTGTATGCATGTATGGTGGCTGGACAAATCCAGACAAGAGAGCTACAGCAGCAGAGCATTTTGAGGCACTCAGGTTTACAGGGCAGGCAGTGACACAACTCCTCACTGATCACGAACATGACAAATATTCAATAATAAAACAAGAAAGTCTAAACATTCCATGCTGCTTTCTAATCATTTCAAATTTTTCCATAAAAAATGTAATTAAAATCAATATGTTCCCGCAAAACACACCAATTTTGACAAAATGGCATTTTCTGATGAAAAACTTCTCCATCAACATTTTCTTTAACCATCTCTAAGGGTTACTATTTTGGTGTTGTGATTCTGGGTGCAGTCTGAGTTTGTAGGCATAGCTGGAGTGGAATGGCATGGTATTTCCTGCCCTACTCCCCAATCTAATCTAAGGCAGGAGTGTAAATAGGCATTTATAATACAATAGTTCCCTCAACCCTGTGTTTATTTTAAGAACATAAGAACGGCCATACTGAATCAGGCCAATGGTCCATCTAGCCCGGTATCCTGTCTCCTGACAGAGGCCAGCTCCAGATGCTTCAAAGGGAATAAACAGAACTGTGCAATTTCAAGTGATTCATCCTTCCTTCCATCCGTCCCAGCTTCTGGCGGTTGGAGGTTTAGTGACACCCAAAGCATGGGGTTGCATCTCTGTATCTTAGCTAATAGTCACTGATGAACCTATCCTCCATAAACTTATCTGGAGGGTTTTTTTTTTAAACTACTTATAGTTTTGGCCTACACAACATCCCATGGCAATCAGAGCCATAGCTTGACTATGCATTGTGCGACAACGTACTAGCTTTTGTTTGTTTTTAAACTTGCTGCATATTAATTTCATTGTTCTTGTTTTACATGAAATGGTAAGTCACACGTCTCTATTCACCTTCTCTGTACCATTCAAGTTTTAATACATTTATACCACACACATCCCTTTTCTAAGTTGAGGAAGCAGAGTCTTTTTAATCTCTCATTATATGGAACCTGTTCCATATCCCTAATCATTTTTTTTTTGCCCTTCGCCATATCTTTTACAATTCTAATATATCTCTTTTGAGATGGGATGACCAGAATTGCATACAGTATTCAAGGTGTGGGTATGCGTGGATTTAAATAGTGGCATTAAGATATTTTCTGTTTTATTATTCATCCCTTTCCTAATAGTTCCTAACATTGTTAGCTTTTTTGACTGCTGCTGCACATTGAGCAGATGTTTTCAGAGAACTATCCACAATGACTCCAAGATTGCTTTCTCTAGTAGTAACAGATAAATAATACCCCATCATTTTGTATGTATAGTTGGGATTATTTTTTTCCACTGTGCATTATTTTGTACTTATCAACATTGAATTTCATCTCACATTTTGTTGCCCAGTCACCGTGTTTTGTGAATCCCTTTGTAACTCTTCACAGTCATCTTTGGACTTAATTATGTTGAGTAATTCTGTATTGGCTCAAATTTCCCCACCTCACTGTTCACTCCCTTTTCTTTCACATATAGTGCCACTCCTGCGCCCGCCCCCCCCCACCCCCCAGCATGACCTACTCTGTCATTCCTATATCTTTTGTACCGTGATATTACTGTGTCCCATTGATTATCCTCAGTCTACCAGTTTTCCATGATGCTAGTGTATCAATATCTTCATTTAATTCCAGACACTCTATTTCACCCATTTTAGTATTTAGACTTCTAGCATTTGTATATGAGCACTTATATATTTTGTCAATATTCAGTTGCTTGCCTTCATGTGGACTTAAATAGGACTCTTTTATGTTTAGGCGACTCATGGGAGGGACACAAAAGGGGACACCAGCTAAAGGGGAGTAAATGACCTCCCCACGTGCCTCGCTCCCCAGCCTGGGCCCCCACACGCTCCCCATCTCCTCCCCATCCCACATTTCCTGGGGGGTGGAGGGGAAGAGGGGCTCTGTCCTCCTTCTGCACTGGATACGGATTTCAAGTAAAAGGAGGGTGGCCCCACGCCGGCAGCTCCTTTGGTGTGGCTGAAATGCCCCAGCCCTTCCATGCACCTGCTTCTCCTGGGGTCTGTACAGCCCTGCCGGTAGAGCTGGGCCGGAGGAGCTACCGGCATGGGGTGCTGGCTCCTGGGAGTGGTGGTCCCTCATTCTGCTCCTTTTGTCACTGCTGTTCCCTGCTGAATGTGCCCCCCAAGGCATCTGTGGAGGGGCATGTGACCCTTCTTGCCCCTCCCAGGCATCACCTTTGTAGTCTGTGTGAAATTTGCACAATAAAACCTCAAAATGAAACTTTCCTGTTTTGTGTTGTATAACCAACTTGAAACTCAGATTAGGGGCTAAATTCTGTGTTATGTCTCCTGAGAGAAACAGCAGAGAAGAGGAAGCCCAGAAAAGTTAAAAAAATGTGGCTACACACCATTTTTGTGGTACCTTCATTCTGGGCTGCTGTGGGGCCTAAAGTGGCCCCTGTAATAGGGTGACCATATTTCCCTATGCTGAATCTGGGACACCTGGTAAAATTACTCGTATTCAGGCGAGTTCAATGGCAATCAATCAGAGCTATGCAGTACAAATGTTCCAGTTCCCAGCAAGTTGACTGAGCCCCCTTAAAAAGAGATACTGCGTAGCTGGATTCCTTTTATTTACCTTCTTATCTTTAAGACTTTAGGGTTCACACAGGGAGGGGTGATACACACAACTCTGCCCCCTCACACAGGGATAGGTGACACACACACACACACTCACATACACCTCTCTCAAACAGGGGAGGAGGGGCGGGGTGAACGACCAACCCGACCCTCCCTGTCTGGCACTCTCCACCTTCCATGCCTGGCTGGGTCCCCGGGACAGACCCGCCTCTCCTGGTACCTGGTGCCATATCTTCCTGAGTCAACACATGGGCGAGGGACATGCAGGATCACATCTCCCCACCCCTAGTGGGTGCCAGGTTTCACACCAGCATGTGGCCAGCATCAACCTTTCAGCACTGTGCGGGAGGGAAGGGACAAGTACTCGGGGCTGCCCAGAGGATTGAGGGGGCCTGGGGCAAAGCAATTTTGGGGGCCCCTTCCATAAAAAAATGTTGCAACACTATAGAATACTATATTATTGTGGGGGCCCCTGTGGGGCCTGGGGCAAACTGCCCCACTTGCTCCCCCCCACCCCCCCGGCAGCCCTGCGGGTACTGCTTTTTAAGAAAATACCTGGACATCTGCAGGAGGACTTAAATATAGGACTGTCCCTTTAAAAAATCAGGCAGCTGGTCACCCTATCCTGGTAAAATGTAGAACATCCCCATATGCTGCTTATGCTCTTTAGTGCTGAACTCCCACAGTTGCCTTAACTAGTTCTACACTGCTCCTGCCCAAGAGGATTCCTTGCAATGTGAGGGAATTAATGATTATCTTCTAACAGTTTGTGAAAATTTGTACTATATTGGATCTTTTTAACCCCTAGCTTGATACACTGCTTTTTCTGACTTCTGGAATCTTACAAACCGGATTTGCGTTTCAGAAGAAAACCCATGTAGCTCACTTTCAACACAGATGTCAAAGATGATTTGAAGCAACTATCCAGGGGATAAAGTCACAAATAATGTTATCCACTGGCACACACTTGCAGTAATAATGGCAGCAATTATGTAATAACAGCCTCAGATTGGCCTATAGGGAAATTCCCAAAGAATTTGAGGCTTCCCCCAAGATCTTTCCAAGCAGTGGAAAAATTATGCATAGACTCTACTGCTCTGTTGATTAGAGTCTTGCTTGACAGGGCCCAGAGCCCAGCAAAACTTAAAGCACTCTGTTGGGGATCCCACTGGAAGGCCAACACTCTCGTGCACTGACATTTGCAAGAAAAACACTGAAGTAACTGAGCTCACTATACCCACCACCTGAAACAGTGGCAGTAACATTTCTTTATCTACAAGGAGAAAAGACTATCCCCATTCTCCTGGGCACTAGGGTATGCCAAGTATAACGTCCGATGGAAACCCTTTTTGTCTCCATTCTCTTGAGGTTCTTCATATAATATAGCAGTTTACACTTTAATGGAGTGCTAGAGTAGTTTTTGGAAACCTCATATGAAACAGATTATACAAGGTCACAACAAAGGAAAACAAATTACTTACTTAAAGATCATCCTGGCACACCTTTTCTAAAGCTAATTTTCCACAGTGCATATTTGCTGAGAGCCTGTGTTTTCAGGCCTATGCTTTCATGTACTTTACATAAGATTAAGATGAAATTAACAGTTCAGGAAGGCTACTACTCAAGTCATTGTGAGATCTTCCAGAGCTCACCAGCTTGTTGACCTGCAAACCACCTTTAGCTGGACAGATGGCGAGTAACAAATTGATCTCAGCCAATAAAAATCTGTGAGAACAATCTGCTGCTGGCAGGTGTCAGATAATTATCTCAATGAACAGATAAGCAAAGTAATAACCAAATTAGACAAATCTACTGTTAGTAACAGGAGGCATTTTATTTATTTATTTATTTTGTAGCCAGGTCTTGATCATTCATCACTGCAAAGAGTAACCCTACATCATAAAAAATACCACTGATATTTTCTGTGTGATTATTGCTGTTTCTGTGGTTTGTTCGGCGGATTTTACATTTTCTGTGCTGTCTTTCCAGTATGTTATTTCAAGTTTGTAAAAATGAACTTTGCTTCAAGGATCATGTGGCGATACTGCAGAACCACATCTTTGAGGAGTTATTGTATATATCACAGATCTAATGGTAGAAATTATTATTAACTGGAGAATGGTCTTCACAAACATTTTTGGGAGTTGTTTTGAGTTTTGCAAGCTAGGCTCAGTTTACTTTAATATGCAGCATGCACTAGTTAAGGAGCAAAATCCTCATTGCTGATACACTTGGTTTGCAAGGCATTGAAAGGGAATGAACCCCCTTATGTTTACTTGGAGGTTTCAGTTCAATGAATTCTCATATTCCACTCTATCTACATAAACTGATAGAGGCCACAACATTATGCTCTGCTAGCTCCTCCTTCTCCACTAAAGGGAATAAGAAAACAAGTCACAAATACAAAGGGAGAGCAGGTGAAGAGAAGCAGCAGCAAGACCTGTGTGTTCATCCTTAGTACTTCTGGCTCCTAAGGAAGATCTGGAATCTGGATAGCTTGAGTTCTCTGATCACCAGACAGCAATTCAGGATCATTAAGTATCTCTAGGATTTGAACTGCACCCATTAGGGCAATGGAGGTTTACTGCAGCTGAAGTACTGTATGCTGGAAGCTAAGTACTTTAGCATCCTACACGCACACATTTAGAGCTGAACAGAAATTAGTTCCTTTAAAAAATATTTACTTAAGACATATTCAAAGTGGTTTGTATTTCAAGGGAACTTCAGCCTGCACATGCTTTTCAAACCCTAATTCCTGGATGAGCAGTTGATGGAATTTACACACATGCACAATTTGTTTGTGCAAAGTGTTTTTCTGCATGCAAATTCTACACCTTGCTTCCAAAAGTGTAGATCCTCTGGCCTATGTATGTGTACATGTTCACCCTAGGAAAGTGTGTGGGCAGATGTTTGGGTACACAGACTTGCATACACAAAGTCCATGGGTTTGAAACTTTGGCCCATTTTAAAAAAGAGTTTGCTCTATAGAATCAAATTATTTGGTATCATCTCGGGGGCCCTAGGTCACAGCCTTCCCAACCGCTGTGGCTGCAGAGGACACTGACTTACTGGAACCAATGAGATACAGACAGGATTTGGGGACCTCAGGGCAATCCTTTGCCCTTAGCATTTCAGGATGTCTTGAGGGAAGGTAAAGGGATGGATCTGGGAGAAACAGGAACAGGGCTAAGGTGCGGGGCACCAGCCAACTGCCCTCCCCTCAAGTATAGGGGAGCACACAAGGCTTCCTCAAAGTCTGTAGTCTTGTGGGCAAATCAGCATCAGGGATCTTTCCTCCTCCCACACGTTCCAGTAGAGAAGTCCAGCCACTTGGATTTTATCCAGTTTGAGGATATTATTCACCATAGGCCAGGCTACACATGCCCCACTTCCTAGACTTGGAGAAATAGAGACGCATGGCACAGCATACCCTGTTTTCTTAATACGGGATTTTTATCTCCCCTTGATTCACAAATGTGAATCCTATTTGCCATATATGTATATTGATGGAATAGATGTCTAAGTACTTACCATAATTCCACTAATTGTATATGATAAGTTGTATGGCTATCAATGTACCGAAATACATGAATAAGTTTTTCTGAGAGAGTGAGAAAGTCATCCCTTGTGTAATGGTGTTGGTTTCATTGGATGAATTTGGTCCAGTAAGTATAGTACTTTTAAAATAAGGAAACCCAGGGCTGTTCTGTCTCGCTTTAGGATTGACTCTTTAGTAAGCTGAGGTTAGTTTCCTCTACCGAACTCAATTACATACAGTATGTTGCATGTGGCATTTAATGGGGAATGGATTCCAAAAGATATTTTATCTGCTATTATCATAATTTGTCCTGGCAGATAACGCTTTAAAACAATCTAGGGCAGAAGACTTTCATGTAGCACGTAATGCTAAGCAAGAGATGAAAGTTTCAGAAATCAAAGTCACACAGAAGAAGCCCTAACTTAAGAAATGCTGTGAATTTACCTTTTAGTTATGTGTTTTGTCTGACTTCATGCAGCATATACTAATCCCATATTGTACTGTGCATGTTGCTGAGGGTTTTTTGTTTGGCTTTTTTAAGAGTTGTTTACCGATGACTTGGTCTACTTGTTCAGGGTTAGAGGGTACTTAAACCTGAACAAGAAAACTTAACATTCTGTAAACAAGCAAGAGATGACTCAAGATAACAAGTGCAAATAGCCACTTCCAGAAGTTACACTGCCTTAATAGAGACAAGATAAACAATTGACAGTAAGGCCATTTCTCAGTTCCCCAAAAAAGGTAAATTTAACAGGCAACATTAAGGGCTAGATTGATGTCATGCAAGAGAGGGGAAGAAGGCCAAGGAAGCCTCTTCCCCAGCTTCTGTACCTACAAAGGGCCCAATCAGAAGCTGTCGGCTAGCACTCACTGAGCACAAGACGGACTGGCTAGTACAGCAAATAATGATCTATGCCATAAATGGGCCATGGCCAATCTGGCTGGGAATGTGATGAGTCTCAACCTCCAAACACTTGTCAGAATCCATCAGCAGACCTGGGTGGGATGGGGCGCACATGTTAGGGCCAAAAGTGGCCAGTGATATTGGGCACTCCATTTTTGGGTACTTGTTTCAAGTCAGGCATCCAAAAATGGAGGCACGCAAAAAAAAAAATCTGTGAATATTTTGGAAAATGTACCTTTATAAATTAGATGTAATAAGTACTGAGGCCCTGGCTGTCCTCCCCAGATGACCTATCTCCTTGCTACCAGAAAAGTATTTGCCTGCATAGGCTCAGGCTTACCAGTAACTGATTGTCATGTATTGGGGTACAATTCAGACCAGCGGGATGTTGTGTCACCCCTGCCCTGCAACTCTGGATGCCTTATAATGCCTTCTGAGGTAGCTTCCATATATATATATATATATATATATATATATATATATATATATACACACACACACAAATAACAGCAGTCTGCCAGGTGTACCCTCATTCTCACCAGCCTTGGTTTTACTGCAGGGTGACCCCAAAACATGCCCACCCCCAGATTTTCCCCCAGAAGTATATGTCCTGTACTGCCCAGCCCTCGTCTCGGCATTACAAATATATTAAGTCCATTATGCCTTTCAGGGAATAATATGCCATTTTATTATCTCAAATGGAGTTACCCAGACATGTAACTTAAACACACTTTATTAGATAAAACAATAAAACAAGTTTATTAACTACAAATAGGGAGATTTTAAGTGAGCACAAGTAATGAGGCATAACAGTTAGAAATGATTACAGGAAAAACAAAGATAAAATACTTAATAGTGCCTAATTTAAACTATATTAAGTTCAAGCAAAACATCTCTCCCCATGCTCTCAGCAAGATTACTGACCAAACTCTTCAAATAAAGACCTTTTCCCCCAAAGTCCAATGGCTGTTGTCCTTTGTCTTCTTAGGTCTGATGCCAGAAACAGACAGTGAGCGAGAGGGGGTGGCTGCCCTTTCTTTTTAAAGTTTCATGCCCCCTCTTAAAAAACATTTCCACCTGGAGACAGTGTTTGTGTGGAAGGATGTTCCCTGCTGGTTTTTCTCCCATCTGTTTGAGCTTCTTTTGTTTTCCTTCCTGCTTGATGACTCTCTTTACTTCTCAAATGCAAATTAAGGCAAATGTACACTCTTTTGTTCAAGACAGGCCTGTTTGACTAGTTTGGTGCTACGTGAATTTTGAACATGCACTCCACTTCATACTAGGGAAACTTATAACTTCACATACAGCATTGCCAAAAAATATTTTATCAAGACATTACTGACCAGCAAATTATGATTTTCAAATGATGCCTTACAAGGCATACTTTGTACAAAGATTATTACAGTAGTGTGTAGGGTGTGAATACAGAGGTGTAGTCTGTCACACTGATCCCTCTATTCATCCTCTACAGCTGCTCATCCTTGCCTCCTCCCCATCCCTTTCCTCATACAGAGCTAATGTCCTTAAAGGCAGAGTTTATCCCTAAAAGTTGTCCACATTTTTGCATATAAACCATAACCATTTATTATACTAGCATGTGCATTTATTTCATGTAATTACATATGATTCTGTAATGAAAAATGGTAAGCAAACGTACTGTAGCACATGCACATGAAGGCAGGGATAAGGTGGCCATGAGAAATTTATCTTTGAATTTCCTGATTTCTACAGCATTAAAATTTCAAATTTCAAATTTTAATGTTGCATTTGACAAGCTTTGTTGTGTCCTTCCTAATCACAAACTTAATCCACTTGCTACTCTATGATCTTCAGAATTAATTCTTCTGATGCACTCATGGATGGAGCATCACCATCAAAGGCTTCAAACCAATGTACTGAGGCTGGATGACACATCCTGTCATAGATATGCTATGGGACACAGGCACATGGAAGCTTGAAAACACTTGTATTTAATAGCTCAATAGGACCCAGCAAAAAGCCTGCCAGAACAGCCAAATTTACCTAGATTTCTCCATCATTGACACTGCTGGACATGCAATATAATTTATAAATGGCCTGGACTACAGTACTTCTAGAAGTCAATACTATTGTTGATATCATTTCAACACCAATGTGATCACAGGTCCAAATCCTGGCTAAGTTTTAGCTGAGTTGGCAAAATTCTTTGGTGAATAGGGTGCTAGCCTGGGACTCCAGAAACTGACTTTGATGCCTATTTTGCTGCAGGCTTTGTGTGTGTGAGACCTTGAGCAAGTCACTTAGTTTCTCTGTGCCTCAATTTTTGTCTGTAAAATAGGACTAATAGTGCTTCCATACCCCACAGGAGTGGCAGGAGGATAAGTACATTAAAGACTGAGATGCTTATGACTAGATTTTGAAAGGTATTTAGGCACCTAAAAATTCAACTGGGAGCTTAGTTGAATTTACAAAAGCACCTAAGCAGGTTAGGCACCTAACTCCTATTGTTACCAATGGAGTTAGGAGTCTATTCAGTGTCAGTGCTTTTGAAAATCACATTAGATGACTATCTCCAGCTTTAGGCACCTAAATACCTTCAAAATCTGTCCTCCAGATATGTACTTACATAGCTCCCATTACTGTAGTGGGTGCTTTTGTAAATTCAGTGAGGCACTAGCTGCATTTTTAGGCGTCTAAATAGCTTTCGTAATCTGGCCCTCAGATACTACAGTAATGGGAGCCATATTAGTTCATAGATTTTTCATGCTGATCAGCTACCCCAGAAGGTGGTGTTTTCCAAAGGAGGGATGGAAGAAAACATTTCAGACACCTGCGTAGATAAGGATAGGTATCAAAACACCAGCTTTACCCCATGAACTGTGAGAAGGCAACCTAAGTTGGGAGATAGACACATTGTTGCTTGGAAATGGGGCCTGATTCTTATCTCACATAACAGATAAATCATAAGAGCAAATCAGGAATAAGTACAATAGAATTACATCAGTATAAAACCATTGTAAGAGGCGAAACAGGCCCATGCTATATAGTATAAATGCTCTCATTTTGGCGTTGGATCATTCTGTGCCCACACTATTTAGTCTGAAAGAAGTGCTTTGAGAACACTAAGGCATTTTCACAGCTCTTAATTGACATTTTTTGTATCCAAAACAAAACTGTAGCTTGTCATAGACTTTCCCTTTAGTGTCTGGAGTAATGTGTCTATGAGATTTCATTTTTGTTGTGAAATGAGTTCTTAGATCAAGGTCACTTCAGTGAAAATGATAATAAAAATTGGCATATAAAATCAGAAGAATCTGATATGTGTTTCCATTTAGTGAGGGGAATGCCATGATATAGACAATTCCAATGCAATGTTTAAAATAAGAAGTTCAAAGATCCTTTCAACTTTCTGCAAATTTTACTACATATTCTTAATAAACCCCCTTCATCTGCTACTGTTCAAATGGAAGCTTTCAAGCAATGTAAACCTAGCTAAACCCTTTATGTTTTTTACTTCCTTCTTTACTTACCAGCACTGCTATTATCACATGGTGTGTTCCACATGATAAGCCATTCATTAAAGCATCACCTACTGTTTTTTTCCTCCTCAGTACTAGCTAGAACATGATCTGTCTCTGCATGAAGACATTGGACCTCTGACCTCTTTTGTAGCTATTCCAGGCAAGTATAATAAACAGGGTTCACTGGGTTTGTGTAAATCTCTGATTATGTTTACTGTGAAATCCAAGTGTTCATCTCAGGCAGAAAAATTAAGGTTGATTTTCAAATATTATGTACAAACTCTTGCTACTAAGCATTCCATAATGAGCACTTTGGCAATTTAAAGCAAATTAGGGTTCCCACTAGGCAGGGAAGACATACTGTACAGTCAAGTAAAAATTGTATATTGGTGGATGAAAAAAATCAGCATAGAGAGAAAAAAATACAGTACGCTGTTTCAAATGAATTAAGAGATTCTGTGCTACTACATTTCATTACTGAAAGTTTGCATCACTCCCTGCTCTCACATTAGAAATCATTAGTAAACTAAAACTAACTACTATAGTCTGAGTAAACATCACCCCATTGAACTAGCTGTTTTTAAAACACAGACCCCTCTAGTATGACTCTGCAAGGAATATTTAAGAAATTATAACAGTGTTAGTTTAACCAATTAGAATGACAGTGAAGCTGCCTTATATAGTGAAATTCACCTGTGTTTAGAGGAGCCTGTGTCACTTAAGTGAATAGTCCTGTCTGACATGGGCCCTGTGCACAGGGGTATATTTCAGGGAACTTGTACGTGGTGGGTCTAAGGGCTTGTCTACACTGGCAAGTTTCTGCACAGTAAAGCAGCTTTTTGTGCTCAAACTGCAGATGTGTACACACTGCCAAACCACTTTGTATACAAAAACTCCTCAGTTGCAGTGCGGGAAAAAACCAAAACCACAGTGTGTGTGTGTGTGTGTGTGTGTGTGTGTGTGTGTGTGTGTGTGTGAGAGAGAGAGAGAGAGAGAGAGAGAGAGAGAGATTGCTGTGCAGAGAGCCCAGGGAAGGAGGCAGGGGCTGATGTTGGGTTTTCCCCCTCCCCCTGCCTCAGGACTGGTTGCTTCCTGCTGCTGTCTGAACTTAAAAGCCAGCATGCTGACACTCTCTGTCCCCCAAAACACACTTTCTATCTCCCCCCCTCCATACACACACACACACACTCCTTGTCACACACCCTCCTGCACTTCAGTTGAAAAGCAGCTGGCAATGTAGTAGGATGCCCATGGAACAATTGGGAAACCTGCAGCATGTGATGCTGTGCCTGCCCCATGAGGCACTGCAAACCCTTCCCAAAGCACCCTGCAGCCAGTTGTACAGTGGGATAGCTACCACAATGCACTGCTCTCTTTGCTGTTGCAAGAGCTGCTAATGTGGCTGCACTCCACCTTCACCAGGACCACAGTGTGGACATGCAACAGCGGTTTAATTCCAGTGTTTTAATAACAGTGGTATAACTTGTGGCATAGAAACTTGCCAGTGTAGACATACCCTTGGTTTGAATCAGAAGGTAATCCTAAATGTTTCAATGCACAGCAGTGTGCAAATTCCAAAAGAAAAAAAGTCTCCACTGGCAGAAGCCCTTTGTAGCAACCACTACACTTAAGATGTGCAAGTATGGTGAAATTTAATTCACCCCAGGCAGAAGGCACAGGGACAGAATTCACTTTGCAAACTGGAAGCAGGCTGTGGAGTCTTTTGTCCTCTAGTTTAGTGGCCAATGCTTATCTGTGGCCCTTCAACTGTGAGTTTTGGGCTACAGGAACCATGTGAATGTAAATCCTGAGCCTCTCCCCTCCCTTCTAATTTCCATTAAAAATATTCTGGCCTTATTAGCTAAAATGTTGTCGGTCTGTCTCATTTGGGGTTAAAGTGCGGCTATGGGGCAGATCCCCAGTTGATGTAAATTGAGCACTATTGATGTCAATGGAGTTATGCCAGTTTGCACCAGCTGAGGATCTGGTCCCACTGAGTGGTGCCTACAGAATCAAAAGATAAGAAAGCTATGAGCAGGTCAGATAACACAAGAAAGCCCAAGCCCAGTGTTGAAGTGGCTGCCAAATTACTCTTTCCTGATAGCAGCAGGAGAAAGGCCAAAGTGGGTATTGTGAAGCTATGTCCTGTATTAGTGTGGTGAGGGTTGAATTTAACCCCATGTTTCCCCAGACATAGTCACTGTCCTCTTTTATCCCACACATTAGTGAGTAGTGAGGTGGGGTGCTCATGACTTATTACTGCTCAGTGCAGAGGATTATAGTGGTGCTCAAACTTATATATAGCCTGCAGATAGTCTTCACTTGCACTTGCAATCTCTGCTGTGCACGGGGCAATAGGAACCTTAACGTCCAGACTTTAAAAAGGGAGCTTGTGGTTGTCTGGATTAAATTTAAAGAAAAAAGGAGGACTTGACATTGCTGGTGCAGGAAAATGAGGCAGATAAACCTATCAGTGCCCTGTAAGAGATGGGAAGATGTAAAATGGAGTGAAGGAAAATGCAATGATTAAATCGTACCTGGGAGTACTCAGTACGTGCTGACGAGAGACGTGAACAAAAAGCCTGACTATGACTGAAATGCAAGGTGCACTGGTTTAAAATGTGTCTTGCCCCAGTGCAATTTACTCTTTGAGAGAAATTAAAGTTGTTACTGCTTTACTTCGGGTGTTTCCTTAGAATGGCAATACGGTAGGACAGTGGTTTGAATAAGTGGTCTGCAGACCCCTGGGGTCTGCATACTATGTCTAGTTGAATGTTCTTGGTACCATAGAAGAGTTGTTTTCAACCTGTGGTCTGTGGACACTCTGGGGGTCTGCAGACGAGGCCTAAAATTTTGAAAGGGGTTTACAGCATCATTTGAAAATTTTTAGGAGTCTGCAAATGAAAAAAAAAAAAATGTTGAAAACCTCTGCTGTAGGATACAATAACACATGAAAGCAGTGAATGCTAATATCTCTGAAAGTATCACTTCTGGATTCTGTCACGTTTCCTTACTTTTCCGCCGCACTAAAATCTGATCTTCACCAGTGAGTAGAGTTGTATTTTCATGGGCTGCCTTGAAATTCCTGGCCAGTTTGAGTTCAGTTCTCCAGTGGTCTTCCTTTAAGGGTGACTAACCAACATATAGGAAAATAGAATATCACACTTAATGTAATTCATTGTTTTCTCCTTCCCAATGGGCTTTCTATATAGGATTATTGATTTACAGTTTTAAGTGCCTTTACAAAATTTACCTTAGGAAAGAGAAACTTACCCAGCAGAAGTACAAAATCAGGACAAAAGAACCTGGATAGAATTAACTGACTTCCTCTCCTGAGTTCTAAGAGAGAATGTTGGTCAGATAGGTACAACACTTAAAACTCACCTTGGTGCAGAGAAACAGCAGGAATTAACTGGGACTTCTCTCATAAAATGGGACTAAAGATTGTAAACACCCACTGTGACTCAAAAGGGGATAAAAATGCAAAACAAATACAAATTATCTATTGCAGGTCATTTTAATAGGTTGGTTTATAAAGTAACTTTTTGCATAATTCAAGTAAGACTTTTTTGCCATTCCTACAAGATTTATTTAGTAGCGATATATTACTAATACAGGTCCAGAAGCTGCTACCTTTATTTATTTTGAGTATGAACTTGATATATGCATAGTCCCATAATAGCAAAGTGCTATGAGGAAGGGAGGTCGAATCTGGCCATTGTTAACTGTGAATTAAACAATTATTTTGCTTTACAAGTTATTCATGAACAAATCTAGCTATTTGAAAAAATTCAGTATTCACCTAGCAGTTAGGATGAACCAGTGCGTGACATTCTGCTATATGATTTAGAAAAAAGTGGATTTATGGTGAAATTTTCTGTTCACCTTTTCTCAAATACCTGTCAGCTAGCCACATATATATGGATAACTAATATGAACCTACAAATAAAAGCAAAGTATACTTTTAACAATGTAGTGTTATGAGACCAGCTCTTAGTAATTAAGTGAACACTGAAAAAAAATGTTAATGATTTTTAAAAATAGTGGTTGGTCATGTTAGCACATGACATGAAATTTGTTCTAATGTTAGTGGCATCCACTGTAGATGGCAAAGTTGTCCTCTTTTGCCCTCCTGCACAATAGGATCATTAAACATTAAATTACTTGGCTTCTGCTTTTTAGACTCTCCAGAACTTTATAGACTCTCCCCCTCCTTTTTATTAGGAAATGTCAGTTCAGTCAGCGCTGAAGACTCACTAATTTACTCCAGGAATGAAATGCTGACTCAGGTCCTCTTCCATTAAAGATGCTGGTAGTCTAACAGACCAGAACATTAATCTGCTGTACCTTTGTCCTAACCATGGATTTTTTCACCCCAATGATAAAAGAAATTACTATCGCCAAGGTAATTTCATCCCTAAATTTACTTCTGTGGAATTTGCTGTGGACTCTTCATGGGGTTTGTCATCCTAGCACCCTGCAGAGACTAATACGAATTTAGAAGCAAAAAGTTCCACCACATTGACCCTATGCCTCAGCATTCCCAGACTTGGGCAAATCCCTCTGCATTTTAGGTAGCCTCAAGCTTGGCTGGAACTGATGTCAGAACCATGAAACTGAAATGTTTACAGAGAATGTAGATGTCAATACAAATAGAGAGGCTACCACAGGCAAACTGACAACAGCACTTAAGTAGATCAGCCTTGAAAGAGCAAAACATTTTATCCTACCATCTACATATCGTCTTTAACCATCTAGAGACTTCATGGTCATTCAGCTAATGTCCAGAAAAATCACAACTCTCTATGGTCCTATAGTAAACATCTCTGCATAGCATAGAGGTTCCACATAGGCCAAGTCTACACTTGTAAGCTTACAGCAGCATAGTTTACCCATACAGCTGTGTTGCTGTAAGCTCGCTCATGTAGCTGCATTATGCTTCCAGGAGAGAGCGCTCCTATTGACATAATAAAACCAGCTCACTGAGTGGTGATAGCTATGTCAGCAGGAGAGCATCTCCTGCCAACATAATGCTGTGCACACAAGTGCTTATGGCGGCAAAACGTATGTCACTCGGGGGTGTTTTATTCACACCTCTGAGTGACAAAAGGTTTGCTGACATAAGTGTTAGTGTAGACATGGCCATCGTATAGCAAACATAGTGGGGAAATGTACTTTCCCCATGTTTGAGAATTAATTAACTTTAGAATTTAACTTAAAAACCCACATTTTGTTCTTTGTTTTAGAGATTTTTTTTAATTGTTAATGCTGAGAGGACAGGAAACTCTACCTAGTGTCTGAAAGTTAGGAAGTTATTTTGGTGAAGGACATGGAGGGGGTGCTTGTGTCAGAGTATGAATTCCATTTTTGTTTTGTGAACATTGTATTGTATTTAAACCTTGATTTTGAATGTAACCTGGAGTGTAGCTTTGAGCATTCACTGTGTAGCAGGAACACACATTCTAGTGGAGAGACAAAGGGTATGGCTACACTTACAGCTGTACAGCGCTGGGAGTTACAGCTGTGTTCGTACAGGTGTGTAGGGAAAGCACTGGTGTGTGGCCACACTCACAGCTACCAGCGCTGCAGTGTGGCCACATTTGCAGCGCTGTTGGGAGTGGTGTATTATGGGCAGCTATCCCAGCGTTCAAGTGGCAGCAACGTGCTTTTCAAAAGAGGGGGTGGGGTGGAGTGTGACAGGGAGCGGGGGAGAGAGAGAGAGTGGATTTTTGGAGCCGACACTTCAGCTCTCTGCCTTGCAAAATCTGAAAATTTCCTCGACCCCTCATTTACTCTTAACTGCAAATAGCCTGCAGACCAGATAAGCAGCTGCTCCAACGGACTCCCTTTCTCCCCCACCCCCCTGCTGTTTCTCTCCTCAAGCACTCATCCCCCTGCCTGCCTCATTCACAGCAAGGTAGTGGGTTATCTCAATTGATTGTTCACAGTCAGTTACAGATTGATCACAGCAAACAAGAGCTGTGTTTGTTTTTTAGATAAGCAGCTCCCGGAGCCCCGCGTTCACAACAAAACAAAGAGAGGCATCATAACAAAACAAAGAGTAATTGGTTAAAAGCATTCTGTGATATCTCCTAATACCCTGGAGGCCAATAACAGCGCTGGCGTGTGGCCACACTTGACGAGCAGCGCTGCCTCACCAGCGTTGCACTCGTTATACCCCAAGCAGACCAGGTGTACAGCCAGCGCTGCAGCCAGGGAGTTGCAGCACTGGATGTGCCTTGCAGGTGTGGACAGTTACTAAGTTGCAGCGCTGGAAAGCCTCCACCAGCGCTGCAACTCTCCAGTGTAGCCAAGCCCAGAGGTGGGTGAGGTACTATCTTCTATTAAACAAACGTTTATTGGGGACGGAAGAAAGCTTTTGTGCAACACTGAGCTGGTTTGGGAAAGGTACTCAGAGCATCACTGCTAAATGCAAGATGGAACAAATTGTTTAGCATAAGTAGTTAGCACATATTCTAAGGACCATTCAAAGCAAAGTCCCTGCAGTCAAAGGACAACAATGAGGGGATTAGTGGGATACAGATTGCTGTAATAAACCATAAATTAGGGGTGCTGGAATGGGGGGAGAGGGAGGCAGGTAGCCATGGCTCCATCACTTTTAAAAGTGAGAGGGCTATGCCATCCCACTGGTTACTGGCCATAAGAATGAGATCGAGAGGGAGAGGGGGCAGCACAAGGGGAGGACTTCAGGGGAAAGGTTGGGGGTCACCATTTGGGCACCAGTGCTGCCCCCCCCACACATACTTTTAGGGAGCTTCCACCGCTCCTGCCATAAATCCAGCATCTCTGTTCAGGCCATGATTTTCAGTGTTCAGCAGAGTTATGAGTTTAAGTTCCTGTGCTCATCTTTTGAAAGTGTTGTGCAGGTTTCTTTTGAGGAGAAGGCCTGAGAGGTCAGAAATGGAGTGATCACTTTTAAAAAAAAATAAACAACAACGAGTCCTTGTGGCACCTTAGAGACTAACAAATTTATTTGGGCATAAGCTTTCGTGGGCTAGAATCCACTTCATCAGATGCATGGAGTGAAAAATACAGGAGCAGGTATAAATACATGAAAGAATGGGGGTTGCTTTACCAAGTGTAAGGTCAGTTTAACGAGATAAATCAATTAATAGCAGGATACAATGGGAGGAAAAATAACTTTTGAAGTGGTACGAGAGTGGCCCATTACAGGCAGTTGACAAGAAGGTGTGAGTAATGGTAGGGAGAAATTAGTATTGGGGAAATTAAGTTTAGGTTTTCTAATGACCCAACCACTCCTAGTCTTTATTCAGGCCTAATCTGATGGTGTCCAGTTTGCAAATTAATTCCAGTTCTGCAGTTTCATGTTGGAGTCTGTTTTTGAAGTTCTTTTGTTGAAGAATTGCTACTTTCAGGTCTGTTATTGAGTGACCAGAGAAATTGAAGTGTTCTCCTACTGGTTTTTGAATGTTGTGATTCCTGATGTCAGATTTGTGTCCATTTATTCTTTTGCGTAGAGACTGTCTGGTTTGGCCAATGTACATGGCAGAGGGGCATTGGAGGAGAGGGAGGGTTTAATCCTGGAAATTCCCCAGTGGAAGTGCAGGGGCAGAAAAGGCAGCATGGGTTGTTTTAAGCAGGCATTGGGGCCTTAGTTAGAAAGTTCTGGAGCATTTGTTCTGGTAGATACTTACAGGATAATAATGAATGGAGCTATACCTATCTCATAGAACTGTAAGGGACCTTGAAAGGTCATTGAGTCCAGCCCCCTGCCTTCACTAGCAGGACCAAGTACTGATTTTGCCCCAGGTCCCTAAGTGGCCCCCTCAAGGATTTAATTTGTAACCCTGGGCTTAACAATCCAATGTGCAAACCACTGAGCTACCCCTCACCCTTTTCCCCTTAGCCCTGCTTTCCCTTCTTCCTCTAGATGGAGAAACAATTTACTACTAGGCCTTACCAGAAGCAGATTTCTATTCCCCACTGACTCGCCCAGTTGTGCTATGTGTTGCACTGAGGGCTAGATTCAAGGATCCACACAATCATTTTCAGTTCAATTCCCTGCTACTTGCCTGTACTTCCCCTGATACACAGCATGGTGATGCAGGGAAACCTAGGGGAGAATGCAGGGGCCCTACACAGTGCCTAGTATTTACCCATCATTTGCTGATTCTTTTTAGAGGTGATATTTATTACAATATAAACAAATATTCACTCATTTAATTAAATCCCATTTTCAGTGTCCAGCTAAAGTTAACACTTTTGATCTTATTTTAAGCCTAGAAATAACAAGATGTCAACATGACTTTTGTCTAAAATAGCAAACACATAATACCTGTGCTCAATATTTTAGTGCTAATAAAAACATGAAAAAACTATTTATAGTTTATCCATAATAATTTATCAGAAGTGTATATCATGAAGGAAAGCTTTAAATAAAAAAATCAGCAGAATTCATTTAATTATAATGTGCATTAGGCTCCTTTTTTATTTTGAACCTGTAGCTTTTTCAAATCTCATTCACTGTATACAATAAAAAAATAATACTACAAATGAAAAATATACTTCAATGGTAAATTTCATCCTACTGGGACTTTCAGCTGTGGATGGGCTCTTGATTGATCAGAATATTACACAATGGCATGGTGTAATTCTTTAGTGGGATGTTGTAAAATGGAGTATTGCTTCTGTTATTTTATCCAGTTTGCTTTTATATGACAGGGTTTATTGTGCATTATGTTGTAGCTCATTCCTCTGTTCACAATGCCTACTGATGTGTAATTATGACTTGTCTGAACTGTAAGAAGGAGCAGTAAGTGAAAGAAAATCTGCAAGCACACTTGATTTATGAGCCCTGATACTATATTACAGTCCTAATCTGCCTGCTTAACTTAGCTTCAGGCAAACTTACTGTATAACATGCTTGCGATTAGCACTGCAGTAAGTTGTAGAAGATTTACTCTGTAGGAGCTACGAGACTTTTTTTTTGTTAAATGATTTAGTCATTATTTCAGTTACAGGTATGGCAATAAATTATTTCCCATATAAAGACTCTGTGTCAAGGAACAGCCATTGCAAAAGGGCTTTTTATACTGTAACAAAGAACATTGCTTGGAGTGTTTTCTTCATACAAAACATCTTAATGTTACTGGTCATTTTGATGATGAAACTTCTTACACATTCTTCTCACATTCATAGAATTTGTTTTATTATACTGCTGCTTTTGTAGCATAGCACAATCTGCTTATTATAAGAATGTCTATTTGGATCCAATGAATCTCATATTTTCAATGGTGCCCAAAAATAGAAATTACTATGGATGTGCAAATGAAAGGAAGACCATAAAGCAATGACCTAATGTCAGGAAGAAAAGATGTAAGCAGATTTGCATTTATTTTTAAATCACCATTCACAAAGACAGACACATCACTTCAGCTTTATTGAAACTATAGCATATTCAGAGCTGCTACTTTTAGTAAATTGGAGCAATACATTATTACCCTAGTATAATTAAGATCAAGGTTGAACATTCAGGGCCTAGCTCTGGTCTCTGAAATCAATGGATGTCTTGCCATTTGACTTCAATGGAATCCTCATTAGGCACTATTAACTGTGGAAAATAAGCAAGAGGCCTACCGCTTGATCCAATGCCCGTTTAAGTCAGTGGAAGGACTTCCTTTGATTTAAATGGGTGTCAGATTAAGCCAGTAATCCTGCAACTTTTATGCATGTAAAACAGGACTATTTGCATGAGTAAGGATAACAGATTCCCATACAGGTTATGGGATCGGGTCCTTAGAATAATATTTTGTGTTTAGTTTTATTTCCTGTATATGGAAAAGCAATTTGGAAAATCAACTGCAGTTCAAATTCTGGTAAGCAAAAGCCATGTTAGCTGGATAAAGACTGTCAGGAGAATGTATCTGAAATGTCTGGATACAACGCTAATAAAAGTTGTTCTCTGAAAATATACCTTTGATGTTAATTTTGCCAACTGAGGTGTTTTTTTTTTTAAACAAATATTTTTATTCATTTTCTTAATTTGTTAATTCTGAACATTATTTTCCTTTTTAAAAACATGTGTACACCCAAAACATTCCTAAAATGGTTATCACTACTAACAAAAGATGGGCTTTAGGGACAAAAAAAGTACATAAAAGTTATTAATTGGTTACTGTATTGCAGCGATGAAATAAAAGGTTCTGAAAGGGTGGAATAGACTTGAACTCCTAACTGAACAGTGGACAATAGCATGCTGCAATTATGAACAGAAGTATTCTTAAGCTTACATAGCTTCTGAAAAGTTACCATAAACAATGAGCTTTTATATTGTAACAATAAGGCCTGTTAATTTTTTTTTTCTGAAAAATGCTTTTGCTAAAAATTTTAAAACCATTCAGTTCTGAATAGTTAGTTCTTTCTACAGCTAAACACAAAAATGTAATCCTTAGTTCAGAACAGAAAGCAGAACATAAATCCATCACCCCCCGTCTATTTACTATAATACCATTGGTTAACATATAACATTTGCTAGTGATTTGCACACAGTCCAGGTTTTGCATTAGTGGTCATCATATTACAAGCAGCCTCCCCAAGTATTTGTTGATGCTATTGACTGAACAAAAGGTCTATGAAGCAGGAGATACATTTTTCTAATCTTGCTGTGCTACCTATAACCTAATTAACTTTACTTTAGTCATGCAAGTATACCTGGAAACAAAATACATCATATGCCAATTAGCTTTCCTCTTTCTGGCTTAGTACACTTAAGTTATTTATTCAAAAGGTTAAATATTGATTGAAAATGGATGATAGAACTGTATTACAGTTCTATGCTAAATGGCAGAACTTGCCTGTAAAACATTTCCAGTTACCCACACAATAATGCAGTTGCAGCGTGGCACTCTGCTGCTAAGCACCCAGGCAAAAAAAATCAGAAACAAATACAGATCACCCACTATGCAACCACTCTTATCAGTACACTGAATTCGCACAAATATGTTTGGAAGTGCAGTCATTAATTATCATGATGTTGAAATAATATAATACAAATAATAATTGCTTGTGAAGTGATCTATTGACTCCTTTCTATTTCAGTGGAGGCTCTTCTCCTTCTCGTTCTCTCTCATGCCATGCGAAGCCGCATAGACAAAGTATCAAGTGATCACATAGCATGAACTACACCCTGAGGCAAAGCTTGTTATTTTACTTGAAATGGTGATGCGTTTAGGACCCAGAAACTGTCAATAATTTTTCTGACTTTCAGGGGAGAAAATCCCCAATTATAGTAACTTTCCCTAGAAGCCATATACAGTAGTGCTACATATTAATATTAGGATAGGACCTCACATACCTAGGAATTCAGTTTTATCAGTAGATTGGCCCAAAATTGGATGAACCCATAAGGTTAAGCAGCTGTAGTCTAATTGTTACCAACAAAGGCCAGTCGGAGCAGGCTACAAAGACGACAATACAATTTGGTACAATTCAGCCAATTGACATCAATAACAGCTGCGTGTATGGATCCAAGGGCCAAAGGCCCTTTATTTTTTATAATTTTTTTCATACAAGATGTAGGCTTGATTTGCAAGCCATCAGGGCAAAGAACGTCTTCTAAAGGAACACTGCAGGAAGAAGGATTGCAGGCTCAGATCCTTCATTTCAAAGTACTTCCTAGCGTTTGATAATACAGGACATTGATATGAAATTACAGAAAGTATCAGGGTAAAGATGCTGGGCCTCACATTCCACTCCCAGTTAAATTTACACTGATGAGAAAAAAGGTATATGGGAAACACCAAAAGGTTAACCTTAGCGAATTTGCTCCTCTTACAGAGGAAGGAGGGCTTGAGGATTCCCAAAAGGGACTAAAAATTACCTGGAGCCCTAGGGGAAACCAGACTCCAGATGTGGAAATACTGGGATAGTTACAGGTGAAAGCCACCCCCTCACACACACCCTGGTTCTTCCTGGCCTCCATACATGCAATCAGCTCTGTGTCACTATGCATGCTGACACTGTCTCTTCCCCGTGGTGCCCCCACTCCCCAACCCCCAGATCACAGTCATAAGGCACTGAAGGAGTGATTGATGATTTGACAGCATTAATTACCAGGCCAAGGGACGCATGATATGTAGAGTGCCCCATCATACCTACAGGATACCCATCTCTTTGAGGTCCTGATCATTCTCATCTATGAGTTTGAGGTCTCCAGTCTCTTTCTGTGACCCTTAAAGAAGGGCTCTTGTAGTATTATGGGTCTTGAATAACACAATGCCAACCTAACTCCAATCCTCCCATGATTAAAAATATATAGCTTTGTTCCTTCAGGTCAGAACAAGCCTAAGTTAGAAGTCAGTGGCCACATAAGGTGAGCCGGAAACATTAGCAATTCAGGAGGAGTGCTGTGGGTTTGTTTTTGCTGTATAGGTTGCAGTTATTATAAAAAGCAGTTTCACAGGATAGCTATATCTCTTCTGAGTAGGCAACAAAGTTTATTCAGAAATTGTTTCCCAATTGAACTAGAAAACTGAAGTCCGATTCCTTCATTTTTATCTGGTGCACTAAAGTTACATTCAAATCATTCCATACTGTATACACAATATTTTTATGTTCAGTTCAATAGCAGAAGATTTGTCTATTTGTAAAAGGTTAGCAGACTGCCTACACTAACCACTATACATTTGCCAATAACCTTTGGAGGCAAGATTAGAATGACTTGTTTTATTCATTGTTTCATTTTTACCATCAAAATTTGGGCTTACCACAAATAAGAATCATAATGAACTCCCCCTTGCATATTATAAAGAATTATTTTAATACTTACAAGTGTATAAATCATTCACTGGTTGAAAGGACAGGTACGAAAATCTGTCAGAGGCGATCTAAATAAGAAGAGTATTTGGAAGTCCGACTAGCATTAATATAAAGTACTTTTTTGTGCAACAATTTTTTTGAATGCATCATTTTACCATTTTTTGTACCTAGTTGAAAAGCTTTGCAATATTTTGGATAAGGGCTTCTGATGTTTTTCAGTTTTTGAAGCAGAAAAGAATTAAAAATAAAAGCATTAATAGTTACAGAAAAAATCAGCATTGCTGTATACTATGAAATGTATTTCATATGAATGTAAAAGGTTCACTGTGGTTAATTATTAACCTTTCCTTCTGGGTAATGGCATTATCTTTTAAAAAAATAAAAAGAATGGCATGTTTTTCAATGTTATCTCCTTGGTTGGTTGATTTTGATAATGAGGATCCAAAATGAACCTTTTCAGTTTATATATTATCATGAGTAAACCTCTGTATTGTGCAAAATATTTCTAAAGCTTTCTTTGATCAAAATATAATGCTGTTTAAATATGTTAAGCAACATGTACTCTACCTACTTGCATTATGTCAAATGAACTGCATCATTCCAATATGGTGTCACATGTGCATGGAAGCCTGTAGCATTTATAACAGGTGTTGCAGAATGGTGTACTTGAGAGAGATATTGACAGTAAGGTCATCTATGAAAATGAATATCCAAAATATCAGCGGAAGGTTATGCTTAAACCTGCCTTCATGCATTTTTCCTTGGTGAGATTTACTTGTAAATTTTTACCAAAAAAGTGTTAGATTGATTTTTGCAGTAGATTAGAAAGCAAAAATGCACCCAGTGTTAAGGACTAATATTAAATCATTGAATCTATGTAAAAAGTAGTTCAATAGGTCAAAATGTTAAAAAAATAAAAAAGGATAGCCGAGATTCAAAATGGTCTGTTTAAATCTAGCATGTTTAAATTTCATAAATGGCTTCTCTGATACTCCACATCCTCTTATATGTGCTTCTGTTTTCTCCAAAACAAAGAATATACATGATTGATTGTGCATGGGGGGAGGATATAGGTTAGGGGATATTTAGAGGGCAAAAATTTTCAATGTGATGCTGTTATAGCTTGTGACATTTACCACAGGTTTTTTTTTTTTTTTGGATAAAACAAAGTCCTTAATGTGTTAAGGATGGGTCTATGGCAATTTGTATACTGCAGCATTCCTGGCCTCTTGACATCTACGGCCCCTGTTGTAAGCAGAGACAATTTCCCCCTCCTTCATATGGCAACTGCAACTGTTAAAATTCCATTTAGCGCCACTGCATTGATCTAAGATTGCAAGTATATCTGTTAAACCCTTTCGTGGAACCAAAGTATTAATATGCAGCATAACAATACATCACAAAACCGTTTACATCTTATTTGTATGTAAAAGTCAGATATTTTGTTCTGGATAAACTTCAGAAATGCTCTTCAATTCTCAGTGAGGCAAGCATTTCAATTTTCTGCAATATTAGCAGGGGTAACTAATGATGGCTAATTTTTGCCTGTAGTATTTCCCTCAATCTGCTTGTGCACTTTCAGTTACTCTGGCAGCAGCAGCATTTGTACATTTTCTGGTCACTAAACACTCAAGTACAATTGTAAGTGATCAGTTTACAGTTGGCCAACAAAAGAGCTGAAGGAATGTCTGAAAGAAAAAGAAATGTGAACAAATGTGCATGTGTATACGATATATATTATGCACGTAGTTTTATTTTATGCAGTATAGAAAGCACACTGTATCTTGAATCCATTTTAGCTATCAGAATATATTTTGAAAAATGGGATCATGTGTTTATCCTACCATGAGGGTCCAGTATACATCCCAATCACACAGATTTTGAAAGTGTATTATGTTCCTTTATGGATAAAGGTAAATCCTCTGTTTCACATCTATTTGATTTGGTTTTTAATAAAATCTGTTTTTAGCTTATGTTACATTTCAGCATACCATTTTATTAACAAATTTACAAGCCATCTATTTCAAGGAAAATATTTTAGAGGAAGATGCAGAAATTCTGATAGCATATTAATCAAAATACATCATGGCAGGATTTTTAAAGGGTATATTTAATTCAGTCCCTCTAAAACAGGGAACTTGGATATAATTTGATGATCTTCACACATGCATGGATTATTTAGCCTCACCAAAAATAAACTGTAAAATATTTTACATTAAGAGGAATCTTACTTGTGCACTTCATAGTTATTAGTCCTCTGTGAAATTTAATTATTGCCCAGCATTTTGGATGGTGCTGTTTATGATGGAGTGGCAAGGAATGATTCAAATTAAATAAGAACTCTATGGAGAGAGTTCAACAGTTCATGTCACTGGGAAACTTTCGTTAGAAATCTCACAAAAGATATTTCTCTGTTTTTCTGTGAAGAGGTGTCATCACTCATGACACTGCACTGCAGACACAATGCCAAAGAAATGGGAGAATGTACTGTGGGCTTTGCATGCTTTATACTAAAACCATCCAGGAAACCTGCACAGTTGCATGGCTCAATCACAGCGAATCAATATGTACTTAATAAAAAACCAACACCTTTATACATTAAGTAGCAAAATGTTAAGAGCTAGACTATGGCTTTTGCAGCGAGAGCCACATGGGGGGCATATGGAGAGCAGAAGTGCAATGACTGAAAGGCAGTTCTAGGCACTCTGACTGCAAAGTGCAGAGGCAGGCAGAAATCTTCTGGGGTGGGAAGAGATACACACGGGAGCAGCAACTAGCTAAGGGACAGATGCTGCCACCTTTACTCATGCTGAGTAGGTAGAATCTTACCAGGCAACTAACTATTGGCAGAGTCTGGCCTGATAGTATATCTAGTGCGTTTAGCACCATAAATGGTATCTAAAGGTCAATAATTATTACACCCTTTAAAAGGGGAACAGAATATTCTTCTTCTCTCCTTCCCATTACTGATTTCTGCACGCTAGTGGGTGCAGAAGTGTGGCGGTTCACGGGCCCTGCCCCTGAAACCAATGCCCTTACCAATCTGCCACCTTTTGTGTTCAGTGAGCACATCAACCACATTCTTGCTGTTTCCTGCATATATGCACATGGGAGAGGAGCAAAGACTTTCTGCTTCCTCATCTTCTCCTTCCAATTGTGCAAAAGCAGTCACGGGTAAACATCTAAAGTCACATTCTCAGCTGGCCGTAAGCTGGCATAGCATTTCAACAGAGGAGACAGCATGGTCTAATGGATAGAACACTTACCTAGGATTCAAGGCACTTGGGTTTTATTTCCACTTCTACCCCTAACCAGCTGTGCAACCTTAGGAAAGGTCATTAAGTCTTGCTGTATTTTTATTTCCCCTAGCCCTCTTTGGAACTCATGTCTATTTAGATTGTAAGTTCTTTGGGACAGAGACTATTTTTCGCACAGCACCTTGCACAATGTCGACATGAGCTCAGCTGAGGCCTCCAAACACCATCGTCTCATAAACACATACAAATTATAATATGTCACTTTACATCTGTGGAAGATCTGGCCCCATAAGTAATCCTTTCACTTTTTAAAGATAGAAAGAAAAAATCATCATTTTACAAATGTACTTAAAAAGTAAGTTGGCATTATCATTTTCCCCCTTTGGTTTATTTAGGAATGTATTTATTTTGGTTTTTGTTATTTGGCAGAAAGAAAAACTGAAGCACATAAAGACAGAGAATCCTAAGTGCTAACTGATTTTTTTTTTTTTTACTCTCCTATTACCATTTTGGATTTTCATATAAATCATCACCTCTGGTTTCTAACTAATACACTACACAAATAAAATCTATTAGCTGAAGAGCACAGGAGTGAAGAAATACTGGAAGTGTAAATGTGCTAAACTATTTGGGAAAGATTCAACTACTTGGGCATTTTTTGTTTTTAAGAGCCTCATGCACACTGGAAAGATGGTCTGAGCCATTGTTTGAATGGGTAGCTCATCCGGACCAAAATGTTTTCTGTAATTTTTAAATGTTTCTGTCTTGTGATATCATATTACAATATGCACTAAATAGATCAGTGTCAGTGCACACTACCATGCACTTTTGACAGTAGTACAGTATGTGTAACTTGTCAGAGAAAAACAGTTCTCACTTTTTGGTTGGGTGCAGCAGAGTCAGATACTTTATTTTCTCTTTACAATTGCATAGAGGGAGAGAGTGCACTAGGACACAGGGTTTCCCCCTCCTAGGCAGGTCTCTCAAAAGATAAACAATTACAGCAAGCATTTATACCTTTTGTTACATACAATAATAAGCAACAGCTGCATTTTGTTTATACATAGGTCATCCCGATAACTTATTTCTCTCACTTATTTTGACTCTAGTCCACATTCTATCTTATCTACACAAGGTCGCAACAACTTCTCACACAGTTCTTTCCCATTCACCTCACCCAATCCTTGCTTCTACAAATCTCGCGTTATTAGGGTTACAGCTGGCCTGACTCTTGCTCATAGAGGTGACTGTTTGCATTGAAATCCCCTTCCAATCCCTGTCAGGCCTTGCTCGACTTCCACAAAGTGCTCCAAAATATCCTTGTGGAAAAGTTTCCATACACGCGGATTACTTCTACGGAAGTTCTGTCTTCTAATACAATTGTAGCAGGGTTCCCCCCCCCTCTACTATAGATATAGATTTGTTGCAATTTTTCAACAATAGAATCAGAGGTCTGGAAGGGACTTCAAGAAGTCATCTAGTCCAGTCCCTTGCACTCAGAGCAGGACTAAGTCTTATCTAGACCATCTGTGACAGGTGTTTGTCTAACCTGCTCTTAAAAATATCCAGTGATGGAGATTCCACAACCCCCCTAGTCAATTTATTTCAGTGCTTAACCACCCTGACAGTTAGGAAGCTTTCCCTAATGTGCAACCTAAACCTCCCTTGCTGCAATTTAAGCCTATTGATTCTTGTCCTATCCTCAGAGGTTAAGGAGAATATTTTTTCTCCCTCATCCTTGTAACAACTTTTTATGTACTAGAAAACTGCTATGTTTCGTATCAGTCTTCTCTTCTCCACATTAAACATACCCAATATTTTCAATCTGCCCTTATAGGTCATGTTTTCTGGCCATTTAATCATTATTGTTTCTCTTCTTATGACTTTCTCCAATTTGTCTACATCTTTCCTGAAATGTGGCGCCCAGAACTGGACACAATACTCCAGTTGAGGCCGAATCAGTACGGAGTAGAGAAGAAGAATTACTTCTCGTGTCTTGTTTACAATACTCCTGCGAAAATACCCCAGAATGATGTTTGCTTCTTTTGCAACAGTGTTACACTGTTGACTTATATTTAGCTTGTGATCCTCTATGACCCCCAGATCCCTTTCCACAGTAGTTCTTCCTAGGCAGTCCTTTTCCAGTTTGTAGGTGTGCAACTGATTGTTCCTTCCTAAGTGGAGTACTTTGTATTTGTCCTTATTGAATTTCATCCTCTTTACTTCAGACCATTTCTCCAGATCATTTTGAATTTTAATCCTATCCTCCAAAGCACTTGTAACCCTTCCCAGCTTGGTATCATCTGCAAACTTTATAAGTGTATTCTCTATGCCCACCTTACAGTATCTACATCTAGGTTGTATTTCCCTAGTTTGTTTATGAGAAGGTCATGCGAGACAGTATCAAAAACCTTACTAAAGTCAAGATATACCACATCTACCACTCTTCCCCACCCCCATCTACAAGGCTTGTTACCCTGTCAAAGAAAGCTGTTAGGTTGGTTTGACGTGATTTGTTCTTGACAAGTCCATGCTGACTGTTACTTATCACTATTATCTTCTAGGTGTTTGCAAATTGATTGCTTAATTATTTGCTCCATTAGCTTTCTGGGTACTGAAGTTGAGCTGACTGGTCTGTAAGTCACCGGGTTGTCCTTTCCTTTTTCTGGATGGGCACTATATTTGCCCTTTTCCAGTCCTCTGAAATCTCTGTCTTCCATGACTTTTTGAAGATAATCACTAATGGCTCAGTGAGCTCCTTGAGTATTCTAGGATGTAGTTCATCAGGCCCTGGTGACTTGACATCTAACTTTTCTAAGTAATTTTAAAATTGTTCTTTCCCTATTTTACCTCTGATCCCACCTCATTTTTACTGGCATTCATGAGGTTAGATGTCCAATTGCTACTAATCGTTTTAGTGAAAACCAAAACAAAAAAAGAGTGATTTAGCACTTCTGCCATTTCCACATTTTCTGTTCTTTCCCCCCATAGAGTAACTGGCCTACCCTGTCCTTGGTCTTCCCCTTGTTTCTAATGTATTTGTTTTCTTGTTGCCCTTTAGGTCTCTAGCTAATTTAATCTTGTTTTGTGCCTTGGCCTTTCTGATTTTATCCCTATATACTTGTGTTGTTTATATTTATCCTTTGTCATTTGACCTAGTTTCCACTTTTTGTAGGACATGTTATCAATATTAGTAATTACAATAAAAAAATTATAAATGTTCACTTCATGTCTCAGCTATTTTAATTTGACTTTTAAATTAATTTAAAATTCTATGAAACTAATTATTATTATTATACAGTAGTACCTAAATTCACAAACCAAGATTAGGTCCAAGTTGTTTCAGGTATTGATATAACTGTACTGAGACAGTCCCAGAAGACAGTCAAGAGGTGGGAGAAAGGAAGTATGACCCCCCATTTAGAGAAGGGGAACTGAAACACAGATTATTGGTGAGATTTTTAAAAGTGTACAGGAGTTTGATGCGCCAAATTTCCCTTAAAATTAATAGGAACTGAGCAATCAAATCCCTTAAGCAACTTTGGGAGAAAACAAACAAACAAACAAACCTCAGCCTGAGTGTCTTGCCCAAGGTCACACAAGAAGACAGTGGAAAGCCAGCAGCTGAACCCAGACCTCATGAGCCCCTGGCTAGTTCTTTAAATCACAAGGCCATTCTTGCTAACATTCAGCTTTTAAGAGATGATTTCTGAATCAAACAAAAATATCTAGATTTTTTTTTAAAAAGCCTCAGTACATTCAGCATGTTTTTAGATTAAATAAAGTCCTCCTAATCCTGATCTGAGCACTCATGTCAAATTTCTAGACAGACAAGTCAGTAAATCACCAGAAAAAAGTATGAACTACTTGTAGGAAATTTGCGGATGTTAATTCTACAAAATTTGAATTTTGTAAATCTATTTGTAAATCATAATTTGTGACTCAACCCACCTATAGCTGTAGCACTGTTTCTAGCTCCAGAAAAAAAAATCACTTGGCACAGTTCTGAACAAGGCAATAGGGAAGTCTAAAAAAGATGCATAGTCCAGTTTTGTTTTGGATAAGCAGTGAAAAGTTTGGATGCTTATCTGAAACTCCTGAATCTGAAAAGTGACCTGAACATTTTGAAAGAATAGATACTCATAAGATTTTCAGCACTTATACTTGAATGCTGAGGACAAGTTTTTTGTGTGTGGCATTCTAGTCTTGGTCAGAAACTATATCACAGCCCTGGTTAAGCTTGATACTTAGCAGTCTGCTGTGTTGGGGTCCCTCATACTGGACACATTTACTTTAAGCTTCTCTATGTTTTAGTAGTCTCCAGTCACCATCTCTGGCTTCAGCATCTTTGGCACACCTTCCTTGGCATAGAAGGCCTGCTACCCCTTCCTAGAAGTGGTAACTCATGGACCAGCTGCTAAGCCCCAAGACCAGTGATGTTTTCCAAGACACCTTAGTTACTTAACATACTCTTTATTGCAGCCCATCTTTGATTTCCTTTTGCTGTAAAATGGCTGGTGAGAAACCCTTTGTTTTACAGCCTCCAGTCCCCTTTGTCAGGTGACCCCTAATCAGTCTCAGATGATCCAAGTCTCCAAGCAGGTGATACATTGTTTAAATTACCTTTCCCCTGGCAGTCAGACTTGAAAAACTGGTTTGCGTAGCATGGTAGCCATTCCTTTGTCCAAGGGTTCTTTATATGAATGGATGATCATCAAGGTTCTCCTGACACATCCTGTGAGTGTTAGCTCAATATGAAGGCAAAGGACACTAGAGAAGATAGACAAGCCCCACACTCAAAATGGAGTTTGCTGTCTGATAAAGCTACTCCATGGGAATTCCCATAATTCAACCAGAATTCATAAGCTCTAAACAGAGAGAGAGTCTCCCTCTCGTGTGTGTGTGTGTGTGTGAGTGACAAAGTTCCTCCTCTACCTTGGTGGGTCCTGCGCTTATTGGCAGATTTGCTCACCCTAGTGATCTTCCCCTCTGGTGGAACCCACAGTCTGGGTCAACTCCTCCTGTGTCTGATCAGGAGTTGAGAGGTTGAGGGGGGAACCCAGGCCCTCCCTCTACTCCGGGTTCCAGCCCAGGGCCCTGTGGATTGCAGCTGTCTATAGTGCCTCCTGTAACAGCTGCATGACAGCTACAACTCCCTGAGCTACTTCCCCATGGCCTCCTCCAAACACCTTCTTTATCCTCACCACAGGACCTTCCTCCTGGTGTCTGATAACGCTTGTACTCCTTAGTCCTCCAGCAGCACACCCTCTCACTCTCAGCTCCTTGTTCCTCTTGCTCCCAGCTCCTCACACACCCACCACAAACTGAAGTGAGCTCCTTTTTAAACCCAGGTGCCCTGATTAGCCTGCCTTGATTGGCTGCAGGTGTTCTGATCAGCCTGTCTGCCTTAATTGGTTCTAGCAGGTTCCTGATTACTCTAGTGCAGCCCCCGCTCTGGTCACTCAGGGAACAGAAAATTACTCATCCAGTGACCAGTATATTTGCCCTCTACTAGAGACCTGTACCCCACTGGCCTGGGTCTGTCACTATATAAATAGAATTAACACATTACCCCAAAACCTTTCTTGGAAATATCACAACCTCAAGAAAGGTTTGGGTCTAGTTTGAGCCTAAAACTGGGTGATGATTCAGAAGGTGTCTTATTTCATGGGAATTAATTGTCAATCCTAGTTCTGAATTCTTCAGAATTTAAACAGGGTCAGTATTTGAACATGATTTAATTGGCCTGGAGGTTTGATTGGTTTGTAGAGAAGCATCAGATATTACAATTACAAGTATATTTAATTGGCCTCCTATGGTAACATCTGTGAAATATAGTTCTAAGAGAGGAAATCTGAGGATCTGATCCCTTCCAGAGTTCTCTCTCTATCATATCAGAGAACACAGAGGGGAGGATTTGGTTTATCTCATGGTATATGTCATAGGATCCACCCCAAAACCTCCCTAACCTGCAAGGATATAGATGGATCCCAAAATATATGTGAAAGACTGGGGCCATCTGCAAGGCCTTCTGCTCTGCCTCCACATAGGCTCTAGATTTGAGATAATTAGATTTAATTAATAGAGGAAGCACTGCCTGATGGAGGAAAACACTGTGGCTGATTAGTTAAAACTTGACTTGTACTGATGTGTCTGCAGGCATCAGGCATGAGATATGAATGATGGGTAATGAATGAATGAAAGAATAATATTCTTATAGGGAAAGGATTCTCTCTGAAATTTTTATACCTTGTTATCACTCTTCTTAGGCTATTAGATGCTACAAACACTGAAGTAAAATGCACAATATAAAAATGAAACTATATTACACAGATTTTTTAAATTAAAAAGTAATTTTTAATTAAAAATAAATTTTGGCTTTTAACTATCTAGTGCTTGATCCTAGGTCAGCACTTCTGTATCAGTTAAACATTAGCATACATTATGTGTAGCATAATATATGTAAATACAATGACATCCAAAGAGAAGGAGGAAATGCTAAGATTAGGATCTTTTATGAATTAGGTCTAGAATTTAACATTTTTTGCTGATATTAATACAGTGCTGTCCCCTGCAGAAACCTAACAAAAGGAACCATGGGTGGTGGTGGGGGAAGGGGAATGTATACAGAGGTTTATATCTATGGTCTTAATTTTAAGATTTTGTACATCCCGGCAAAAAGCTTTCCTTCTCCCATATTGTTGTGAGTGGGCAGCTGGGGGAGCTGTATGGAAACAATGCAGGGAGAATAGTCAAATATGACTACTTACGGTGTAGCCCAGGGGGCTGCCTATCCCATCTGCAGAGCTTACCTCAGAAGTAAATTCCAGTCCACAAATACATTTGCACTGACTTTTTATCTTGAAAATCATCTGGCAAATAAACAATAAATGTTGGGTTTCCAGTGGGCTTCCACCTGTTGTGGAGTTAGAAGACAGCAGTACCCTTTTAAAACCCATTAATAATGCAGAATGTCAATAACTAAATAGATCTATTGAATTACATGCTGTAACATTATAAGAGCCACAGTGTTTGATCTCAGGTGATTTTTGTATTCCATTTGACCCTTTTGGGGCTAATTACAATACATGGTTTGTATTTTAAAATAACTGTAAGAGCATTATTATGTGTTACATACATACAGATGATCAGATTACACAATAAAGGTCACAGTCTACTATTTCCTCACCAAACTATGTGAGAAGCTCAAGGAAAAGTTAATGATCTCTATTTCCTTCATACCACTCCCTTTCTTTAAAATAAACAAAATGCTGTAATTTTCCTCAGGAAGGCGGTGTATTTGAAGACCAGAGCACTGGCCTGGGATTAAGGAGAGGTGGTTTCTGTTCCTGACACTTGCTTGCTGGATGACTGTGGGCACATCAGTTCACCGTAGTTTCCCCTCATATTCAATGGGGTTAATGATCTTGACCTCCATTATAAAGCACTTTGAGATTTACTGATGAAAAAGTGCTATATGAGAGCTAAGTATTCATGATACTATCAATTTCTGTGGTTAATAGGGCACAATCTATCACAGTGGCTCTCAACCTTCCCAGACTACTGTACCCCTTTCAGGAGTCTGATTTGTCTTATATACCCACAAGTTTCACCTCACTTAAAAACTACTTGCTTACAAAATCAAACATAAAAATACAAGTGCCACAGCACATTATTACTGAAAAATTGCTTACTTTCTCATTTTTACCATATAATTATAAAATAAATAATCTGGAATATAAATATTGTACTTACATTTCAGTGTATAGCATATAGAGCAGTGTAAACAAGTCATTGTCTATATGACATTTTAGTTTGTACTGACTTTTCTAGTATTTTTGATGTACCCTGTTGTAAAAATAGACAAATATCTAGATGAGTTGATGTACCTGTTAGAAGATCTGAGTACCCCCGGGGATACACGTACCCCTGGTTGAGAACCACTGATCTATTATACCATTAAAAGTCAGTGTTTGCACTCTCCTGTGATCTGTAATATCTCAATATTTTAATTATAGCAAGATGCCACAGTTACTGCAGGCACCTGGATGGTGAATGCTGAGTTTTTAAATGGTGCACAGTTTAAGGAACATTACAGTTTACACTTATAATTTGTCATTGGTACAGGGCATTAATACAAAGTAGAAGACTAGCTATTAGAGTCTGTTGTCAATTACTCTCTTTAAGAGAGTCCTCTAGCTTTCTGTAAAGGAAAACCAAACCAAATCAAACCATTGATAGCTTTGCAGCCCTCAACTATGTATAATATAATGGTTTATTTTAAAGTATGTTGCCTTTCTGAGATGCATGGTAGCTACTTGTCATACTCCAAGCCAGTTAGCAGATTTCTGAATTCTTTGGAGTTTCACATTGGTGTTCAAGTCCTTGTGAAACTGTCCTGACTTAAAGAGGATTGAAATTACACTTTAAATTCAGATTATATGAAGTCGGCCTAAATGTATCAGTCAGAATAAAATCCCTAATAGACTTCAAAATAATGAAGTGGAGCTGTACAAAATTTTTACTCTGAAGACATTTAAATAGAAAACAAAAAACAACATGTCCACGTCCCTTCTCTCAGAGCTGTAATTCCAGTGCAACAGCCCTCTAAAAATGACCTAACATTATTCAGTTTAATTAAAAGCAAACTCTCAATCTCCTCTTACCTGAGGACAGTTCAAACCTCTCTAAGGGAAAATCCCATTTTGTTTCAACATCTTGCTTTTACTGGAATCCCAGATGCAAAGCCACACGATTTTCCTTAATCTCCAAATCAAAATATTCCTCTTTTAAGTTAAACTGCTTTAGAGTGGAAGTCCTCCCCCAACCCCACCCCCAGAAAAAAACATCTGCCTCCCTCTCCCCATCAAGAAATAGACATGGAGACCACAAGTCTTTGATTTCCTGTGTAAAACTGCTCTGATTTAAGGTGAGGAGAAATATCCCTCATTATTAAGTAATGCTGTTTTCACTAAATGGGAGGAATATAGGAGCTGAAAATGTACAATGACACAGACTGCCAGCATCTTTGAAAGGCACAGAGGACAGGCAAAAGGAGAGAAGAGATACTGAGACTTTGTATGATTTTTGTAACAGCTCATACAGAGGCAGAGTGTGCACTAAACATAGATTCTTCATGGGAGTGGGTGAGTGAGAATAGTTTCCCTGATTCTCCTGAGCCCATGTGCTGTGCTCAGCCAGTCAAGTAAAAGAAATGGCATATAACTTCAAACATGTGAGTTCCCCCAAACATCAAACTCAAAATGCATCATATGACACACTCAGATTTTTCAGATGTTGCAAAACCCCTGTGACAAAGTTCCTCCTCTACCTTGGTGGGTCCTGCGCTTATTGGCAGATTTGCTCACTCAGTGATCTCCCCTCTGGTGGAACCCACAGTCTGGGTCAACTCCTCCTGTGTCTGATCAGGAGTTGGGAGGTTTGGGGGGAACCCAGGCCCGCCCTCTACTCTGGGTTCCAGCCCAGGGCCCTGTGGATTGCAGCTGTCTATAGAGCCTCCTGTAACAGCTGCATGACAGCTACAACTCCCTGGGCTTCTTCCCCATGGCTTCCTCCAAACACCTTCTTTATCCTCACCACAGGACCTTCCTCCTGGTGTCTGATAACGCTTGTACTCCTTAGTCCTCCAGCAGCACACCCTCTCAGCTCCTTGCACCTCTTGCTCCCAGCTCCTCACATGCACACCACCAACTGAAGTGAGCTCCTTTTTAAACCCAGGTGCCCTGATTAGCCTCTACCAGACTCCTGTACCCCACTGGTCTGGGTCTGTCACACTCCCCACCAAAAAAAGTCATGTCAAAATTTGAACCATGTTTCACCAGCGTTAGAACATTTCTAATTAATGAGACACTCTGCATTCACAGAAGATGCTTAAACTCCAGACTAGGCTACTTTTTGGTTTATTGGAGTTTACAGGCAAAGGATTTGCATAGCTCTGGTAAGCATGCCACTCTGCTTATCAGGCAAGTTCACTTTCTGTATAGCTTAATGTTTTGTTTGTTTGTTTTTTATTCCTGTCAATGTTATTTCTGAGGACTAAATGGCTCAGAGGACTGGAAATGAAATTCAGAGGCTTTCACCTCTAGGTCAATGGTCCCATTCTGGTCCAGATCAATAGTGACAGCTCATTCTTAACAAGTGTACAGTGGCCTGTGTGAAATAAGTCCTTGGTCTCAGTCCAGTTCCTAGTTGGCAAGTATGAACATCACAAAAGCTACAGTTAAACGGGGCAATAGATTGTCATTCTTGTCCAACAGTTCCAGAAGTGAACCCAACGTTGGAATGGGCATGAAGACTTAACTGCACTTTCATGTGTGTACATGTTTCTCCAGGTTGAGGCATATTATCATGGTGGGTAGGAAAGCTCTCTCTTTCTCTCCTTATGCACTAGCTTTCTAAGGTTAAAGAGAAGATTTCACTTTGCAGACTGTTTGGCACCTTTCACAAGCATTAAGAATTCTTCCAAGCAGTCTATTCAAATGTTATTTCATAAGAGTAAATTAATTCCTATTCCAAGTCTTTGTTTTCAAAACGATGCAGTTTGGTCCATGGCTAGTGTATTTGCTCTCTGTCCAATACACACTATTTGCATCTGTCTGTAGTCACAGGGGTTCCAAATAAATTACTTAATTCATAGCAATGAAAGTGCTGAAACACAAAGAATTGAGAAGCACCATTTTTAAAATTACCTGTTTGACCTGCTGGTTCCAGACCACAATTCTAAGATAACAGCTCGCTCCCCCACTGAGATCAGAGGCACGATCTTTTTTTTCCAAATGAAACAGACAAAAAAATTACATTGCTGTGATCTATAGCAGTAACACACTCTTCTATTTCTATGGAAAAAATAAGCAATTATAGTCCATTTTGGCATTATTATTGATCATAACAGGTGTTTTGAACTGCAGACACCCATGGTTTAGAGGCATCTTTACAAGCCATCAGTTTAAACTACAACAGAGACTTCATTGGTGTTCACTAAAAAGCTATCTAACCCTTTTGTAGATCTCTACATACTTGTAATCCTCCAGTCTCTAGCCCATAGCAAATGTATGAGCATTTAACTTTAAATCTTAGCAGCACAACTTATTGTTGGATTAATTTATTTCCCTTCCCTATCAATTCTGTAGATTTATAATCACTTTCCTGTTGTATTTGAGGCCAGCACAAACTGCTCTGCCATTGTACAGGTATGACTAACTACTGTCTAGTTCCATTGAATATAGTATCATTTGTCTTACGTTATACAGGCTGGCTGCACTACACGACAGCAAACAGTGACAGTAATTTGCACTGATCTGCCCCCACTGCTAGTCCTGCTGCTACAAATAGCAATTGATTATTACGCTCTAGTGTTATTGACTGTCACTATGAACACAAGGTTTATTTCCTTTTTAAAGTAACACCACAGATTTGCTTAGTATTAAAAAATGCCCATTGCTAGAACAGTGGCAGCATCAAATTACACAATAAATCAAAATAAAACATTCTCTTAATATTTCTAAAACAGGAACAAAGGAACAATTAAAATATTGCTAACACAGAGGAGAACCCTAGCTGGTATAAACTGATGTGGCTCTGCTCAGTTCAATGGGCAATGCAGATCTACACCAGTGTTTTGGTCTGAAACATTCAATTCAAAGAAAACTGAAATCTCTGCCATAGCTCTAAAAAAGTCAGAAACCTCTGATATTAATGTTTGATTTTCAAAATTTGAATCCTCTGCTATTTGAAAATCACAATGAAACCATTTCCTGACACAATGAAACCATTTCCTGACACTCTAAGATCAGGATACAGTTTTGATGCAGGTTGTGAAAATACATCCTATTTCATACATGCATATTTTTCTCTTTTTGAATCTTATATGCTTAGGGGTATTAATCTGCAGGATTGTCCCTTGAGTCCATTTCAGATGGGCGCAGAAAATTTAGTTCAGGTAATTATCTTTCTTTCTAAGTGAATTAAGAGACAGAATCCTGTGCTTATCTGACATAAGTGTAGATTTTGCTTTTTAATGCTGTCACCTGGGAGACAAGGCACAGGTAAATCCCAAGCTGTGTCTTTGTGCTCCGTCTAAACTGGATTTTGGATGTCTCTGGTGCGTAATACTCCAAGGACATCATAGTTCAGAGAAAATGGTAATGTATATGTATAAAATGTGATTTACTTTAATAGGCTTTAGCAGCGCAACTCTTAGCAAGAAGATACACCCCTGCTACACTGTGTACAGGGTCTTTTTTTTTTTAATATAATTTATGCAGCCTACAATTTATAATATTAACAGTTTTACTTTCATTAAGGAGGGAAAAGAAAATACTCTAATTGACTGTATGGACCTGTTAAAGAATATCTTTCTTTTAAATACTGATTTTGAAATAATTACCAATCATTCATTTTGCAGATCTTTGCCCTTAACAGTATACGTGTAGTATGGTATAACAGAGCACACAGCCTGCAGTGTAGCAGCTGAATCTTGTATTTCTGGGAGGCATAAGGTATGCATATATAGAAAGTCTGATTCCTTTCCCCCCTCCTGTAGGCACCATACCTTCTAAAGCTAGACTGTCAAACCCTATTTTTTATGGCAAATTAGTGTTGCAATAGGAGTGATCTACAGATAATGCAACTGCTGTCTGTAACAGAATTGGATCACCAGAGATGGGAAATTGCTTGTGTAATGTATGTTAGATCCCTCTTCACTATTTTCCCATCCTCTAATGGGCCCAAATCCTGCAGTCCTTATTTAGTATAAACTCCCATTGACTTCAATGGATGTTTTTTCTGAGTGAGAATTGTAGGATCAGGCTCTAAATTAGTGTAATAAATATCTCAAACTACTACTTCCCAAATACTGTATGAACCTAGTTTCCCCTTCTGTACTTTTAATAAGATAATTAATGCGGTTAATAAAAATTAATGCAGTTAGAGCTCACTCCTTCTCAGACTGAAGTCAATGGCAGTTTTGCCATTCACGTCACTAAGCACAGGACTGGGCCCATAGGCAAAACCCTAATTCCCAACAGCAGAGAGGCTGAATATGGGCTTGGATGTCATAATCTTACGGACGGTGTGCTGGCCCCTGTTCTGAGGTTGGTAGGAAGCTTCAACTGACATCAAGATGGCCATGTCAATAGGCAAATTGTGATCCTACCTTTGAAATAACTTCCAAATGCAATACGGATAGCCATTTGAGAGGTTAGTAGGGAAAGGTACATTTGAGATTTCTGAGTACATATTTGTTTCAAAAGCTAAAAGCATAGTGACTGGTAAAAAGGAAATTACAGGTATTACTCATTTTACTACCATGCTATAGCTCAAATTAATGCTTAAGCAGTGATGTATTTATCAATTAGCATTATTTCTCTTTCCCTGTCTGACTCCCTGTATTGTTGTAACTCCATCAAATAGTCATTTGCTTTTTATGGTAATAATCCCTTCAAATTTGCTCCTTTCATCTGGATCCCTGTACGTTATTTGTTGTTCTGCTAAATCCCTATTACGGAGGCCTAGGAGTTCCAAAGGCCTGATGAATAATTAGAAATGTTTTATCCCTAAGCTTCAAAAGGGTGCTAGAAATAATTATAAGCAAACATTTTATGTAGCATTCCATATCAATCCAATCCCTGCTTTATGTTGTTTGCACTTTAGATAGTGAAGGAAAGAGTGAGATCTTGATTACCAGCTCTGTCAGCATACAGGGGACAGATGTTCGAGTTGCTATAGCTTTCTTCTTCACTCTACTTCCTGGCATCTTGGGATGTTCAGTAAATTCCACTGTTAGTCAAGCCTGTAATCTCACAAGGGTGAAGTTAATTATTGATCAATCAAAATGAACTTCATAATCCTATTGACAACCAGGACTGCTCTTGAGCCTCTCTCTTGTCCATAAAGTGGCTTATTGCAGTCATCTACTGTGCATATAAATAATGCCAGATCAAACCAGGGAAGAAGGGTTCAGGTTTTGTGACCCAAAGTTTAGTACTAGCCCACAATATGCACATCTGATTCAATCTTATTCTCAAGAGAATGTTTGGGGGGGGGTCGTCCATCAGTTGTATCCCCCTTCAATGGAACAGAGTCACGATACTTTATCTGTATAAAAACTCAGCAAGAAGGGATATTTCTCTGCATCTTGAAAACCTACCAAACTAATTAGAACGCATCAAACTTCAGTATGTTTGACACCATTTTGAGAATTACCTAATCACTTTGTTGTAATTTTTCCTAGTGAAAAGTATCTTTTCATTGGCAAGTGATCTACTGTCCCAAGGGCAAATATTTATGATAGCTAAGCATTTGCCAGGCTGATCTTTGCTATGAAAATTTTATCAAAGCTTATAAAATATCCCCAAAATAAAATGTAGAACCACGGAATCAGTCCTGCCAGGTGCTGAGCGCTCAGAGCCTGATCCAGCAAAGCACATCAGCATGTGTTTAATTTTAAGCATATAAGTAGTTCCACTTGAAGAAATCTGGATGCTGCTGAAGTTAGAGGAAATTTTTCCCTTGACTTCAATGGGGCCAAGATTTCACCCACTGATTTCAAGAAGAGTTTAAAAGGATTTAATTTGAGATCAAGATGAATGCAACCTTACTGGGTACTGTTCTCAAAGGAGGGTAACTAGTGCCGTTATATTTCCTTGTGTAACTGACACTGGAGTCAGTGAATATTGGCCACTATAGATACCAGGCAAACTTTTGCAACTCTGACGTAGGTCAGGTGAGTAGTACCACTAGGTAGTATTAAACCACTTTTACCAGAACTCCTATGGTTCACACTTGTATTACATCTTTTTTTTATGTTATATGGATTACAGTATAGTGCATTATGTAACAATATATTGTATTCTAAACTACATGAAAAAGCTTTCTTGATCCCATCTGCAAAGTCATTATCCTCTACTCACGTAAATACCCTCTGAAGACCCACTTCTTCTGAGATACTTATACTTGCTGATGAAGTCTTCTACTACTTCTTATACTGTGCACTAGCCACCAGTAAGTAATTGCATAATCTTATTGATGTGGCTTCTCTCCTTCCTCTCCTACTTTTTGTGTCATATCTGAAATTACCCTGAAAGCTTTTCAGGGCAGGGGTCTGATCTTTTAGCTTTATTGAGAGGCATCTAGCACAATTTGGCACCACTAATTTAATGAATAATAAGAATTAATTGTATGGACAATGAAAATATTTCCAACTAAATTAGTTAGGATACAAATGATAAAGGATATAAGTCATGATTCAGGACACCAGAAATGTCAGTGTCTGGGTACGAAAAAAACCTCACCCACAGGCATGTTATTGCATAATTGTCCACTATGCAGGGCTAATGCCTTCTTCTGAAGTGGTTCTGCCTACAGCTGGAGACAAAATACTGGTGTTTGTACGGTGCCTATCACAATGGGGTCCTGGACCATGACTGGGGCTTCTAGGGGCAATGATAATACAAATAACATAATAATGAAAGGTGCCATTGTTCTGATTTGCAAAGGCAATTCCTATGTTCCAATAATGCTATTGAATACTCTATACCAGAGTTTCTCAAAAATGGGGTCCGTGGACCCCTGGGGGTTTCTAAGAGTACTTCCGGGGGTCCGGGGGCCCCACTGAGCAACTCCTCCCTCTCCCTCCCAGCACCTGAAAGCCAGGGAACATCTTTATCTCCCAGAGGCTACTGAAGCCAAACCAGGAGATTTTAGGCACTAAAAGTCAGGTGGCGCAGCAGGGCTAAGGCAGGTTACCTACCTGCCCTGGCTCCACGCTGCTCCCAGAAGCATCTGGCACATCCCTGCGGCTCCTGGGGGAGGCAAGGGGTCTCCGCAAGTGCCAACTCCGCAGCTCCCATTGGCTGGGAACTGCCAATGGGAGCAGTGGAGGTTGTGCCTGCAGGTAGGGGCAGCATGTGGAGACCCCTGCCCCCCCACCTAGGAGCAGTTGCCAGAGAGATGTGCCAGTCACTTTCGGGAGCCACCTGAGGTAAGTGCCACCTGATTGAAGCCCGCATCACCTACCCCCTCCCTCACTCCAACCCCCTTCCCCAGCCTAGTGAAAGTGAGTGAAGGTAGAGGAGAGCAAGCAACAGAGGGAGGGGGGATGGAGTGAGGGTGGGGTGGGAATAGGTGGGATGGTATGGGGCTTTGGGGGAAGGGATGGAATGAGGGTGGGGCCTGGGGCTGAGCAGGGTGGCTTGTGGGTCCCAAATTTTTTTAAATCAAAATGGGGGTCCTCGGATTGCTGAAGTTTGAGAACCGCCGCTCTATGCTGAAGTCAGTGGAAGTTCTGAAGCAAGAACTATAGGATGACTTCTGAAAAACACAAGATGTAGCATGTGTATCTGCAGCATAGATGCACCCTTTCACCTCACCCTCGCCAAAAAATGCAAGAGATTGTTCTTTTAAGTAACCCCCCGTCACACCACAATGTTTTACAAATACTTATTTGCTCTTTTTGATTAACATGCAAATGGTGCAAGCCTCAAATGTTCATCTCTGATTAAATACTGCAAACACTGTATATAACCTGCCTCTTCACGTTGTATCTTGTCCACTTTATATTGCATTGCTCTTGTACAGGAAATGGACTGTATTTAATATTGATGGCTCTGTATGTGTCATTTAATCGTCCCTATTGATTGGATTTCTTCAGAGTGTGGGGCTTGGACAGAAGCTTTGATTATACTGTAAGGATTCTTTGCAGTTTTCTGTTACTCAACACCATATCAATGCACCTTCTGGTGTGATATCACTTTCACAATCAATACCTGGAAAGAAAATAAAAGAGAGGCCTCCGGGGGGAAAAAGGGAAGAACGTGCATCTAAGTTCTTTTTTTGCACATAGATTAAATCTCTCCAATTGAAAACAATTTATTGCATGTTTTAATGTTAGAGCAAGATGGCGGAAAAGGCCTGAAAGAGGCCATGAATTGTTTGTGTAATTTTACATCATTTTTAACTTAGAAGTGACAAGTTCTCCCTTTAATTCTTGGTTGACATTTGAAAATGGATAACTTAACAATGAAATGTTCATTTCATTTTACTGTTATTCGTGATTTAATAGTAGTGCCATAAATATGGTTTTGGATAAACTTGATAACAAGAGGACTCTCTCCTTATCAAACTTCATTTTGCTTAGAACTTGCTGTCTCAAAGTTTCTAAAGGACTTTGCAGAGTTAACACAATCCCATTGTTGCAAAATCTAATTGTGATTCCTAAAACCACTCCAAACTTAAACCATACCATTTAGCCAGCATGAAGCAATAATTCCACCCTCCCACATTAATAATATGCAGCAGATGGTGTGTCATACTAATGGTGAGATAGGTTACTCCAAAGGGAATGCTCAGAGAAAACAGACTGACATGTTCAGTGACTGGCTGAAAAATATCTTGGCTACTTCTGAGCCTTTAAGGCATATACCTTTAGTTCTTACTAGTGTTCGCCTGAACTCCCCGTTCTCTGTATTCATTATCTTGGGATGAGGGGAATGCAAGCATCATGGACAATTTCTTTTCTATGTGAGTGTTTTTCAACCTTTTCAGGTTGGCAATCCCTTATTCAAAGTAAAAAATATCACAACTGGCTTATATTTACTATAAAAGATGGTAAAATAATTTGGGGGGTTTCAAGAAGTTGGCAGAATACTTAATCTTGGATGGTAATGATATTTAGGGATAGAAGAATGAAATTTTCTTTGCTTTAAATTGCCATAACTTTTTCAACACCTTGAGACACTTCAATTTCCTTTCATGACACACCCCATCCCACTTCCACAAGTTTATAATCCACTGGTGGAGAACCATTGATCTATCTGTATGATTGTATGTGGGAAGAGGAGACGCTCTTCCTTATCCAGAAAATCATGTAACGTGGGCCAGTCCTCAACCGGTGTAAATCAGCACAGCTATATTCACTTAAATGGGGTTACACATTTCTATCAGATGAAGATCTAGCTCTTTAAAGATTACTTGTTGCCTAGCATGTGTGTAATCTTAATATTCAGATACCATCCGTTCAATAATTGTTGTACTGAGACAGTGCACAGACGTGTTATATAATTATATATTATGCATAGCATCTTTCATCCAGAATAATTCCAAAGCAAACTCTGCCATTAATTTCAATCACTCTGAGGGAACAAAATAACTTTTGAATACCAGGATGAAGCAAGAAGCTACCAAGAGATGTCCATCTTTATAAGGCAAGCATTATTCACAGAGAATTCAGCAAGGGACACAAGGACAGGATGATGTGCTGTCTCTCTGGAGTGAAAATAAGAGATGGAACTGCAAGATTGGATGGGATTATAAAGTTGTCTGGCAAGTCTACTCTGGTGATACCACCTGTTAAAACAAATGCAATGGCTTCATACGGAACTTCACAGATTGTAGAAAGACTTCAGGGATCATAGAAGGGAGCTGAAAAAAAGAGAATGTCAAGTGAACTTCCTGGAGATTCTTTCAGTCCTGAGTGAGAGAAGGCAGAAGATACTGGAGGTGAACCATTAACTGTGCCACTGAAGTGAAGCTGAAGATTTTGGTTTTGTGGAAGTTTAGTCCAGAGTCCAGTGGGAGAGGGGCTATACAAAAGGGATGGCCTGCATCTCACAAGTAGGCGGAGATAATCTTCTCATCTGGAGACTATCTGGAGCAGCCAAGAAGGTATTAAATTAACAACATGATGGGAGGATGCTAAGGAGGCAAATGCACAATACACAAACTCTGTAGGTTATGAGCAAACTGAACTCGTGACAGAAAATATAAAGAGAAAAAAATTTCCAGCTGCTTATATACCTGTGTTAGGAGGAGTTAACAAGCAAGATGAATTTGAAATTCTCATTGATGAGAAGAAATGTGATACAATTGGCATTGCTAAAACCCGGTGAGATGATTGTTAAAAAAAAACTGATTATAACCTGTTTAGGATGGATAAATTGTCTAAAAGAGGAGAGGGATTGCATTCTACATTAAACACAGCAATATGTATTTTAGAGCTACTGGTAACTCAGAATCACAGGACCTTGAATATATACAGATCAATGTGGTCATTAACAGTGCCTGAATGGGGATACTAGTGAAGGTCTGTTACAGACCAACATATCAAAACAGAGGACAGGAAGAGTCACGCCTTAAGAATATGTCTATAATATGTGAATAGAAAAATTGTGTTATGAGGAGACTTTAAATTGGGAGTCATGTTGGAGGTTTCATGAAGCCAGTAGTAAAATATCTTTGCAGTTTCTAAAAATTATAATTGTTTAACACAAAAGGTATTATACCTGATAAGAGGTAACTAGGGGACCTCATTATGCCTAGGGACCTTTGATCATGTCCTGATTACAATTCAGTTTGAGTGAACAGAAGACAGACCAGACCAGTAATGTATACATTTGGTGCTTCACAAAAGATTAATTTCTCAAAGGTGTGTACTTTAAGAAGTTTATTAGATAAACCAAAATGCCATTATTCTACAATCAAGAAAAAGGACAGCTTTGGCTAAAAAGCCTATTCTCAGTCAGTGGCAAAGTGAAGGCAGCAACTAGAAATAAAAAGTAATATATTGCAATTGAAAACAAAAGTGGAAAATGATAGCAATCAATATAAATTAGAACTTATGGAGTGTAGAAAATTGATAAAGGAAGCCAAAGACATCAGGGAAAAATCCATAGTTGGCAGGGCTAAGGACAATAGGAAGGAGTTTTAAAAATATATTGAGAACAAAAGAAATCCTAGCAATGGTACAGACCCATTACTAAATGGAGATGATAAAAATGTTGTTAATGGTTCAGAAAAGACAGAAGTGTTCAAGAAATATTTTTGTTCAGTATTTGGAAAGAGTCAGGATGATGTACTGATATCATATGAGGATGATGAAATACTTTCCAGGCCATTAGTAAGTAACTAAGATTTCTTAATCAGCAGGCTCAGATAACTTGTATCCAAGAGTCCTTAAAAAGTTGGTTGAGAAGATCTTTGGCCTGATGTTTGTTTTTAATAAAATCTTAGAATACCAGGAAATTCCACAAGACTGGAAGAGAGTGTTAATGTTGTGCCAATGGGCCATTTTTGTAAAGGTATTTAGGTGTCTAAGGATGCAGATTGAAATCAATGACAATTATACACTTTGGCACCTAGTTGGATTTTCAAAAGCACCTATGTAAATTGTGTCAAGGGACCTGCCCCTGAAAGGCTGGAGGGCCTGGGGCTAGCCAAGCCTGATTACTAAAGAGGGACACATGGGTGGGTCAGGTAATTCCCTACAAAGGGCAGCAGGTAGCTAAAGTGAAGGGGGGAAGCTCAAGAAACTGCAGGAAGTAAAAAAGACCCCTGAAAAGAAGACCCTGATACCAGGGGGTTTGGAAGCAAGAGAGAAACCTAAGGCTTCAGGCAGATAGGGCCTGGGAGTGGCCTGCCAAGTAGAGAAAGCCCCATGCAGGAAAACCTGGGAGTAGGGTGAAAGGGAGACTGCTGGGAGTAACCCAGTTCTAGCAGAGAGACCTATGTGGGATGTGGGTTTTCCCTAATGAGACTATAGGTAGGAAAAGCCCAGGAGTGACCTGACAAGAGAGTAAAATTGATGGACTGTTTTCTTTTGGAACTTTATTTATGTGAATCAACTTGCACCTCTGAGAAGGGGTGCTGAATGGATAAGAGAAGCCTGTGTGGAGTTTAAGTTCTTTGAGGGAATTATTAGTGGGGCACTGCAGAGGCACTCCTGTCCACAAGAGGATGCATCGGAGGCAGTGGACCCCTCCCCTACTTGCATCTGTAGGTGCTTAGGTCCCTTTTAAAATCTGGCCCAATATTTAAGGGCAAGTGGGATTACCTGGATAATTGTACGTCAGTTAGCCTGACATCAGTCTCTGTCAAAATAATGGAAAAGCTGATATGAGTTTCAATTGATACATTAAAGAATAGGAATATAATTAATGCCAGTCAACATGGTTTCAGTCATAGTATCAATAAAGCACATGTTAAATTGGTTAGAACTAGGTAACTGACATCTCAATAAGTAGTTCTGAATGAGGAATCATCTTTCATTGGGGATAATTCTTGTGGAGTTCACCAGCCATTGTTACTAGGCGTGATGCTATTCAACATTGTCATAAATGAACTGGAAGTAAATATAAAAATCTTTGCGGATAAAATGTGGATGACAAAGATGGTGGAGTGGCAAATAATGAGGCCTGGGCAGTAACAGAGGGCAAAATGAATCACTTAGTAAGCTGGGCCCATTCAAAAAAACAACAACATGTTCATACAAATTTATTCTGGAGTTTCTAACTAGCAAAAGCAGCAGTCATTACTAAACCTGGGGCGATATTTACTGTGAATGTTCACTAGAATTTTAAAGTGAATTTGCTTTGTCTAAGTCTATGTCTTTTTGCATTTGTGAATATTCATATTAAGTAAATTACTGGCAAGGATCTGCATGGAAACAATGGATTTTAAGCAGGTATCAGAAACATTCAGGAAAAGTAAATGCTGAATTAATAAATATGTGTATTTACACCAGAAAATTGATTTGAAAGAACTACTCTAGTCAGGGAACAAAAGTGTATCATGTGACCTCTGTGTCCAATGCAATTTAACCAAGCCACCTTGAATTTCAGGTATTGAATTCTTACAACAAGCTGCTTGTGAACAATCCCCAGCTGGAGAATTACTTGAAAAATATTTCAAATAATGAATCAATATGAGAAGGTCACACTCTGCTCCTGGACAGAAAACTGAATTAACAATTCATCAGAATAATTCACACAGCTCTGCCCATGGCCGTGGTTTTACACCTCATCTGGAAATAAGTGTACCCATCCCACTATTCTGTAGCATTGGTTCAAAATGGACTCGGAGGAAAGAGTGGTGCATCCTGAATCACCCATGCTATTCAAATACTGACAGGCTCAACTATGCTCAGCATGTGTGATGATCTGATAAGATTAGACCCTGAGGTGATATGACTGTAGACATTTGTGTGTGAACTGTTTAAGACCATATTCTGTGACAAAGATTGCACCAGTTGTTCCTCATGAAAGAGTTTAACATTAACTTTCTTACCATCCCCCCAAAAGAAGAGCAGAGGCTACATTGGACTATTTTCTGCCATACATAAATCAAATGGAAGTGTGAGAATGGAGCCTCTTCCCTACCCTTATTGGTCTTGATCAAAGGCATCCACGGAACATGGTAGATAAAGCTTCTGTGGCCTAGTAAAGTCAAGCAGAAATCTGATTTGTTGATTCCAACTTCAGCCGTGGTATAAGAAGGTGCAACTCTACTGAAATTAGTTTGACCCAGTGTCTAAATAAGACTGAAGGGTTTAATAAGAAAAGAAAGCAAGCAGTAATATTTAGTGAATGAGTCATTTATTTCACTGGTTGGTTTATGTTGAAAGATTACTGGTGATGCTAAAACTGCAATTGCATAAAAAAGACCTATAAGTCTTTGTGCCAATATGCAATAGCTATTTACTGAGTTTTTAAGTGAATATAGTTCTTATGAAAGGTGCTAGATTGACAGCCCTGGAGTCTGAATCAGCCCATCCATAGAATAGCTACAATAAGGCATATTTCTCCAAATCGGATTGTTCAGAGTGGACCATCGCTATTAGGGTCTGTGCCTTTTTGGGTTAAGCTTCTCAGGCACCGAGTCTGGGCAGGGAGCTGTTAATCCCAGGGGTGATGCATAACTAATGCCCCGGTCCAGCAAAGCACACATGTAACTTTAAATACATGCATAGCCCCATTGAAGTCAATGGGACTCATGTGCCTAAGGTAACGCATGTCCCTAAGAACTTTGCTGGTTCAGGCCTACGTCCACATAACCACTAGTCGTTGGCTGAGGTGGCCCAATAAGGGTGCCAAATAGTGCAAAACCAGGTTACAGTTTCTGTGGTCACCTATTCTCTAAAAGAGCTGGGTTGAGCCCACAGGCTCATTTCACATAACCTGTCCAATTACTACCAGATGCTAACAATGTTCAGTCTCAGCCAACCTGAGCCAGATTCAGACTGTGACCTAAAAGGGAGAAGCTTTGTATCCCATTAATAATGCTATGACCCCAAGTCGTGATTAAAGGACTGTTAAAGTCATTCAGTAGCCTTGGATCATATTGTTTGCATTTTGTATTGTTGCATATGGTTTGATAACCTAATTACATCACTAGATTCACTAAAGCCCAAGTATTTTTCTCAAAAAAAGAACAGGAGTCCCTGTGGCACCTTAGAGACTAACAAATTTATCTGAGCATAAGCTTTTGTGGGCTACAGCCCACTTAGCTTATGCTCAAATAAATTCGTTAGTCTCTAAGGTGCCACAAGGACTCCTCTTCTTTTTGCGGATACAGACTAACACGGCTGCTGCTCTGAAACCAAGTATTTTTCTGTTTCTTGTTCAAGAATGAATCATATTAAGAACTCTCCTTACCTAGGAAATATCTTTTTGTTTTACTCTTTTCTTCTCAGTGGGTGAACTAGTTGCTTGCCTTTGTCTAGTTGCTCAAAATAACAAATGTCAAAGCTTGGAAACTGGTAATTTGGCAATTTTAGACAATCGCCTCATAACCATGTTTTAGTACACCTTTGAAGCGGTAGAAGTTCAAAGACTTTGAAAAAGATGACTATTGCTTTGCCTGTTGCTATGAGTCATTTGAAGTAATTGGTTTTGTCTGATGTACGTTTTGAACTGAGGAAGTAGAGCTTTATTACCACAATCAGATACAGGTTTTTAGCTAAGGAAGTGGAGTTTTCCTCACAGATGTAGATGTTTGCTTGATAAGGCAGAAAATAGACAGATGTGCTTCTATGCACTAGGGAAGAGGTGTGGAGAAGGAACAAATACAGCAGTTGAGAAAATTCCATGAAGCTACATTCAAGGGTTTTTGGAAAAATTCCCAGTAAGGAAATTTCTCACAAACAAGTAAACTCATATTTTAGAGATATACGTACTTAAATTTGGATTTACTAAATAAACATGCTTGTTACTTTTTCCCTAGTGATTATACTGCAAAAAATGAAATAAATGTCTGAAAGGTTTTAAAAGAAAATCACCCAATTTCTTTCAATTAGTATTAATTTGATTATATATTTCACACAGATATATGTCCACTAACAGAGCGAATTGCTTTATTAAAGTCCTGTTGTCTATGCTATTGTCCCCATTTCACATCAAAATGGCTTCAAGACAGTACAGTCTAAAGTAAAATAGCCACTCATTTTTAACCCTTATGGATTTTTAACTCTGAATAATACATCATCATTTTCTTTTGAGGAGATGCCTTTCTTTTCTAAATTCTTCACTTAAATAGCATTAGAACATATATAGGGAAAATCAAGAGGGTCAACAATTGCCACATTTTCAAACTCTGAGTTGCTAGGGCATGGGCAGCTTACCTAGTGCATGGAGTAGAACCTTGTCTGATGGATGAGGTGGCAGTTCAGAATAGTGGCAAGTATATATCCAGTAGTCATGTACCAGGCAGATGGTGAAGCTGGAGTTGAGAAGGGTTGAGAAGCCAAATCAAAGGTCAGAATCGGAGTCAGAATTGCAAGGCAGGGAGGCAGGGACTAGACTGGGGGGTGGGAGGGGGCAGGAGTCAAGGCTGGAGCAGTGCAAGTGCACCTGCAGCTGTGGTACACATTGAGCAACTGCTGTGCTGTTGCTGCTGCTGCAAGGCTCAAGTAGCAGACCATAGCCTCTCCTGCCCGATCAGGAAGCACAACCATTTGTAGAAGGCTCACCAGTCTCAACGGAGTTTGATATGTTGCCTAGTAAGCAGGTTGGGAGCCAGCTGTGCTTCTGACACAAACCAACATTCAAAACTGCAAATGCTTCATCCCATGTCTCTGGAGTGGCATAGGGCTGACCAACTCCTAGAGGGACAGGGCTTATGCTCAGATGTGCTCGAACCTAGGCCCTCCTTGTCCTGCAAACTTTACATGGCAGTGTGCCTCATGGACGGGGAGGAATTTCTCTGCCTCCCTTTGTCTGACCAGAGGTATGGGGAACCAATTGGCTTTCATAGGACTCTCCTCTATTTAAACCGCCTCTGCGTATGCAGAGGCCATATTCCTGCTATTGCTGCTCAGCTCTCCCTCCCTCTGGTTAAGGTATATTGAGATTCATTTCCAGAATGCTGAGGATCTGATTTATCACCTTCTTTGGGATCAGAAAGGAATTTTTCCTGGTGGGCCAAATTGGCAGTCAACTGGAGGGTTTTTGCCTTCTTCATACATTGTGGAAGCACAGTTTAAGTTTAAAAGGAGTAAGAAAAAGAATTCTAATGCTAGGAAGCATATAGATATATTAAGACCATTGCAATTTGTGACCAGTTGCCATGGGATAGGTAACACCCACTATGGGGCATCAGGTTGTGGGGGAATTAAAGTTGACGTTGGGTGGCCCAAGGAGCCTAATCTCCCAAGTCACCACAGCAGCCCTAGCTCCTAGGCCATCATGGTCCAATGGTCAGAGTTAATGCAGGTGCCCTTTGGTGCTGGACGGCATGACCCAATGATCCGAGCCTGTGCAGGGCCCAAGTCAATAAGACTACCCTTCTTAGTAGAGCCCAGAGGCTAGACAGAGGTAGGCCACCATCCAAGGGTGGGCAGCAGCCAGGGTAGGGGGACCTGGGCCCTCCCTACTCCACTGGGTACCAGCCCAGGGCCCCATCTGCAGCAGGGCTATCGTCCACAGACTCAGCAGCAATCCTCCTGAAACTTACTGAGTCTATCCCTGATTCTACAACCAGAGCAATATCTAGTTCCCCAGGCTACTACTTACCCAGCCTTCCAGGGCTGGTAGTTTCCAGTCTTTCGCTGTCTCTCCTCTGTCAGCAGTGGTGCACAGGCAACTGGGGGGTGGTTGGATCTTCAGCCTGGCTGGATTCCACAGCCTGGAGCTCCAGCAGTCTCTCTGCAGGGGTCTGCAACACATGTCTGCTCCCATCAGCAGCCAGCCCAGACTGAATTGAGCTAATCTCTTTTATTCACTGGTTCCAGCTGGAGCATGCCCAGCAAGGGTGAGGGGGAGTGGCCTCCTTAGCCCACACAGTGTGATTAACCCCCGCTGAACCAGTGTAGGGTAGGTACACCCCATCACATCAGTGAAGACAAAGACTAAAAGGGCCAGCTCCCAGACATAAATGAGACCTGGGATATGGTTGGTGGACCTTTTTGCCTGTATGGAAAAGGGGATACATTATGTCATGAAAATTGAGGTACCCCATAGAAAACTCAGTCCACTTTGTGGGGGAAGGCAAGAGGATTCAGAGGTGGGAAAAGTCCTAGGAGCTAGGTTAAAAAGAGTTGAGACTGATTTATTGCTTATATTATGTGAGAACATTTAACGCCACACTGAATTCAGTTAAATGTCTGGTATGTGGAAGTGAGTAGGTAGTGTCCCTCCCCATTATTAAGTTAATATATTTGTAGCCTGCTCCCTAAAATCTATTGCTATGTCAGTGCTCCATTCACCACCATGTTGTACTCAACATACATATGCTCTTGCACCTATTTGTGTATGCAGAAACTACAGCTGCTTTGATAAAAGGGCACTTGCACATTCAAACCTAGCGGGTACATTTTGCATATAGCTAATCTACAAAGACAACAACCTCTTATTGCAAAAGAAAATAAGTGCATGAGGAAAATTCATGTGTGTGCAGTTTTGGAAGCAGTATCTGAAATTTGGGTCTAATCTAAAGCCTAACAAAATCAGTGAGAGTCTTTGCTTTAACTTCCATGGAGTTTGAATAAGGCCTGAGGACCAGGGTTCACTTAGGCTGTAGTAATGAGTTGCTGGCTGCCAGTTGTAGCTTGACAATACAGTACAAACATACATATTTGAAGATCTTTCCCATTTCAATTTTCAATTCCCTAGTAGATCAGTGCTGAGGTAACAAAATGGTCATAGTAGAGACTACGAGATGTTGGAATCTGATAACTCTGGATGGTGTCTCGAAATATTTTTTGAATACTGAAAATGTCACATTGTTTAATTTGAGACTTTGGTGGTCTGAGCTTATCACCCATTTGTCCCCATAACAATACTGCCATACAGTTTGTTACAATTAGAAGATTCTTAGGAGCACAGCAATTGCCATATCACATTAGACCAGTGATCTGTCCATTAGCCAGGCATTCTGTCTATCACAGTGGTTAGTAACAAATACTTCTAAGGAAAGTGAAGAATCCCTGCAATTATGAAATAATCTGCTGATAAGGGAATGTTCCTTCCTAACTCCAAGAAGTTAGTAATTATGCCCTGAAGCATTAGAGTTTACATCCCTTAAATATTTTACTCTATCTGCTTTAAGTGTGGATGTCCTTATTATACATGTATAAATGTCTAAACCTGTATTTGAATTCTGCTAAGCTCTTGGATTCTATGATACCTTGTGGCAGTAAATTCCATAGGTTAAGTGGTATTAAAAACTCAGAAGAGACCCATAACTGGAATAACAGAGACAGAAGTGAAGTCGATTGGCAGAGCTACATCAGGAATTTACCCACACCTTGCCTGGCAGGTCTACTAGCCATTCACTTACGCGAATACCCTTTGAAAAGAAAACCTGATCATAAACTATGAAATAAATTAGTGATAAATCCTCAGCCTCAGGCCAACTCCAAGTAGCTGAAATATACGACAAAATGGAATTTGGCCCTTTCTATGAAATGAGTTCGACACCCTGATCTAGACACACTACTAAGCATTTATATTCCAATCCACCCGAGGATCTTTGTATTACAAGAATTGAATAACATTTCAACCCTAAATGTATTACACAGAAACGATTCCTATTGAGAGCATATCTCAAAGTCAAGCACAATAATTTGAAAAGAAAGAAGCCTGAGTCTAGTTTAAATATTGCTGAGTGATATAATGGCACGGGTGCACTGACGAATCTGGAGAGGATCTCATATTGTTTGACAGATAAGAAGATGGTTTTCTGGTGGGATTTGATCTTTGTTTATAGAGATCAATGATTAGCATAATAATACTTTAAATGCACCATGCTCTCTATTATAAGAAGAGCTGGTCAGATAATTCATGAGGATTAATATTTATTGTGAATTTGGAAATAAGTTCCCAACAAATGATTATCAAAAATATTTTTCCATTGTTTGACCAGGTCTAATAAACACATGAAGGGTTAGGACTTCAGCTAGAGTAAATCATTGTAGCTTGACTGACTGCAATGGAGCAACATCAATTCTTGCTAGGCACCAATTCTGCAAAGACTTACACATGCTTAATTTTAAGCATGACAAGGAATACTGGCCTGAAACTAAGGAAGGAAGAGTTTAAGTTACACATAAGGATATTTGAATGCACTGTCAAAAAGGACAGAACAAACCAAAATATCCATTGTTTGCATAGCTTTAATAGTAGCTGTCATGCAAAACATCAAAGGTCAGGTCAGTCCAAAGAGTTGGTGAACCATACTGGTTAAAATAATTTGACTAAAACAATGTGGCTATATATACAACGTTAAGTTGTGTTTACAAAGTAGCATGACCTAGTCTGAAACAAAAGAAAAGGTGGACTTCAATTGCTAACATTTACTCTACTAGACATTTAAATGACATCAATTTAGACTGCAGCAAAAGGAGAGGACCCACATGGAGAAAGCTGGCGCAAATACCTGGCATTCCTAAACTAATTAACAGCCCAGACAAATGAACATACTGTACTTCTGAACAGTTCAGTGCATACTGTACATTACTAGTGTTACATGGGGAGTAACTAATATATTACTAGGGAACAAAACAGCAATAAAACAGATTTGGTCAATTCACAGATGCCGGGGAAGAAGAGATATTTTGCATTCTAACCTCAGCTCTGTTTTTGTCTCTTTCACATACTAAAATTCTAGTTAGTTTATTGCAGAAGTTCAGTGGCAGTTTAAGCATAGCATCTTGGGTTCATAGATGTAGGCCCGGGGCTGGCAGAAGACCATGGGGAAGATGTCCTGGTTGTCATAGCTGAGTGGGAAAAGACCCATAATTTGCTTTCTTTCCTTTAGTTGCTACACAGCCTGGGTCCATGGGTCCACCACTGTATATGTTTGCACTTGAGTTCTCTAAGAAAGCACTATATGTAAATATGCATATTAAATTAAAATATAACAGGTGTGTTATGAATTCCAGGATAGCAATCGATCTGCTTTACAATCATATTTTCAAGGATTTATGTTATAACTCATCCATCAAACTTGGCTCTGATATGACACTTGATACATAAAAAGATTTAGAACATAAGAACATAAGAATGGCCGTACCGGGTCAGACCAAAGGTCCATCTAGCCCAGTATCTGTCTACCGACAGTGGCCAATGCCAGGTGCCCCAGAGGGAGTGAACCTAACAGGCAATGATCAAGTGATCTCTCTCCTGCCATCCATCTCCATCCTCTGACGAACAGAGGCTAAGGACACCATTTATACCCATCCTGGCTAATAGCCATTTATGGACTTAGCCACCATGAATTTCAATTTGGAGGAATTAAAAAAATAAATTAATGAAATATGAAAAGAATATGTTTGCATTTTTAAGAGACATGCTTGCTAAGAACTCCATATGTTACTGATTTGGGCCCTAATTCTACAAATACTTAAGCATTTGCTGAACTTTACTCACATGAATAGCCGCAATGAAGTTGATGGAATGCTATTTTGTACCTCTCAAGCATAAAAATTATGTTGGATTTAAAACGTTGATTAGAACAGTGGTTCTCAACCAGGGGCACACGTACCCCTGCGGGTACACAGAGGTCTTTCGGGGGTACATCAACTCATCTAGATAGTTGTCTAGTTTTACTCCATAAAAAGCACTAGCGAAGTCAGTACAAACTAACATTTCATATAATGACTTGTTTATAGTGTTCTATATACTATACACTGGAATGTAAACACAATATTTATATTCCAATTGATTTATTTTATAATTATATGGTAAAAATAAGGAAGTATGCAATTTTTCAGTAATAGTGTGCTATGACACTTTTATATTTTTATGTCTGATTTTGTAAGCAAGTAGATTTTAAGTGAGGTGAAACTTGGGGGTAAGCAAGACCAGTCAGACTCCTGAAACTGGCACAGTGGTCTGTAAAGGTTGAGAGCCTCTGGATTATAATGTCCAGTATATTACAATTGTTCTGTGTGTGTACAGCACCTCGCAAAATGGGGTCCAGGTCCATGAATGGGGCTCTTAGGTGCTACAATAATACAAATAAACAGTAATAAAATCAGTCACTCTACTAATATAGATTCAAACACTGCAAACTCTACATGAGTGAGTAGCCATCGGAAACTCAGAAGTGCTGTTTACATGTTTAACATTACTCATGTGCATGTTTGTGGAAACATTTTAGCCATGATTATCCACACACATTGTTCAGATGCATAGCTTTTGGTTTTAACAGTTAGATACACCATGGCAGAGAACAGCTCTGAAATTTATGGAATAATTGTAAATAATACACATATTCCAAAATCATAAAAACATATTTAGCAGCTGTAGCTCCTTCAGTCTATCAGCTACATAAAAGACATTTAAAAAAAAGCCTAAATACATATTTAACCAATTGACCAGAATGGCACTGAAGGAGCTGTAATGTATTTTGAAAAATTGCCTAAATACATATTTACCCAATAGACTGGAACAACTCCTTCAGAGCCTCTCTGGTCTCTTGGGTACGTAATACGTGTTTTTTAAAAACTGCCTGACTATATATTTACTCAATAGACCAGAACGGTTCTCAAGTAAATAATACGTATTATATAACCCAATATCAATGATTTTTTTTCTTTAAAGTAAAAAACAAATGCAAAGAAAAAAACCCCACATATATGCTCGTTACCAATAAAAGCCAGGAGATTTGAAGTTAGTGTACATGTTTCAGATTGTAGGAAGCATTGCATATTTCTAACACATTTCTGGGGTGCACGTGTTCACATTTGTGCATATATCAAGATCATGAGGGCCTGGGGTGCTTAGGAGAGCAGATGGGAGTTGGAAAGATGTGGCAGAAGAAGAGAAAAAAAGGAAGACAGTCACCCAGGGTGAATGAGTAAATCATGCACTTAATTTTAAGACTCCCGAAGATAGTACATGAGACATGGCAGAGGAGGGGAAAGAAGTTTGGCAACAAAGCACAACAGATTATCCCTCTACCAATAGAGAGAATCCATTATGCTGGCTGCAGATCACACACTTCCCTTCCAGTATGCTCTCTACCAGGAATCCTCAACTAGCCATCTAAGTCAGCTTTAGTGACCCTTTGTGCCATCAAAGATACAAAGGGGTCTTAGCATTGTTCAGGATCATAATTTTTTCATGCATTTAGTCTTCATGTATGTTTTCAGTATACCTGTTTGAAATTTTTGGATGAAAAACGGGGTTTTGTTGAAAATTAAATTAATTAAAAATAGCTTTAAAATATTTGAAACAAAACACTAGGGAGGAACAAATGGAAAATTCTAAATGTTTTATTTTGAAATGTTGGGGGACATACCCACGCTTTCTTTTAATTAACTTTTTTTGTCCTAGAAAACTGGAGAAAAGGTAATAAATACTTTTTTAAAAGTTGAAAAGAAAAAGTAACACTTTCATTATCACTTTTAAAAGATTTTCTTTCACTTTTTAATTTTCTCTTTTTCCAGTTGGAAAACAGTCTGAAAATGAGAGAAAGTCGGGATGGCTTTTCACACTTTGCTACTGATTTCCTCCTGGCAAAAAAGTGAGGGAAAGTAGGCTTTCCCACACTAGCTTAATTGTCTGAATTTTCCTGCAGGAAAACCATTAGCTCCCAATAGGAAAATTTTTAACAGGAATTTTCCCCACAAAAAGTCCCACAGGAAAAATTCCCATTTTCCAGCTAACTCTAGTTTCCAGTAAAGTTTCCCAACCACTGCTGCAGCATGAACATATTTTGTAACCAGGCCCAGTCTCAGTAGGCAAACACAATACCAAAGATTAGACTATGGAAGAGAAAGCTGACGATTCTGTACCCTGCACTTACAGGTTCTTCTGCTTTACTAGCCATTTCTGTGGTAGAGAAGGAATATAACAGCACTGCCATTCTTCAGATCATTTTTATTAGAGCAGTAGTTACTGACCTTTTGGGGGCCATTACATATTTTGCTAACTAACACCTAAACTAAAACCTCAGCTTTGGTGAGCTCCAGAGTTCTCCACTGTCCATTCATTTAGGGATGCTACAAGCTGAAAAAGAAGCATGGACTGTTCCAAACCCCAGGCTGTCTCAGCATAAGCCTTCGATACTTCATTGGAGCTGAGGGCACTTCTGGGTTGACAGTTGGAGATTAAAGCTGTCTACCCAGAGAACATGTACAGTGAGATCCTGGCATTGCAAACTTCCCTATGCTGCCCCAGTCAATGTGGCTCAATCAGTGATTGCTTAGTGGTTACAGTGCGTGCTGGACATCTGCATTATTCTGTGTCAGGTTCCAACTGGCTGTTCATAACAAGAGTTTCATAGCACCATTCCCAAGCTCTCTGTCTGGGAAGGTCAGCCCTTAAAGGCACTGTCTCCTATATCACATCTTCCCTTCCAAGCCGTAATTTAAGAACAATACCACTTTAAAAAAATTGTTAATATAACATACACAATTACAAATATTTATAACCAACATAATACCTCAACTTGCTACCAGTGTTCATTTAGGCTTTGAGGTGCCCAGTGCTGTTGGTTGGACCTGCAGGACTCCCCTGGAATATCAGCACTACTGCTGTCAGGAGGCGGCAAGTCCACTTGTTCTGGCTCTGCTATGTCTTGGGGCTCATCTGTCTCAACCTGCTGTGGTTATTGACTGAAACCATCTCAGGCAAAACAACAGACTCAGTGCAACTTCACTCCCTCCCTTCTAGGATTTGGGGAAAGCTTTGCCTATTCATCCGTATTATGTGTTCATCTGGGGTGACAACCTCATATGACCTCAGTGAAACTCTGGTGACACCTATTCTTTTTGAGACCATTGTTTCCCATTGGCTGAGATGCTCAGCCCTTAAAGGTACATCACACAGTGTAGTTCATTTTCTATATCACTTCACTCCTTGACCTTCCTGTGGACTGCCACCACAAATAATATTGGAGCAGTCTTTTTTATAAAGTAGTGTGCACGGTTGCCCTAATTGAGGCTGTTGTCCTAGTTCATATAGGCTACTAAACAACCATCAGATTATTTCCAGCCATTGTCAACCTGTGCTGGATTTGAAATAGTGATCTTCAGGTGCCATCTTTTGTACTCTTTTTCACCATTTCTATAGTCATCCACCGGGCCCCCATCCCATCCCACCCCCCATATCCTGCTGTTTTAAATCAGGATCCAAGAATACAGTTAGCAGTAAAAGTAGGGTAGCATTAGGATGTGAGACTTACGATAAAATTTTACTGCCATCTCTAAAACTTAAAGTTTAAAAAAAACCTGTTTAGCTAGGAATTTAGCTTTGTTGTAACAGTTCCAAGGTTTCTATTCACTATTTAGAAGCCTTCATGCAAGACACAAAATCCATTGTGTAATATTTTCTAGCAGACTGCAGGAGTGTAAAAGTATACACTGTTTCCTTCAAAAATGGAATCATCTTTCACAGATGTAGATGTGTACTTGTTATGCCAAGATGAGACAGATGTGGCTCTATTCACTCAGGGACAGGTGCGGAGGAAGAAGAGATAAAACATTTGTAGAAAGTGTAAGCAACTGCATCCATGTTGTTAAATAAATAAACTCTCTGCCAAAAAAGTTTATTTGCTTATTTTTTCCAGAATGTTTCTTTTAAACTGTCATTTAACTGTACTTTTTTCAGATTTATATTGCTGTATTGATTTAAAAAGTATTGTAATATAGATTCCATATATATACACAATATAGACAGTGTGTGTTCATACATTCACCACACACAAAAATACGTATATATACATGCACTCATGTGAAGAACATGGGAGATTGTGTTAATTTTAGGAATGTTAGATTATGTAGATTAAATCTTTGGGTTTGCTGGATTATGTTGCTTGTTCGGGGTTAAATCAGTTTTAGTAAGCTCTGGGTTAATGACTGTAGATAATCCTAATAGTCTCTTGGACAATAAGAGGAGTAATAGAATCATAGAAATGTAGGACTGGAAGGGACCTCAACAGTTTATCTAGTCCATTCACTTGTACTGAGGCCAGACTAAGTATTATCTAAACTATCCATGACAGGTGCTTGTCTAACCTGTTCATAAACACCTCCAATGACAGAGATTCCACAAACTCCCTAGGTAATTTATTCCAGAGCATAACTACCTTTATAGTTAGGAGGTTTTTCCCAATGTCTAACCTAAATCTTCTTTGTTACAATTGAAGACCAATACTGCTTGTCCTGTGCTCCATGAATAAAGAGAACAATTTATCACCATCCTATTTTTAACAACCTTTTACTTATTTGAAGACTGTTGTCATGTCCCCCCTCAGTGCTTTCTTCTCCAGGCTAAACAAACCCATTTTTTTCAATCTTTGGGTCATATTTTCTAGACCTTTATCATTTTTGTTGCTCTCCTTTGAACTTTCGCCAGTTTGTCCACAATTTTCCTGAAGTGTGGTGGTCAGAACTGGACACAATACTCCAGCAGAGTACCAAGTAGAGTGGAAGAATTTCTTCTTGTGTCTTGCTTACAACATTCCTGCTAATGCATCCCAGAATGTTATTCTTTTTTTTTAGCAACAGTATTAAATTGTTGATTGATGTTTAGTTTGGGATCCGCTATAATCCCCAGATCCTTTTCTCTGCAAGACTCTTTCCTAGGCAGTCATTTCCCAGTTTGTAGTTGTTCAATTGATTTTCCTTCCTAAGTGTAGTACTTTGCATTTGTCCTTATTGAAATTCATGCTATTTATTTCAGGCCATTTTTCCAGTTTGTCAAGATCATTTTTAATTCAAATCCTGTCCTCCAAAAGCACTTGCAACCTCCCCACCTCCGCAGCTTTGTATCATCCACAACTTTACAAGTGTAGTCTGTATGTCATTATCCAAATCATTTATGAAGATACTGAATAGAACCAGATCCAGGACACAGCCCTGTAGGACTCTACTGAATATGCCTTACCAGTTTGACTGTGAACTATTGATAATTACCTTCTGAGTATGGTTTTCCAATCAGTTGTACAGACACCTTAAAGTAGGTTTGTCTAGGCAAAATTTCCCTAGTCTGCTTATGAGAAGGTCATATGAGACACTATCAAAAGCCTTACTAAAGTCAACATATATCACATCTGCTGCTTCCCCCCATCCACAAGGCTTGTTACTCTGTCTGACCAGACAGCAAATGTGAAAAATCAGGATAGGGGATTGGGGGGTAATACGAGAAAAGCCTATATGAGAAAAAGACCCCCAAATTGGGACTGTCCCTATAAAATCAGGACATCTGGTCACCCTAATCTGGGCATATGAAGAGGTGCCATTCAAGTAAGGATTTTTTAATTCCTAGATTTGGCTTGAATGAGATGTACCCTGCCATTTTGATGCAAAATTTTACATTCACTTCAACTGGGTTCAACAAAGAGGCTGCTCAGAGCATCGCTATGGCCTGGCTCCACTCAGAGGTTATCAGTTAAAACTAGGGCAGAGGAGTATTTGATACTTTGAAACAGGCACCGGGTAAGGTTGGATTATTTTTCTCTGAAACATTTCACTGTGCTGGGGATTGAGAATGGGGCTGGTTGTAAAAATCTGCAGCTGGGAAGAGGCAAAGGAGGTAGAGAGAAGATGATTTTAAAAATGAAAAAAAACAACAACAACCATATTTGTATTAATCACAGCTCCAAAGAAGGAATCAGGATAGGAATGAGCATTCAGGAAGAGGAGGGGGAAATGGAACACTTAAAAATATATTTGTTAAATCATAACTGCATGGAGAATATGCGGGAAGTAGGAAGCTGCAGCTGGGCAGAGAAGAGGTGGTGGTGGCTAGAGGAAAAGGACTATTTTAACTTTGCATTATATCTGGGTTTATGGGGACTCAGGCCTGGGAGTGGAATACGTGGGAGGGTAGAGTGATTCTGTAGTTGAAATTGGGTTGTGTTGTTTTTAGCTCTGTCAGTGTGCAAATGCTTGCTTCACTCTTCCCCGCTGAACAAACAGGAGAGTCTCTTTTCATGCAGTCAGAAAATGCAGCACATTTTAAAATAATGTCAAGTGACTATTTTTTACATTTTTTTTACAAGCTTGTCAGCTTAAAGAGGGTTTTTTTCCCCCCTTTGCCTTGATTAAAAAAAGAAAGAGCAAGTTGCTCACCATGTGTTTGGTTTTTCTTTTTAAATCCAGGATTTCATAGCTTGACCAATGAATCCAGCTTAACAAAAATATTTCCCTTTGTAGGCTGAAAACTCAAAGACTTCACTGGTTTAAGTCAAAATGTGAGATGCTACTTTGTTTGTATGCCAAGCTATCGGAGGCACAATATTCATCCTTATACACATCATGAAGTATTGAGGAGCAACGGTTACCCATTGTTCAGGGGTATTCATTGTAAATTTTGTCTTTTTTGCATACCTCTAGCTCTCAATATCTGGCATTTGCCCTTTGTGTCAACGGAAGGACAAAGTAGACACCGGATTAACTTTTCAATGAAGCTGAAAGCACAAAAAATATATATAACGTTACTTCCTTTACCTTTATATTTTCTCCACCACAGCATTGATTTGCTCCTTATTTAAGCAACATTTTCTTGATAAATTAAAAAAGCAGCAATAGCCATTACTGCAGGCTATATACAGCCTCTAATATCACTTAAGCATATTACAGAATATAATATCTGGTACTTAACGACTAACTTGCATATGAAAGCTCACATAATGTCTCATAAAACCCTTAAAATGGCTTCAGTTTAAGAGTCTCTTTAAAAAAAAAACACACCTTCAGGGAATATTGTAAATGAAGTAGCACTCTAGCCTTGGAAAAAAAATTCACACACTTGCAGAAATTTTTAATATAAATTGAACACATTAAAAATTAATTTTGCATGACCATTTCGCATTGCAGTGCCAATGCCTAGTTAAGATAAGGCCTTAACTCTTCACTTGTTTAAAGTAACATGGCAGCTTCTCTCTCTCTCTCTCTCTCCCTCTTATCAGTGCATAATTATTATTTTCATTAATCAGAAACTGGAACTCCATCCTCTTATAATGACAGCCCCAGCTGAAGTTGAATGCAACATACCTGTGTGAAGGGGAAAACTTACTATAAACTTTGAGGAAACTCATTAAAGAAAGATGTGACCTTACAATTAGCTAAGCCCATGTCAAGAAACTTCCACATTTATACTATTTGCACTTCACAGAATAAGCCAATTCATTGGAAAACACACAATCTACTTTTACCATATTTAGCAGCCTTCCACTAAAGTAGGTTCTCCAGCAATGTCAATCATCAGCTTTGCAGATTTATGTGACTTGAGTGCTGGCATCTAAGATGTTACACCAAAACCACAGCTTGTATTAAGATATTACTCTTCAGTGAGAATAATAAATAAAATAAAATAATAATAATAAAGATCTGTGTTGACTTTTTTTTTTAACTTTTGCAGATTTTTGATTGGACCTGTGGCCACAATTTTACAGTGAGACATTCCCAAGGCAGGCATCAGTTGCAATAAGACATTGACGAATGTCTTTTTCCACCAGAGAGCTGGTGTTGCATGGATCTGACATGCTGTAGTTTTGCTATGGCTCTGACATGAGCAGTCTGCTAGCAGTGTCATGTGCCAATTGGGAGCTTGCTAAGATTCACTGTGGTGATTCATGTATTATACCTCTAGTGATCAGGTTTTAAAGGTGGAGAAAGGTTTGAATCTAACAAGGCAACACACCTAAGTAGGTAAGATGGTTTTTCATGAAAAGAAGATATTCATAGGGCCTTTGTAAATTGTTTTTTCACTATCCAAAATGTCTTATATTCCATTACCACCTTGAGACCTAAATTAGGCTTGTGGCCCTATTCTGCAAGGTGTTGTAACCGACTAATATGATGACATGCTGTATGTCACAAGCTTGCAGTCTAAGGGATATTTAGTCTTCATCATATGTTGGAAAGGTGATATAATATGTAGTGTGACTTACACACTTCTACAATGTGTTTGTCACTAGTGCATTTTTTATTTATTTAGCTAGCTGAAATAAGCTAGTGTTAAGGTTGGAGCATAATGTACATGGCATTTCAAAATTTCCCCATAGTTTTCCTCTACTTCTTTCATTCCATGCTATTGCTACTTCAGGTACAAAAATGTAAGCTTATTCTAAAGTCTCTGAGAGATGTATTTGCTAGTAAAAAGGGAATCAAGCCACAGTGTAAGTAAGTTAATACACACTCACTCCCAGAAAAAATATACAAACGTAGCCAGCAAAGATGAGCATAGCTGCTCGGGAAAATATACACAAATCCATATGTGAGGCAAAAACTGCAGTATTTAACCTAACGGGTGTTTTATCCGAGTACAGTGAGTGTCAAACTTTTCCCTGGTGTACAGCCTGAATAATCAGGCTTTGCACCGAAGAGGGGTCCACTACAGATTAAATCCTCCCTATGAATTGTAGAATCATAATGAAGCCATCCTGTGGCTGTTGAGCTTCCCTTCTATGGGAGGAGGGTTATAATAATTTAAGAGCCTCAGGATGGGGTCCCCAAAACTTGTTCCTACAAATGGAACCATACTGGTTGCAGTGTGATCTGAGTCCTCGGTGCTCGGTGGAAGAATAAGATCCCAAGAGCCAAGTTATGACTGCAGGATTAGGCACATCATATCAAATTGAACACATAGTTTGTAACCAATCAGACAGACAGTTTGGACTAGTTTCAAAACCCAACACAGTGTGATACAGTTAAAAACACTCTAAATTCATTCGTTTAGAATACAATATAAATCGCCATACGCCTTACCATTTTTACTCATGCTGAGCGCTTTTCACCCACCACTGAGTTATTCCTCAGAGCCACGTGTTTACTTTTTCCCTGTTCTTGGTCTGCAGTTGTACCCTTTTTGATATAGCTGGTCACCTGCCCAATTATTACTAAAGATACTAGTGAAAACACAGGGATCTTAATAAGTAAAAAAAATGCATATCGCTGCACCTTAAGATGAATGTGAAGTATTATAGAAAGGGAAACTTCTTCATACTTCTCTTGTTCACAATTTATCTCCTCGTGGTTTATGTCTGTGGCTTAATTGAGAATGCTTCAGAACCTACAGTTACAGATCATAAAAGAGAAGCATTAACAAGATACTATGAGGTGGCCCGATAAGGGTGGTAAACCATGCTCACCACAGATGTGGCAGTGTGTTTAGTTAGCACAGTTCTCTGGGTGAAATTTTGTGAGCACTGCGAGGCGCCACATCAGGGGTGGTGTGCACAGTATTGCTTCCAGGTGTAATGTTCTGCAGATGGCAAGATACATGCCACCTGGCTACGTGCCTGGTCATGCTCCAAAGCTGGGAGACCACAAGCTTTTGGGACACAGTTAGTCTCCCTTGAGCTTAAATTGGGAAGGAAGGGGGTCCTCGTGGCTTTTTTTTTCTTTTATTGCTTTTCTAGTGCACAGAGCAGAATGCAGGGTATATTCTTCCCTGTCTCGCTTTCAGTGTTAGGTAATGATATGAACATGCCCAAACATTTTCACTTAACAGTTAAATGTTGAGGGCTTGAGTCTCATTTACTCTAAAGCACCTTTATATAACTTGACAGCATAAGGAAGCCTTATAACAGGAGTAAATTACATCTTCACACACTTTAAAATCCCTTTATCATGCCCAGCATGGTGAAAAGGGGCTTTAGTGTATCTGGGAGTCAAGGCGTGTATTTCAGTACCTGACCATCATTAGTCAACCACTAGAAAGTCAACAGTAGACGTTCTTGTGTGTCTCTGAAGATAGAATTTTGGCTGTTGCAATAGTAACTTAATTTTAATGTGCTATGGATGATTTGGTTTGAAAATAAATGATCTCCAAACCTGAGGTTACTCTGTTTCTGAGTGTAATTGCTTTACACTCTACTCATAACCAGTTTGGATGATTAAGGTGATGAACAGGCAGGGATAAAAATATTGTAATCGAGAAAGAAATGAGATTAAAAAAACCTACATTTTTGGTGCTAATTTCAAACCTGACATAAGTGAATGGAACTCTACTGTATAGTTGTGCCTGCCTGCAGAGATCTCAAGCCCTAAACCCACCAGCTGTGCCCCATAGGAAGATCCTACATCTGTTCCGTGTCCCATTGATGTTAATGGGACACTGCATAGGCACAAGTGTCTACCCTCAGGGAGCGTTGGAAAGTTCATGGCCTAAATTTGGCCTGCTGTTTCCATGCATCCTGAAGAACCATTTACACTGTGGATCAGGAAAAAATATGTAAAAGTTGAGAAATCATTTTTCAACTTCAAGAAATAGTATTTGATTATTTCATTTTATTCACAATATAGTACAATACACACTATTCTCTTTCTTTATGTCCTTGGAAAATTGTTGTGGGGATTAAAAAAGCCCAAAATATCAGACTCAGCCCGTGGTAAAGAGAAAAATTTACTAACTGAGGAATTTAGCAACTGAAATACATCAGCATTAATCTCTTTAGTGGTTATTATTTCAATTATCTACAATAACTGGTTCTTGTCACAGATTTGAGTGCCCAAAGTGTGCTAGGTGCTGCTGTAGATATATCTAGGAAGACAGTCCCTGACCTGGATTACTTGCCATCAAATAACAAGCAACTGAATAAGGATGCGGGAAAGAGAGATGCTATGTGAGCAAACTGATCAGGTTATCATCGGGAATTTGGCACACATTTTCTCACTGTGTTTTTAGAGTAGTATCATTATCAACTATCCCCACCTGCCTCTGTCCTGTTATTGTTCGTTTCTGTTTGATTTCAATATTGTATAATCCAAGTTATTCCCAGAATAGTGAAGTTTTGAGTGAGTAAATACATATGGATATTGATATATATGTAATAAAAGAACACCTGCACTCAGTTATATATGATGTAAAATCGCTTTAAATAAATCATGCTTACATAACCATCACTCATTCTGTGGGACAGAATAGGTCTGTCAGGGTGCAGTGTCCAAAGACATACATTTGTATGTTTCCGTGCAAAAATTGAGACCTGAATACTGAAAATTTCAGCTGTAAGCTGAAATATTCCATTTTTGGCAGTTTGATTTTTTTGATGAAAACTCAAAATTTTCTGCAGATGCTTTTCACAAAATATGCATTGAGCAGAAAAAAACAATTTTATGTGAAAAACCATTTAGATGGATTTTTTTGGCCAGTCCTACTATAGTATTTTGTATTGAATTTGTTTGTTGTTTTCTTGCTTAAGGCCCTAATCCTGCAAAAATTTACACATATGCTGGTAATTCTATTGACTTCACTCTTGTATGAGTGTTTGTAAGTTCAGGACCATAGACCTATATCCTACAGAGTACAGCAAAAAGCTATTGTGTTGTTCCTCATGAGACAGATGATCTCACTTTGTGCCACAAAATCATCAACAAAAAACGTAATTTGTGGGATATAATGGCTCAGTTCTAAAAGGGTTATTGCAGACAGTTGGTCCAGGTGGGATGTTGTGTCTCTCTGAAGTATTATATTTTGTTGAGCAGGAAATTTAATAACAGAGGTGAATCTAGGAACAGCTACAGTACCTCCAGAAAATATAAAAGATTCATGTATTATAAATATGTATGATAAATAAATTATACGTAGGGATATATATGTGTGTATTCACTTTTTTAATAACTAGTGGTGATGTCATCTATTGTGCATTGCCCCATGACCTGTGTAAGAGTTTGAATGGCATTTTATGAGACGACCTGAATGTATTGCTGCTTTGCACTATACTTCAGTCTCTCCCACTTACTAATTTAACATTACAAGCTACGTTCTGAGCAATATGGGAAAAATCAAAATCCAAGATGCTTAATAAGGCTTGAGATTTTAGCAGAATGGAAGCAAGGCTGCAGGCTTCCCCAGTTCCCCATTGTACTTTCCCAAACTGTTAAGCAACCTACTGCAGTTAACACTATATGGAGATCATTCAAGTTTTCTATATTCACTTCTCTAGATGCTTGTTCAGATAAATTTGAACTGTAGCGATTTGTTACATGTGCCATTGTAGCCTACACCCACAATGACATGGCAGCCTCCTTTCTCCTGTACCAACTGACAACACACATTCCAATCTATCCAGTTTCTCTGGGGAGTACACATACTGCCCATTAGAATTAGGTTACGCAATCTGCCTGCTTGGTACATTATATCTATAGGTTTTTCCTTCCTGTCTAAAGAAAGCTGGCTGCATCCTCTCCTGTTTTATGAGGGAGAGGCACTTTGAAATTAACACATGAGTAAAACTAAATTGCTGGGGAGTGCCAGAACATTTGAGCAAAAATCTGCATGACTTAAATTACATTATTAACTTTTCCACTTTTGCTGCAGAAGTTGTTTCTGTCAATATTGTACTTTAATGGTGCAGGATGGGAGGAAGGAGCAGGGTCCAAGCAGATGGCTGTCAGCAAACTGATGACGGCAGTTGAGAATTAGTGTCCAAATACAGTATTTAAAACTAGCTACAGTACATAGTTTCCTGCATATGCATGCCAAAATAAATCTGGCTTGAAGAACCTTTCAGGATCTTTATTTTATTTTTATTTGAGATTATTATATTTAGTACAACTAAACAGACAATCTACATGAAGTTAGCAATAGTGCAGATGCATAGAAGATTGAATGCACAATTGTATGAACCTGAACAGGACTCAGACACTTTTATTCACTACCCCCTTTGAGTTTCTAAATGTCCCTAATTAGCACATAGAATAAGGAATTGAACTGGTCCCATAATTTGTAAGATTTACTCATTTTTATTCCCTGTTCTCTACCTCCTCCTCCCAGACTACTTTGTTAGTTGTCTTTTGGAATGCTTACTAGAAATGTTGTTATGTGATGCTTATGTTCAAGCAGTGACCATCTCTCACCAATTTTCATGGGTATTGATCAGCAAGGTTTGCAAACCTGAACCAGATACATTTTTTTTAGTGGATGATGATAGAAGCAGGTATGGGGTATTTCATTTTTCTCACATCTTTTGGTTTAAGTGTGACTAATATGTTGTTTTAGATACCTGGCTGCAAAGAGGTCAAAACAGGGTCAGGCTGTCTCTTCTGTAGTGAATTAAAGACTTACATTCATTATCTTCCAAGACCTCATTAAAATGGCTTTAATGTGGTGACCATTTGATGGTAGACAAAAGCTTTAATCTTGTGTTCAAACACACCTGTGTTACATTTCCTTTTGTGGACAGTTAGAAGATACAGGTTAACAAGCTATTTTAACTCCTTAATCTGCTGAATTTGTGTGGAAACCAGACTTTCACCAGTCACCTGAGTTTGAACTCAAATGGACGACACACACCCCTAATTTATCAAGCTCTTTTTTCAAACCTCAGACTGCTCTAGACACTTTTAATCATCTGTTTAATTTTGCACCTTTTTTTTAGTCTGATATATTATTTGCAGGTTATACTTAAGGCCCAGATTTGCCCTATTTTTCTTCCTCATCTGACCTAGATTCAAATTTACACACTGTGAAATAGCTAATAAATCCCCATTAAGGTTGTAAAAGGTGAAGGTTCAACCAATGTGCAAGTCATCACATTCTAATGCAAAATTGAATGAGCCTTAATATTAGCAGCAGTCTCAAAAAAAGGAGGCTGCATGATTCTACAAGTTCCTAGACATTGTATGAAAGGCGATTTAAATGTAGCCTAATCCAAGACAACACAGTTTTGTGTGAATGACAGTGGCAACAACAACCTTTAAACCACTAAGAAAAAATGATAGCACCTCAAAAAAAGAACTTTTTTGCCTTTTCCTAGCAGTGCAGAGCCTGCCATTCACACATATTTTACTCTCTATGCATTCTATATAGTTTATTTTAAATAAAATGTAAATAACATTTTTCTGAGAAAGCATCTAAATATAAATATTAATGTAAAATCCTTTTATAATTTCTTTTGTGCATATCTAATTTTCAGTTCTACCCTTCTAAAATTGAGGTTCTTGGTTTGTTTTGTTTTGCTATGAAGGGCTAGTAAAAGAGGGTTGTCAGTCTGACATGAGTGTTTTTTTTCCCCCACTAGCAAAGGAGAGTATTGCAATGATTTACAGAGACACGTTGAAAGTAAATTATGTTGTAAACGCCTGTCCCATGGGTTGACAAAGAATCACAGGGAAAAAATGCAAAAACTTTGAAATTCCCAAAAGCAAAGGTTGACAGGAAAATATGGTGGTGTTTTTCTATGAGTAAAAGTAACTTTTATGTTGTGTTTTCCCATGAGAAATTATAAACTTTCAAAGGAATTTTAGTCTCTTGTATGCACACATAAGAGCAATTTATCTGGTACTGCCCCAGTGAAAACACTGTTAAGACTTTAAAGCTGTTAGAACTATGGCTGAACTTCATCTAGACTGCTACTACTTATTTGTTCTTGCTGCTTCTTCTTGTCAAAACATTTACTCAGACTTCGAAGAGTTGCAAGTTGGCAACGTGTTAATAATATTAGAATGCATTTGTGTCGGCCATGTGGCTGCAATATTTGAGTAAATTCATCACTTATTTAATGAATAATGAATTCATAAGAGTAGCTATGGAAACATAGGACCATATGTAGTAAATTAAATGAGCACTTGTCAACGTACAGTAACAGTGAATGTCACCAAAGCAGTTGTCTCTGTTTTACAGCGGCAATGATGCATTGACGTTTAGGCTGCTACATATGCATTTCTTACTTTGCATAGTACAGCCAAGTTTTTCACACCTAACTTGCAACAGGGATTTTCCACAAGTTTGATGAAATTTAAATTTATAGAATTTCTAGACATATTTAGTGAAGATTGAAGAACATTAAGGTGTTCAGATTTTAAATTATGTTACACCATTTTGAAAAGTTAGATGGAATTTAAATCATGGGGGTTTTTTGTTTAGGAAAATACTCTTAAAATAAAAGGCTAGGTCCTCAGATAGTGTAAATAGTCATTCCTCCATTGAGTCAATACAGGTAGACCAGTTCACACAGTTGAGGATCTAGCTCAAAGTTTGTGCATTTTTTTCTTCCTCAGAAGTAGAGCACTCTATGTTTTATAGCATAGAAAGACGTTGGTTTAAGGTTTGGGGTTTTTTTATTCTCACCAAGACATCCTTTTTACATCAAGAGATCAATAATATCATCACATTCATGTCATGCTGCATGACACAAACTCTGAACTCCTGATCACCAAAACAGGCAGAAAATAAGATATTCTATTGGGCAGGAGGTAGAACAGAGATCACATACACACACTCCAGGCTATTCTAGGTCACTCAGGAGATCACACTTCTCAGAGAGAGGCCGTCTACTAGAATGTATTCTACTTGGGACAGACCTTTCAGTCTTTCTGGAAATTGCAATTGATCCAACACACAATGGCATATAGACAGATGCTTTCAGATAAGTCTGATCTTCAATCTTGTCGCATACCAGGCACAATGTAAGATTTACCTTTCCCAGCAAGTCTTTTCCTAAATAACTGATTTGTGGCATTAACCACAAGGATAAACTCCAATTATGGCTGTAATATTTACCTAAATGCTTAAAATTATACTGGATGGGAAAATGATAGAAGAATTTACTATTTATTTTAAAGAAGACAAAGGCTCTATATTCTGAGTCTGAATTAATACTCAAGACTGAAATCTAATGAAAAAGCTGAGGGGTGGGGGGAAGATATTAGGGAGTTGGAGCTATCCACAGGCACTAGTAGGACACCCTACTCCTGCAGGATCTATAGTTTCTTCAAAATGACTCCAACCTCAATTAAAGTTGAGTGCTTCTTCCTCTGGTAGTTTTTTCATGCATGGCATAACCCAAAGAATATCTTCTCTAGGACAATTATGGGTTACTTTTGAATGCCAGCCTGAGAAAAAAACAATGTTATTGCTTACCATATCCTGGAGCCAATGTTTAATTTTTCTGTAGGTAGGTCCTGCACCGAGTAGAGGCACATATTTCCTGAAGTAATATATCTAATGTGTCAGGAACATTTGAAAACTTCTCAGTAGTTATTTCCTTGGCTCCTTGCAATGGCAATTTTGAAACCCATGTCAGAACCTACAAGAGTTCTATAAAAGTTTCCCTTTAGTTTTTAGCTGTTCAGTTGTATTACCTCTTTTCACGTCATGTCATGTTAAAGAGCATCATTTTGCATGTAAATGTGATGAGACACAACATGACTTGATGTATTTTAAGTGACGTGACACAATATGACATATGTCACAACATCATTGCCACTCATCAAAAAAAGTGACACATCAAATTCAAGCAAAGACTAGTATAAACTTTTAGTGGCTATCCAACCAAAAAAAAATAATTACAAATTGTAAGCCAATTGTGTGGGTGTATGAATAATTATTCATCCAGTCCTTATATGTTTAACATGAAGTTTAGATTTCTTCTACAGAAACTTTTATGGACCATTTGGGAAAAAATATGTTCAGTTACGTTACTCAAACTATTGTAGCTGTAATAGTATTATATCTAAGCATGAGCGTTGTATCTTTTCATGTATCTTGTCTAGGTAGCCTCCTCCTTCAAGGCACATTTGGGATATTATCATATTGTAAAAAACACAATGCACAGAATATATTTATTTTGCTTTCTTGTGACTATTATGCAACATACCAGCAGGGCCGGCTCCAGACCCCAGCGCGCGAAGCGCGTGCTTGGGGCGGCATGCCGCGGGGGGCGCTCTGCCTGTCACCGGGAGGGCGGCAGGCGGCTCCGGTGGACCCTCCACAGGCACGTCTGCAGGAGGTCCACCGGAGCCGCGGGACCGGCGACCGCCAGAGCGCCCCCCGTGGCGTGCCGCCGTGCTTGGGGCGGCAACATTCCTAGAGCCGCCCCTGCATACCAGGCAATCAAGGTCTTCCGTGGCTCTAAATCTGAAGAATGGAATATTTGTTGATGTTGAGTATACAGTTTCAACCCCACCAATCCAGTAAGTAAAGATTTCTAGCAAGAACTGCATGAGGGGAGATAAAAAACAAAAATATTTTCCTTGTAAATGAGTTGTTGTATATTCTGACTAATCCAACATCACTACAGGACTAAACCCAAATAGCCTTTCAACACTGGAGAGGGGACAACTGGCAGTATTCAGTAAGTGCTACCATAGCATGTACAATATTTGCAGAGTCAAAGAATGAAGCTATTTCCAAAGGGGAAAGACAGCTTCATTCTGTGAAGGGACATGAAAGATGGTGTGGGTGCAATCTATTGTCCTGAGTACATTAGGGAACCCTGAAATGTCATAAAATCCCTCTTTGATCTGTTGTCACTACTGTTGGTTGCATGGAAAATTAACATATTTAATTAACTGCCTGACCAAAGCAGCTGTTACCTTATATAAAACCTTGAACACGAATGCCCAGTTTATCCCGCTAGGTGTTTGAATCTGCCAGTGGCATAAGACTGATTATATGTTCATACCGAATGGCACAGCATGACTCCTCTTGCAATAGGCTCAAGTCAAGATCTTCCTTAAATTCTTCATAGAGCATAATGATGCTCCAGCCCAAATTGCTTAATAATGTCCTAGATCAGGCCCGCCAACAAGTCATACCATGCACAGCAAAATAAGCCCTGGCCAAAATAACTGCTTTGTGTTCCTCACATCTAAAAGTGTCGCTGCTGCCTAGACCATGGATAGGTTTGGCATGCAATTTCCCTCTGAATTCTCCAAGCACTATTTTATTTATATTCAATTTCTATCATTTATGACAGATGGTTACTTGTCTTAAATATTTAAAAAAAAATCTTGGCTGCAAAATTTCTAAATTAAAAGTAAATTATCCAAGTCAGAAGCAACTTTCAACAGTTTTCTAAGTTCTTATTGCTAAAATGCTCGTGCAGTGCATGTGAGTTTACATGCATTCATTTTTATGCATATTTCTTTTCTCACACTTGAAAATACTGTTTTTGGTTACAGAGAACAATCATTTTTCCATCTATGCAGAAACCATGGCTTTTTGCATTTTAAAACAGTATGCTTTGCACAGAGCAGATCAAAAAGATCTCTAAATGGAGTTGTCTTGTGAATCAAGATTTGGGAATACTGTAATATATAAACATGAAATATCTTGCGAGTTTTGTAGTTTTCACTACCAAATATACCTCCATTTTCTGTAATATACTGTGATATCCATAAATACTTGTGTAGTATCTGGAGACTCTGTCTTAAAGACAACATGGGCCAGATCCTCAGCTAGTATAAATTGGTATAACACCACTGATTTCAAAGGAACTATGCTGATTTAGATCAGCGGAGAATCTGACACCTAAACCTTTAAAATAACTTCACTTAAGTTCTTAAGGTTCAACCCTAGACACATTTAGAAAACAATCTGTGATTTGATCAAATGTTGAGCAGCATACAGCTGTAATAATAATATCTAGTTGTTATATTCATCTGAAGATCTCAAAGCACAGTAGCAGAGTTAGTCCCCAGTCTTGCAAAGTTATGCGCATCATTAATTTTACCTATGTGAGTAATTCCATTAACATCAATAGTATTACTCATGTACATAAAGTTAAACATATGCTTTAAATGCTTGCAGGATCTGGGCTCTACAGAATTGACAGAACTCATCTTGAACTCTTAGTACGGTGAGCTTGAATATGTACAATTCTAATACAGTCACTCTCCATTCAAATGATTTTTACCAGAGTCAAGCAGTGTTTTAAAAGAAATGTGCCAGCCCTTATTTCCATCAATTCATGGCATTTTAAGAACCTATTACTTTCTTTGTCATATCAGAGGAATAAAATAGAAAAAGTTGCTTAGTATAACTGGTCAGATTAATTATTGTGAATAAATTACGTGAGAAACGTAGTTGTTCTTTTCTGCTTACAAATTCTTCCACAACATACTTTGACTTTTGCAAACTCTTTCTAACTCTATGTGAACATATTTTAGCATATGAAATGCAACCTCTGTGCAAGTAGCAGGCCCATCACTGTACAGCCACTCAGTACGGAGGACACCCAAGTGCTCTATGGAAGTTCCATAGTAGGGATTGGTAGGATTCTCCCCCCCGCCCACCCCACCATCTGGGTACTTGTGGCAGACAGTGTACCTGACAACCTAGGCATATAAATATGGGTATTTGTAGAATGGAATAAAACCATTGGCACAAATGTTCCAGAGTAACAAAAACCATGATCAAGACAAATAGATGTGAACAAAATCCATGAATGCTGTTTTCACAACATTGGATCAGCTCCTGTGCTGGATATTAATCTGTACTAAGAATTTATCATTTTAGTTGTTACATCTAGTAAGACAGAGGTTATCAAACCTCATGCTTCCGACTGTAAACTGGGGGTGCTTTACCAAATGCCTTTCTGCCAATACAGTAATCAATTTCACAATTGGGTAAACTCATCATGGAATTGTTAGGGATTTCACCTCCTTCTGAGGTGACAGTTATTGGTGACATTGTCTACCACAAGTACCTGATAATGGAAAGGTAACTGGACTCAACCGTACTGGCCCAAATGGGCAAATCCTACATTACTGTGTTTCTTTTTTATATTATTTAGTTCAGTTAACTGACCATTATATTGTTGTTTCTCAGATCGTAGGTCAAATCCTGAAATCTAAGAGTGAAATCCTGGCCCCACCAAATTCAGTGGAAAAACTGCCATAGACTTCATAGGGACATGATTTTACCACAAATCCTAAAGATTTCATTCAGGCAAAACTGAATAGGCGCTTTGGCTGAGTAAGGCCTGAGTAAAAAACATGTAAAGACATCAGGATTTGGTCCACAGTAAATAAAGTAGAATGTTCATAGCTAGCAAATATAATGACTGAGCACCTGAAAATAGTCATAGTATGTGGCAGGATAGATATGAGGCATAAGAACTCTGACACCTTATCTTCTTATCAAAGATTTTTAAAGAAGAACAGAAAAAAGTACACAATGGTTATAAGAGTAGAAACTAGAACAAGCCTGACCCATATATATTACAAACATAAAACTGGAAACTTGTGTGGTCTCCTCTGATGCCATACTCAAGATCTTTATTGCAAACACCTTTCTTCAAACATCCATTTAACATGCATCCATCTGCCAAGTGATGTTTTCCACTGCAGTGTTAATGTGCATGTGCCCCCTTCCATTTTGGTAGTTCGCACCTTTAACTAGGGCTGAAGACGGAGTGCAATAAACAGGCTTCCACAGTTTCAAGTATGAAAGGCTCAAAATGTGAGAGACAATTCATCAAAAAACAAAAACAAAACAAAAGGACAAAGGCAGAATCAAATTTATATTTAAAAGGCATGAGGAGTGGTGCACTGCAAAATCCTCACTGCTAATCAGTAGTTTAGTAGCTTAAAAATTAGGAATGACAATAGCAAAACAACAAAATTACAAACAAAACTGCAACAAGGGGACACGTTAAAAGGAGAGGATATGCTTAGAAGCACACTGTGTAATATTTTAGCTTGTTTTGAAAAACAATCCTAACCTATTTCATTAGTTACAGCAGACCCCAAAAAGTGAAGGAAATGTGTGATTCTAAGGTTGGCGATAAAATTCCAACTGTCTTCAGGAAGAAAAGTATCAGCAAGAACATAAAAATCTGACAAAATATAATATGAAAGTAACTGGCATAATGAAATATTAAAATTGAATCAGAAATACTGTTCTGGCATTAAAATAAACAATAACATTTCTTCCTAGTTATGGTTCACTTCAATTCTTTAAAAATTAATTATTACCTCTTTAAATATTTGATTAAATTAGATTTGGGTGGCTTATCACCATCCCCAAATACACATTGTTGTGTGTAAATTTGCTTTCTTCAGTTTCTGACATGTAAAGGCATGTTATATAGTTGTATGATTATTTGAGAGCTAAATCCAATGACTCTGCTCTGGCAGTTTGCAAAATGTATACCACTGACTCTCTGACACTTTGAATGAAAATGCAGTATTATGTTAAGAAATCCTTAATAAAGTGAGAAAAGTGAAACAGTGAAATTACATTATATGATATTTGGGACTTTCTCATCATATCTTATCATGTTGCTATATCTCACCTTGTAGAAAGACCACTTTATTTTTAATAATTGTTAATTAGGATTTTGGGATAATAGCCTGGAAATCACTAGAAGTTACTGGGCATATGAGGTCTAGTCTGCTCTCAATGCATGGGGATTTATATGTGTAGCTCCCATAGACAGCAAGAGGAGAATAAAACCTGTGGTGTGTCCTAGGAGAGGTGCAACAATTATATGTCAAGCATTATGATAAAAGCGAATTATTATATCCAAAAGACTCAATAGGAAATGTTGCTGGGTAATTACAATGTGAGACACAAATTATACAATTTTAGTAAAAGAGGATCATATATATTTTAAGGCTGCTCTCACTCTGTGATCATATTTCATGTATAAATTTAAGGCTATTGCAAGGTGATGGGCCGACAGCCCTTTTTCCCACAGAACTGTACAGCAAGATAGCAGCAGCATAGTATTCCTCAAACTGTCCCACTCCTGCTCTGGTGAGAACACTTTTGTGGTGGAGAGAACAGCTCTATCTCCCTGACTTACCAGTTCTTGGCCTCCATACCAACAATGCCAGTTCTAGGTTCCTTGTTCAAAGCTGGCCCCGGTCTCTCATGACCAAAACTCAGGAGGCTGTGCAGTGCTGTCAGAAGTGATTTGGTGCTCTCAGTCCATTTCTGAAGTGGCAGGGATCTTCAGACTGTCAATAAGAATGCACTCAGAGTGAGGGTATTTTTTAGCATTGAGGATGCCTGCCACTTAAGAATTAGAGTGACAGCATCAACTCATTTCACACAGACCACCACACAGCCATCCTGAGTTTTGGATATGAGAGACCAGGGTCAGTTTTGAACAGGGAACCTAGGAGGTTAAAGACACTATGCCCCATCGCCATTCTCTGAGCCACATAGTTATCTTAATTTTTATAATTACATTCCAAAATAGCTTTTTCCTTTAACAAATGGTATTACTTTATCAAGAAAAAATATTTTAGACTTCATAATTTAAATAATTCCCTAAGAACAGCGAATACCTTTTATTGGGAGATGAAGATGAAGTGTGAATCCTGATCTGAAGCTGAACTTCTACGTTCAGATTGGACTTTCCAGTTCATACCTATTATAAACAGAGGTGTCTAGGTCTGAATTTTCCCAAAATTCAAGAAAAAAAAGGTTGTTTGGATTTGGGGGTGGGGTTCAGTATCATCTCTGCTTTCAACCACCCTGGAACTATTGCATTATATACTCTGAAAAGAACATTCTCTTCCTTCTCTTTAAATGAGGACTGCAAATTACATGTGTTTTGTGAACAAACATCATTTCCAAGCAAAACTAGGCCCCTATTTTGGATAAAGACAAGAGTTTTTTTAAAATAAAAAAAATGCAAATACTTGCATATTCAAAAGTTTTATAACAAAAATATTGCTGTTTTCTAGAAACTATGAATAAACTCAACATTCAAACAACTGCAAAGTTATGCAAAACATTCTCATAGTGTGCATATCACCTCATTGAACACCCTTCCATTCACCAAAATGCTTGTGCCCCCAAAGTAATTCACCAACTTGTTATAGGAAGATGCAATATAACTGAAAGTGTGTATATTTATATAATTTATACTAGCTATTACCTCTTTGAGGATTCAGCTCACTGTTCTGCATCATATAGCTTCAACATTTATTTTTCAGCCAGAGACCCCTAATATTTTAGGAAACAGTTGGCTTCCGGCACACACGCCTTACATCCATCCCACTAGCACAAGCTTCTCAAACTAAAATAGAACTGAAGTGGACTGAAGAGGCTGAAGGAGGCATCTGAAGTGAAGACATCCAAATAATAAATGCAAAATCTGGAGGAGAAATATCAAACTATTACATGGAGAATGTGAAAGAAAGTCTTCAGACTAAACTCTCTTCCTGCTTCAGTGCCATCACTGGGTGCTTCAGATGAACAGCTATATAAAAGACAAACACTCAGTACAGGAAGTTAAGGACAGGCAACAGCTTAGGAATTCTGTTTTCATGGTTGCATGTGTAGTAATACGAGGTTGATTTTCATATTTTGATTTTGCTATTCAGTAAAGTTTGATTCCTAAGGCACTCTGTAAGGTCAATTTGGGAGCACCAGGAAGTAGCATTTGAGGGTCAGTGAGGAAAGTTGGCTCAGAGCCAGAAACCTTGCCCAGAATTGGAAATAAACTGTTCTTGTTGGAAAAAGGCTTTGGATGGGAAGGCTGTTTCCTCTGGCAAGTGGGATTGTTTCCATTGGCTAACTGAGCATGGCCAGTTGATCCTTTGCCTTTGCCCCCCAATGGAGAAAGCGATCCTAGAGTACTAGGACTAGATACGAATTCCTAGCCCTTAAGAATGGTAATTAGAGATGGGCAGATTAGAGCTCCTTGGTTAGATGCTACAGTGATTGGCATCACACTGGGAAACATCGTCCCTACTCCCAGCATTCAGTCAGCTACTTATCATATCTAAGCAGTGCTCCTCTGGAACTAGAGTACAGGGTAGATGAGGGAGAGAGAGAGGAAGACATAGGCCCACCCCATTAAGCCTATGCCCAGCAGCACCAAGACCCTTCACCAGCATGTCTCCCCCAACAACATCAAAACCATCTTCCTTGCCATGACAATCGAAGCTTATGGGATATGAACACAAGAAGTGACTCACAAGAAGAAACCCTGGCTGACTTGGAGGTGCCAGGTTCAGCAAGCCTGAGAATGGCTGGACTGGACAGGACAGGACAGGACAGGACAAACAGCTAAAATTGTTAATGAAATAATTTATTTTAAAAAATTACAGAAGTAATGGAATAAATTTGACTAATATGTTGACTAGTTTGATTAGCTCTGTAAAATGAATAAATAATGGGGAAATTTATGAAATAACTTATTAAATACCATAAAATGTCTCTAATAAATTATTCTAGTAGTGATTAAAATCCTCAAATTTGTCAGCTGTCTATCAGTGACAGAGTCCAAGTTCCCAATATATATCTGCCAGCATGGATGAGGGCTCTAAGGGATTTCTACACAGAAAAATAAAACTGTGGCAGCAAGTCTCAGAGCCCAGATCTACAGTCTTGGGCTTTTGGTATGGTGCTAAAAATAGCTGTATAGACATGTGAGCTTGGGCTGGAACTAAGGCCCTGGATCCCGCCTGCTCCCGGGGTTTCAGAGCCTGAGCCTTATCTTGAGTCCAAGTGTCTACCTGACTATGTTTACTACTCGTGCAAGCCCAAGTCTGTAGACCCGGCTCTGAGACTAGCTGCCGCAGGGTTTCTTGGTTTTGCTATGTAGATATACCCTAAGACTATATTGTAACTATGAGGTGAAAGGACAGAACTGGTTAAATAGTTTTATTTAAGGTAGTCTTATGCTATTGGGAACTTGGACTCTGTCATTGAGAGGGAGTAGACAGGTGGAGGGTTTTAATCACTACTAGAACAATTTGACAAATGTTGAGCTATTTAACACATATTCCTCATTATTCATTCATCTTACAGAGCTGATCGAACAACATATCAATAGTGTGTTTTTCTTATTCATTGATGCCATGGAGGTAATTCAGTATCATGCCATACAATGTGATATAATAGCCTGATAGATGTCAAGGTTGCAAGGTATTCTATACATCATGACCACGTGTCCTTCACTATCATCAGTGAAGGTAGGACTCAACCTTCAGTTCCAGAAACAAAAACCTCTGCTGCTTAAACTAATGGAAATTCTTTGTTATCAGTAGTAGAGGGGTTTCTATAATCCTATAGGCCAGACACAAAGAAGTGGAATGATCAGACATTCTAGTTAGCAGAGGGCAGTGGTAGACATGCAGAATATCCAGAACATTACCAGTGATAAAGAATAGATGAACTGGGGTTGGGATGCAGGGAAGGAGAAAGAAAACATTCTAAGACATCAAACACTATGAGTGTTATATGGTAAGAATTGCACAGGCTGAGAACATAAACAGTAAGCTCTTCTGTCATCGTGGAAGGCATGTAGAACTTGGAGGTAAAACCAGTATGATCTCATGTTTTAGTAACACTTCACATAGTGATGGGGGCTGTACACAGTACAGTAGAACATTCAGTGATATAGTCTGTATGAAAGGTTCAGTACATGGGTATAGGAAGGGAAGGGAAGGGAGGGGAGGGAAAGGGCAAGACAAAAAGGGGATTGGAGTGAAGAGCTCATTCAAATGGTATGAAATCTTAATCTGACTCTAGGTAAAAGGTAAATTTGATGGCTAGGAGGGGCAAAATCCTTCCTTTGGGAGAAGAATCAAAAATGAACTTTGAGGTATCAAATCCACATCCTCTGGTCTGATCAAAAATTGACAGGCTACACTGGAGATAATTCCTCACAGACTGTTACATGAGTTTGCACTGTACTAAGGCTCCATATTATGATAGCATTAATGACCCACAAAAACTAGGATGCTCATGGAGCAGGACACACACTCCCCTTTCACGTGACCCTCACATTTTTTTTTCCATTTTCAGCCTCCCCTCTCTTACAAATGCAGCAGCAGGCACACATGAGGCTACACATATTCCTCAACACTCTTCCCTCTTTCTCTTTCTCTCAGCAGTTAATATACACCTCATTCTCACACCATATTTAGAATCATTGCATAATTCATTTTATACAGGAACACATTTATTCTGCTGTATTTATTCAAGACCTTGAAAATGCTTGTATATTTTAGAGAGAGAACGTAGGTGAGGTAATATCTTTCATTGGTCCAACTTCTGTTAATAAAAGATATTACCTCACCTACCTCATCTCTCTCATATCCTGGGACCAACACGGCTACAATACAAACAAACAAATAGGTATATTTTAGATAAGACTGTAGGAAAGGATGGGGAACTGCCCTCCACAGTATATGGGGCAAGACTAATGAGATCCTTTCCAACCATAATTCTGTGAAAGTCACCATTAATGTTGCTCCAAAGATCTTCTGATGTGTTCATTCTGAGATGAGGTCAGCACACTCGGCTCTTCTCCCTCTCAACCTCTCTGCAACCAGAGACCATCTGCATCAGGTCCAGACTAAGAGCCTAGAGATTATCCCCAAACTCAGGACTCCCACATGGCAGCACAACACATTACTGTGAGACTACAGTACCAAGATGACTGGCGGGGGGAGGGTCATTTTTGAAACTTTGTTTTCCTTTACAAACGTGTGTGAGGTTAGGATTTCCTCTGGGGATGATGTTCATTAAAATAAATAATGTAATTAGTTATCTGGATTGCTTCATGCAAAAATGTTATTTTACTTCATAATGTTAGAAGAGAATGGGAAATAAACTTAGAGGCCTAAGTACATGCTCTCTGATATCTGGAACTAATTTAGCTGCTGGATTTAGCTGTGTCCCTTGAACATTCATAGAATAGATTTGTGTGTCAGGTTCCCTGGAGAATCAATAAACTCAAAGCTCACCAGATCTTCCATTTTTACTCTAAGTCAGACAAAACTCAACTCTTAGATCCAGACTCCATAGAATTTTACAAAGGTTTAGGTTCAAATCTGCAGATCTGAAGACACTTCTCCAGTTCTGATTCTGGGTGGATTAGAAACTCAAATGGACTTGGTTCTGAGCACTGGGTCAGAAATGGCTGAAATCTTGCAAGAAATGACATTCTTGTGAAACCTTGAAAGGACAATTGATACCTGTAGGTTTCCATCATTTTAAATCTATTGTGGTTGAGAACTCATAAGATTGCCACCCATTTTGACCAAAATTTCACATAATGCAAACATATTGACAGGGATACAAGGCAAACTCCCAGTTTAATAGCAACAGAAGAAAAAGGAAAGAAAAGTAAAGACAATCAGACCACACAAACCTAATAGTTGGATTTCCTTACTAAGCCCTAGGTTCATAACTGCAGGGCCTATATGTCTTTCCTTCACTAGAACCTCCCGCAGATTGGCTTTCCTTCTGGTAACTCTTATATTATATCCTGGAGAGGGTTTCCAGTCCAGCCTACTCTTAACGGGGCAGCCCTTCAACACAGGTGTAGAATAAGGTAATTTTTTTATGTAGAAGAAAAATGTAAAACTCATATAAACAATGTTAACTATTTTTCAGGAAAAAATAACACCATGACAATAGCTCAAAGGTTTCTCTTGGGATCCCCTCCCCAACCACCAATATAAAAACAGAAGATAGAACAGGGTAAGACTCCAACTATATCCAGAGCCTAAGGAAATATTCAAGGAAAAGAAAGGCAAAGCCTACAGTTATCCTCATCTTTAGATTGACAAAATCTCCGCATAAAAAGATTATCTTACAAGTGTATTTTGGGGGGGGAGAGGGAGAATGCAGATATGTACAGCCAATGAAACATATTTGAATGCATAAAAAACAGGTGACAGTGTATTTGAATTCTGTATAATATAATGAGCTGCATTTTCATTTGAGATGTGTCAAAATAAAATACTACAGGGAGAAAGTGTGTACCATAACCAGGAATGTGTGAAACCAGAGAAATTCAAAAACACATTGTTTGATAAGAATCACCTTAAAGGGTGGCTAGAGTAATCTTGTAATTTTTTAACATTTGCTATTAGGGCGGGTCAATTTTTTAAAATGATTTTATGTCACTTGCACTCCTCCTGCTCCCCCTTAATGGGAACAATTGATACAAAGCTTGGGGTGCTGAGAGGAAGTCTAGGTGATACCACACAGTGCATCAGAGCACCACAGCACTGTTTATAAGTATCTGACTAGACAACGTGTAGCTTGTGATTCTGTGTGATATGACCCACTTTCACTTTAGCTAAACCATCTCTGAATTCCCCACAAGGGAAAACAAATTCACCCTGATGTATATACACATACAGGGGGAAGAAGAGTATATACTGTCATCAGAGATCTCCTCATGTGGTCAGAGGAGCCACTCCTGGGACTCTCACTGAGATTTAAAGGGAACTACTAGCATAGAGTCACTGTATGGAAAGGGTGAGAAGAAGCTATTACCAGCCCCTTCTTAATTCTCAAGATGAGGGATGGAGAGAGAAGATAGTGTTCTCTTGGACCCCAATGAAGGGAAGAAGCCACTTCTGGGACTTCCAGCAGAGCAGAAAAAACAGCGCAGCGCCTACCTTTTGTGCTACAGATGTTCTGTTTTCCACTCAGAGAACGGCTGTACATCAACAATGTCTCCAAGAGAAGATGCAACAGTGTCCCTGCACATTGGGCCTCTCATTAACAGCTTACTCCTCCTCTAGATCTGAGTTTGTAACAAAAACTCACATCAAAATCCAAATCACCTGGTCTGAACATTTCACACACCTCTAGCAGACTATATTTCACTCACATCACACCTGTAATATGGGTAATAACTGCAACTGTGGCACATACAAGTATTTATAATGCACTCGTCACTGCATTATCTATAAAATGAGGTAAGATTAATTGAACATTCATCCAAACTTCCAAAGCTGTTAGCACAGAATGAGCTCATGCAGTGCTAGGGGTTTTCCCTATTATACTTTCATTACTGACCTCCCTCCTGAGCCTTCTCTTGATGGAAGTCTGCTTTCTGACTCCGATTCAGCAAGGTACTTAAACACATGGTTAACTTTGAGCATGTGAGTAAGACCATTGACTTCATTTACAAGGGTAGCAGGCAAATGGGTTTCTCTTAATGTTATGGAGATTTCTTATTTTGGACAGCTCTCTCAGCCCATCTTTCTATCATAGGTCCTGATTCAGGAAGCTACTGAACCACATGCCCAGCTTCAAGTACATGAGTAGCCCCATTGAGATCAGTGAGACTACTCACTGGTTTAAAGTTAAGCACATGTGTAAGAACCTGGTTGAATATGCAACTGAAGGCTCAATTCTGTAAGATGTTGCGCAATTCCTGGAGGTGATCGACAGCTTTCCTACAAATGGAAGTTGATGTTGAGCACCGCCAAGGACCAAGGCACATTGCAGGATCACACCTTACACCCCCGGCTCTTCTACAACAATGAAATAATGCCACATGATTTTTCCTTTTATTATGGTACATAATGTTTGTAATTGCACCACAGTTTGAACTCCTCAGCGGTGGGAGATGGCTTTGAATTAATTATTGACCCTTCCACATGGAATAGTTCTCTCTCTAAACTCATAAGGGCAGCAGAAGCCTTTTCTCCCTGCACTAGTTTGTAAGTGGAATAAAGTATGTGACTGAAATATGCCTCTCTAGTACCCTACACAGCTAGCCCTGCCTAATGCTTGTACACTAAATAATCGCCATATGTGGCTGGGAATACAGTTTTTTTTTTTAAATAGAAGTTAATCCAGCTTTGAGCTGGATTAATTCCAATGAAGCTTGGGGATGGACAGCTGTTTCTCTTCTTTTGGCTAGGAGTATTGCTCTCAAAAATAGATATATATTGTTCTGCATCCCATCTTTACCTAAGTTATGCCCAACATATTCATGTATGACACTTTTTCAAAGAAGTACATATGACACTTGGGAACCTTGCTTGTTTTATTATGGAGTAAGGAAGGTTTTGAAACTACCATCCTCATCTGGAGAATGGAGGACAAGGAATGGTTGCAAAGGAGACATCTGACAGGAAAAAAAATCAGTATTAGCCTGTAGGGCAGCAGCAGAACCAGAAAAATACTGCACTGGCTCTTATGACTGAAACCTCAAAAAAAACAAACAAACACATGTTTAAGGAATACAGGCCATGTAGTGTTTATGTACCTTAAGCCATGAAGTAAGCAAGAATGAAAAACGAGGAAGGAAAACAAGGGTTAAAAAGGTAATGTACCTACTATACCCTAAGAATAACCTGCATTTTTCAACTGGTTCATTTGGAATACAGAGATGACTAATTTATTACGGTTGCAAATGCTTCTTTTTTATTCATTGGCCCAGGTACCCCAAAAATCACTCCACAGCCAAGTAAATTACATGGAGATTCTATTTTGACACTGCATATGTACAATATGTAATAATCAGAGTTCAGTAGAGTAGACAAGAAATGTTATCGGTGGTGGTAAAAAATCAGCTGGCAACATTTTAATCTTTTCTTTGCCTCTTATGTTTTGTTTTCTTAAACAGAATATGTAAGAAAGGCAAATCTTACCTAAAACGTGTCTCAATTTATGTTTATTCTCCTTTTTATTTCCACATTTCAAAATTAATAATTCAATGTTCTAATATTAGCTGTCATCTTAGCTGTGATAAAATTAATAATTCCACACACTAATATCAAACAAATTGTACCTTTTAATGCTAGATGAGAAATATACTTTGCTGCATTGTGGGGAGCTATGTTTGGCAAGTTTCTCCACTTTATTTCAAATAAAATCATAGTTAACTCTAATTTGAGTGAAAATGATACAATGATATTCTAATTAGTAATCTGTAAGTAGGGTTTCTAGAGATCAACATAGGTGTTTATTTTCCCAACACATTTTTTCCATAGAAACCATAATACACAGAGAACAGAGTTGTACATGAAATAACATTCATAACTTTTCCTTCTGAAATCACACTACAATCCTTTCCAGGGAATATATTCACCATACCTGCAGTGTCCTGGCCAAATTCCAACTTGGGTAATTACATTCAGCCTACCTAAATTCCTCCTGTAGTTTAATTTGCAAAGATATTCTTCACTCTCTGCCCTAAATTGTTGTGTAGTGTTGTATGTGCTGTTAATCAGGTGCTGCACTTCTCTTCACAGGGGTTGGCTGTGGTCCAGTGCTAGGTGAATTGATTCCTGTTTGTATAGAGTGCATCTCATTTTAAGTTTGCAAAGCACTTGGAGATCATTTGGAGGCAAAAAACTCTTTTTATGACTGGAAGGTCATTAGCTAGAGTGCAATTGCATCCAATTCAATATTCAGACATTTACAAAATATCTCAAGCAAATATTTCACGTGTATCATGACACGCATCCAGAATTCACTTCACTTGAACATGTGTCTCCCTCAAAAGGATAAAAGGACAGTTTAAAAAGATGTATAGTAAAATGTCCTCAAAAGAGAAAGCGTGTCAGAACTATACAGTTAGAGCCAGATTGTCTCATCCTGGGCAGGTGTGTGGACAAGGATGTTAAACAAAGAACCTTCCCATTGCTTGTCTCCCCCCCCCCCCCACTGTGCAATGGCCAACTACAGTTGAACCTCTTGTGTTCCCCTGAGTGCAAGGACTAGTTACAGATGCTAGTGCCTGCAGGCACTATCCTTTCTCAAAGGCATCAGAAAGGACACAAAGTAGGCAAGATCCACCCACCTGCAATAAGCAGAACTAGCTCTCTGCAAAGGGCATTATGTGCTAACCCTCCTGGAGGTGAAGTCAGTGGAATTGAGACTCGGAAAAACACCATAAAGGAGCAATTGCAGACTGGAGGTCAAATGTCTTCAGGAAATGCACTACATAAATGAACTAGAGATCAGATAATGATAAGGTATCTGGACCTGATGGAATCTCTGCTGAAATTTTCAAATAAAGAATCTTCAAGATCAGGAATTCATAAAAAATCCCAGTTGACTTTTGGAATGTCATGATTGTGACTATCTTCAAGAAAGGAGAAAAATTGGATTAGACAGAATTTTCCTTCACTGGCTGCTCTCCCTTGCAGAGAAAATCCTCCGAGAATCACAATGCGGATTCAGACCACCTCGAGGTACCACCAGTATGATCTTCACTGCCTGCCAACTTCAGGAAAAGTGCTGAGAACAATACCAACCTCACAAAAGCATTTGATTATATCAACCATGAAACTCTGAAGAATTCTGAAATTTGAGTGCCGACCAAAATTTGTTGCCATCTTCCAACTCTTCCACAACAATATGACAATCGTCAGCAATGGATCTGAAACATACCCTTTCCTTGTCAAGACAGGTGTCAAACAAGGCTGTGCCATCACACCAAACCATTCTCTATCTTCCTTGCTGTCATCCTTCTTCTCATTGCTGACAAGCGGCCACACTTGACATTTAATACAGAATGGATGGCAAGCCCTCCTACCTCAATTGCCACCGATCCAAGAAAAGACTATAACTAAATCAGTCATTGAACTTCAATATGTGGACAACTGTGCTCTGTGCACCCACTCAGAAGGAGAGCTCCAGAAAACAGTATACATCTTTTCTGAGGCCTACAACTCAACACCACAACACTCACACTCAACACCAAAAAAACCCTAATGTGCTCCACCAGCAGGCACCAAACCATCAGAATCCTGATTATATCAACAAAGAGACACTGGAGAACATTGAGCATTTCCCCTACCTTGGCAGTTATCTGCCACAGAAAGGCAACATTGATGAGGAGATTCAACACCTCTTCCAATGCACCAGGAAATGTATCTTTGAAGATCATGACATTAAGAACCAAACCAAGCTTCTCGTATACCAGGCTGTCAGATCTGCTCTCCTGTATGGTGCTGAAACCTGGATCACATACAGTGGACACCTTAAGACTCTAGAACAGTAGCATCAAAAGTGCCTCTATAAGATATTCTGAATTAAATGGAATGACCAAGTCACCAACATCAGCATTTTGTATCCAGCCAAAACCTCCAGCATTAAAGCTATGATCATCTGCCACTAACTCCGTTGGGCTGGACACATTAATCTAATACCAGACAATCAACTCTTGAAGCAAACCATGTTCTCACAACTGAGCCCAGGCCAACGGGTAAGGGTGGGGGGAGAAGGGGGAACAGTTCTTCAGAGACATCCTCAAAGCCAATATGAAGTGCAATAAACTTATGGGACATAAGACATAAACCTATGGGCAATCCACACCCGCAACCAACAAAAATGGAAAGGGACCCTGTAAGGGACTGCGGTAAGATCTGTGGAATCCAGATTGATCGTATTAGCCATCAGCAGATCCACTAGCAAAGACGACAATCATCCTCAATTCCAAGGGATTGCCAACTACGACTACATCATTGAACCGGAGACAGCACGTGAGCCTAACAGCTAGAATAATTGTCAAGTTTTATTTTCTTTCTTATTTGAAGTCGTGTAGGTGCTCAGTAGTGTGGATGCTGAAACAACTGGTTATGAAGTACAACTAAATGTTTTATTTCATTTGTCGATAGAATACCCAGAGTGAGCCTAAGTGCAAGTAGAGAATCTCAGATTGTATTGATGATGTAAGGTATTATAAATTAGTGCTGTCAAGTGATTAAAGAAATGAATTGCGATTAATCGTGTGATTAAAAAATTAATCGTGATTGATCGCGTGATTAATTGCACAGTTAAACAACAATAGAATACCATTTATATAAATATTTTTAGATGTTTTCTACATTTTCAAATATATTGATTTCAGTTACAACACAGAATACCAAGTGTACAGTGCTCACTTTATATTTATTTTTATTATAAATATTTGCACTGTAAAAAAAAATATTCAAAAGGTCACCAGTGCAACATGAGAGTAACCAATGGTACCGTGTTAGGTAAGACATACAAAAAGACTGTATTTATGACATGACTGGTGCATCCAAACAAGCAATGAGGTGAGACAGGGGCCATACAAACAGAACAACATACTGTAGTTTCAATAATTCCTGTATAATGTGCTGACAGTCTACAAACAAATATGATGCTTAGGCAGATAAGCCCAGGCTCATAGGCCATCACTGACATACACTGGCACTGTATCTCACATATCACGGTGTAGTAACTATTGGTAAATGTAGAACTGTCACTGTTGAACAGACTCTACCTGGGGCTCCATTTTCTTCCATATTTATATCACACTCTATCCTCCCGCCCTCTCCTTCCCCAAACACTCTCCTCACACATATCCTTCCATCTCCATCTAGGGTTTGTTTTCTTTTCCCTTGACAATCCTATTAAAATCTGATTGGCTGGCTGGGGACTGTGATAACCGTCACTCAACCAGCCTTAAAGGGACAGAATTTCTAATAGAAATTTAATCTTAAAGGACAAATTCCATAGGGAAATTTAAAACCGACACATTTTCTGAATGGATCTCTCCTGTCCCTACTGTATACAATATATGCATTTATTGAGCTTAATTTTTGGTTGGTATCAAAATGTATTGATCTGCAAGATAAATATTGACCTGACCTCACTTTCCCTTAGTCTATATTTACTTCTTGAGTCAATAAATCTGGAAACTGATTTGACAGAAGTCAATAATGGTTTAAAATTCTCAGAATAGCAGCTTTGCTGTAACGTTATAATTCTCCACTTTAGAGTTACTGCCAAATGAAAAAAAACCAACCATGCAAAGTTAACAATTTACTATACAACACCATCAGGACACTTTGGCCTGTGTGGTCTGGGTAGAACATGAACCACACACAGATGCCAAGACACTGCTACTTCAGGCCAACTGTGCCATTTCAGCAGTAGCCCAGTAATGCTGTAAATATTTTAATAGTGACCTACTGCATTCCAGCTATATATCTCTTGCCCTGTGGATCCTAAAAATTTGATCTGAGTTCTGGAGAAAATGCCTGCATGATATTGCTCACTGAATATCTCAGAGCTAAATTGTCTTCAGCCCTGGACCAACTTGAAGTCTTGCTGGGTGGTAAGGAGTGTCACTATGAGGACGCATTCACTGCCTTCATTTCACTGTTTATTGAATGGATTCATTCAGAGGTAATCAGCCTAGCTCAGAATCTTGGCATTAGTTTTGATCATCTCCTTTCCATAGAAATCCCCTTCCCCGTCCGGGTGCTGGACATACTGTAGCCATAGTTCATGCAGGTTTCACCCTTATTTATCTCATGGTGACCTTGCAACAGTAACAAATATCTTCTTGACTCTAAGGCTTAATTCCCTCTTTTGGATTCCAGAGCACCTCCATCATTAACATCTTTCTCAGAACCCAGAATAATATTTACTTACTGGCTAGAGTGACAATGACTATAGTATAGCTACCTAAGTATGCTTGGCCACTTATAAGTGGTGACCTTTAAGTTGACACTGCTTGCTTTTAAAACCCTTAACAAAGTGGATTTTGACTATATTCAAAGCTGCCTTCTTTAGCTCTCTGTCTGAACTTTATCCTGTGCTCACATACCACCTGCCCTTTGTGGGAATCCTGATGCTGTCAGATGTTTGGGACTTTGTTGTTTTGGGCCATAGGGTGCATCTATCCATCTATCTCACTATCTCACTCCATCTCTCCCTGCATTTAGCAAACACATCAAAATAATTTGTACTTAGCTGGGGGGAGTGGGGGCATAGGCTTGGCAAACTTGTTTTACCAAATTTCAGACACCCTGCCCCCTTGAAACTGAGGCACCCAAGGGATAAATCTGCACCAGTATGTATACTGTGGACAGCCACACACACACACACACACACACACACACACACACACACACACACACACACACACACACACACACACACACACACACACACACACACACACACACACTAAAGTCTTCAAGTATCAGGGGAGTAGACCTGTTAGTCTGTATCCACAAAAACAACAAGGAGTCCAGTAGCACCTTAAAGACTAACAGATTTATTTGGGCATAGGTGGGTTTTTTACCCATGAAAGCTTATACCCAAAGTCTTCACACAGTCTAATCACCAGTACTGCTACTCTATAAAGTTCTGAGTGAATTATACAGTAAATCATTGTGAAGTGCACCAAACAAAGTGTAAAGTTATTTTCCAGCTCAAGTGTGAATGGAATGGCAACTTGTGGGTACAAACAGGGCCAGATTTACACCTTACGCGCCCCTTGGCACAGCCCCTTCAGCATCCTTCCCACCTCCCACCTAGAACTGACCTTCCTGTTGCACATAGTTTTAGAGAGGTAAGGCACCCCTAGAATGCCAGCACCCTTAGGCATGTGCCTAACTGGAAATCCGGCCCCCGGTACCAATATGATTAAGGGCTAGGAATAGTGCTCCACCCTGAATGGGACTAGGCCTCAAATCCCTTGCATCCTCACTGTGTTACTCTCAAGTATGCAGGGGGGAAAGGAGTAGGATGTGGGCAAAGAATAGGCACGAGTGAGGGAACATTAGTTTAATCACACAAATCCAAACACTCTTGCATGACCCACTGCCCTGACTCTTCCCCAAGGCCCTGCCCCTTCCCCAAGGCCCTGTCCTGCTCACTCCATCCCCCCTCCCTCCCTTGCTTGCTTTCCCCCCACTCACTTTCACCAGCTGGGGCAAGAGGTTGGGATGAGTGGGCTCTAGGCTGGGGCTGAGGGGTTCAGACTGTGGGATGGGGCTCTGGGCTGAGCCTGGGACAGGGGGTTGGGATGCAGGGGATGGGTTCTGGGTGCAAGTTCTGGGAGGGAATTTGGGTGCTGGAGGGGGCTCAGGCTGGGGCAGGAGTATGAGAGGGGGTGAGGGCTCTGGGAGGGTGTTTGGGTGCAGGAGAGGACTCAGGGCTGGGGCAGCAGTGTGGGATGGGGTTTGGGGTCCCAGAAGCAGCCAGCCCATCCTTGAAGCCCCTGGGCAGGGGGTTCTATGCACTGCCCCTGCCTGCAGGCACTGCCCCTGCAGAGCCCATTGGCTGCAGTTCCTGACCAATGGGAGATGCAGAGTCGGTGCTCAGGATGGGGGTTGCGCACGGAGACTCCCTCTGTCCCCTCTTAGGGGCCACAGGGACATGCCAGCCACTTCCAGGTGCAGCGCAGAGCCAGGGTTCAGTGGTTTGAGCATTAGTCTGCTAAACCCGGTGTTGAGAGTTCAATCCTTGAGGCCACCATTTAGGGAACTGAGGTAAAAATCTGCCTGGGGATTGGTCCTGCTCTGAGCAGGGAGTTGGACTAGATGACCTCCTGAGGTCCCTTCCAACCCTGATATTCTATTCTTAGCCCCACTGCGCTGACGGATTTTTAGCGGCCTAAAATCTCCCAATTTGGCTTCAGTAGCCTCAAGGAGATAGATTCTGATTCTGGGAGACTCCTGGTGAAACCAGGAGGGTTGGCAACCCTAAATCTGCAGTATCTAAGTGAATCAAATAGCTACATGCACCCCTCCTTGCCTTTACCACTTAACACAAGTTCTTTGCCCTGTCTTGCCCATTACTTTTTATCTTGAACTTTACATGAAAACCTCCACACCTGCCCCGTGCAAGGATCAAATCCTAAATAACCCCAAAGCAAATATGTCCTCCTAGACATGATTGGTTCAACATAGCTAATGTTTAGAGATAGGCCTGACTTACAATTGGATCAGTCTTTAAATTATCCTAAAGACTGGCAGAATTTGGGTTTGTGTTTTAGTTCATGTCCATCTGTAGAAATAATAGAATTGATATTGAGGTTATTACCCAAATCAGCAGGTGATCCTTGGACTCAAGTCTTGATCCTTGGCCCCTGTTTTAACTGCTTTGTGTGTGTAAACCAGCATAAAGTGACCAGAAAAAAATGCCCTGGAGAAGCAGAAGGGCTCTATTACTCCCTGTTCTCCATCCACCCTATGTAGCCTTCAGATTACTTTAAATTATGCTGGGGGGGTGGGGGAGGATCTTCACCCACAATTAAAGCCATGGAGGTTTTGCACTCTAATGTTTGAGGAAGCACTAAAAATTGATTTTTGCAATATTAGCAGAGCATTGACTGTCAGTGTAGTATGGGTCTGACACTTAGAGGTGCTGAGCACCTCCTGTGAAATTTCTTTTTAAGTACTAAGTACTCTTAACTAACAGTAAAGTTAGTGGAAGAAAAAGACTCAGCAGCTTGCAAGAGACAGCACACACACACACACACAGAATTATTTTTCTTTTACTGCTGAAGGGACCAAGTGGTCTTGGGTACTGAACTCTTTATGTCTATTACACTTGTTTTTAGCAACATGATAAAATGGCAGGGGGGAACAACCATGTAGGTCAACCTAATATTTGAATAACTTCATCCCAAGGAAGTTCTGGAAATAGTCCCTTGTTTCATTTCTTAGATTCTCATTATAAATGATATGTAGAGATGGTTCTGACTTATGAGATCATAGATTCATGGTCTTATGGTTATATTTCTCCTGCTGCATATTCTTAGGTTGTAGAAGCATGAAGCGTATCTCAAAAAATAGTTTGTAAATGTCCTTAAGCATAACAGCAATTAAAACGGTTACTTTTTATTTTGATTTGTTTATATTAGCGTGAGAGAACCCATTTTTAAATTAAATGGTAGAGTCCAAATGCCAACATTCTGAGAGTCTCCATCCTTACCAAGAATAGATTTACTTGTGGTTGCTTTAAAATAATGCTTTAAAAAAGTTTACTGTTTATTCAGCAATGAGAACTTATTTTACAGTTGGGTGGAATGTTCAGAGAGATATTTGTGACTGAGATCATCAGAACTCAGAGCTCTGGCAATTATGTAAGAGATGAATTCAGAAGAATTATTTCATAATGGACTTCAGAATTTCCTTTTTAAAATACTAATTTATGCCCACAAGGAAAAACTCCAGGGAAACTCCTTACCTACTGTGGCAACGTCAGCTGATTATCTCACTGCAGTCATGATTTGTCCCTCAGCCTAAGAGGAGCATGCTTGCAATGGGCCATTTAATTCTATAGGCCTGGAATTGTGACTATGCACCCAGAGTAGACATACTTTCAGAAGGGGGAAAAAAGAAATGTTTTTCATTTTCTATGCTCTATGTTTTTTCTAACAATAAGCATGTTCACAGCCTCCCTCCTTTGTGAGAGAAAAATAACTAGGTTTTTATTATTTAAAAAAAAATTACAAAAAGGGACAATATGCTAAAAATATGCAGTGAACAAATATCATCTGTACAGACTGGAAGAGAACCTTCATAAATTAACCTTATTAGTGCATTACTGTAAGTGAATGCCAAAAAAGCTCCTAATTTGCATTAAGATAGATTTTTCAGGTTGGCTGCATGATTTAATTAAAGAAAAGATTAAGAATCATTAAACAAGCTGCTCTACCTTGCAATAACAGAATTCATATCTGATTCAGGTTAACGAAAACACAGATGGTGATTCAGTAACTGTTGAGTTGCTGTAACAGAATAAAAATGATCCCATTAGTTCTCTGGAAATGTGAGGGAATTTGAAAATTAGTATGCAGATACATTGTATGGTGCTAGACAGCTTGGTCTGCTTGGATCATCACTGATTACTCTTTGTTTGGGTTGGCAACACTGAACTTAATAAATGAAAAAATGTTCCAGTATACCACAGTTGGAAACTGTTCAAGGTTGAAATAGGTGTGCAGACTTTCAGGAAGAGAGAGTTAAGTAAACAAATGTCAATCAATTCAGGGCTGGCAACATTCCCTCCACCTCCCTTTAGAATGTCTGTTCTTGAGAAAGAAGTGTCATCAAAAATTGTAATTCTTTGTTTGATACATATGTTCATGTGGTATTTATTATTACAAAGTTATTTTTAAATGCATAGTATTAATTTAAACATGAAATTCTATAGCTTTTTTTGGAGGGGGTGTGTTTTTTTTAATATCAAGAAGGGAAAAGATATCCCAGGAAATTGGGTCAGGTTGGGTATTGTTTGGGGCAATATATATATATATTTCAGAAAGCAGCTACATCATAAGGAGATGTAAAGTATGGATGAAATCCTTCTGAATATTTCAGTGAGTTCAAGAAGGATCATAAAGTGATCACTGTCACCCCATATGGAAATAACAGCTTAGACAAGTAGGGTAGTAACTCAGGGCTGGTCTACACTGGAGTGGGGTGGGGGGAATTGATCTAAGGTATGCAGCTTCAGCTACACTATTCGCGTAGTTGAAGTCGAAGTATTTTACTTCGACTTACCTGGCCATCCTCCCAGCGGCAAGTCGACCACCGCAGCTCCCCCAGCGACTCCACTTACTCCGCCTGCCGAGGTGGAGTACGGGTGTCGATTTGGGGATCGATTTATCACTTCCAGACAAGACGCGATAAATCAATCCCCGATAGATCAATTACTACCCGCCGATTCAGCGGGTAGTGTAGACGTGGCCTTAGATCAGTGCGTGGGAATTGCAAGTCATTCTCACAGAGACAACTGTACTACTATACAGTTAATAATACCGAGATCATATGAGCCACATGACAGTTAAATATCTAGCTTTTATGGTGAATCTCATTGAGAACACTGCACATGGGCAGGCAAAAGGCCCTGAAATGCATATAGCAAATGACCTTCTTGGGTTAACTTTTGTACAATAAAACAGCTATGTTACCTTGTGTTTTAAAAATTATTTTGATCCCTTGATATTACTGCAAGTAACTTCAAGGCCAAAAGATGGATCATGAGACGTGCTTAGGGTGTTACAAGAAAAGGGAGGGTTGAAACACTCAGACTTCTAGGTTAAAATGTTCTTTGCTTATCACGTGTTAAGATCTTTCCAGAAATGATGTAATGCACTTGGGACTGTGGTTGCAAACCACCTTTTTTTAAATCATTAATTGACATCATATAGTAATGTCCAACTCACTACTCCCAAAGTGATGGTAATTAATCTCATGAAAAAAAATTGACATTTTTAGCTTTTAGCATAAAAAGGTCATAAACAGGTTTTCTTTGGTCTGGCTGGGTTTTAACCATAAGATCAAACTATTTTTTTAATAGTTCTTGTACATTACCTTGTTTTTTTAACACTTACATATTTAAAGATCTTATGTAGTATAGATATTCTCAGCAACTTGGCCACATTTAAAAGCACACATGTTATTATAAACAAGTGTGTCTTAGTTACAAATGAAGCCTCCACAGTTCCTCTATGACTAGCACTTTTTTATGGCTTTAAAACCTGTTTGGGATGTGATGAGTGATGGAACTGCGAAAATTGATTTTTTTTGTCCCCCGTTTCAGAGCTATAATAGGTTCGCAAACAAGGTAAACTATGCAAAAAAAGTCATAAAAATATTTTCTCAGTAGTCTAGCCTGTGTTATCAGGCTAAGTGTCTTTTCTTTGTACTGATCACACTGTATGCAGTTTTCTTGTAATTGCAACTCCATCTCCTCTCTCTCTCTCCTGGCTGTTCTAGTTAAGACTGTAAAGGACTCTAAATTGTATGCAGAGTCTTCCTTGCAAAATTATGTAGTCAAGGAAGATGCTAAGGGGTTATGATGTGCATACAACATACAGTGCTACTTTGAAAGGACTGGATTGCTAACTAAAGAGAATAGATCAGGATATTAACTGCCAACTATCAAATGATCACAGGATATTTTGATAGTTGCTGCTGTGAAACTGATGAGCAGATCATTTTAATATACTGCATTACTTCTACTGGAAGCTAAAAAGAGCAAAAAAGGTTATTTGGTTCAGTATTTGATTTATATTTGTGTACTTTTGTTTGGATTAGAACTGTGAGAAACCCAGAGGTTTTAGTTCCTGGGAAGTTTGACGCATCACTTGTTTGGTTTTGATTCAAGTGGGTTCACATCCCTTGAGTTTCACTTTGACTTTTAAGTTTGAACAAATCCAAAAAATTTAAAACAAATCTCTGATGAAACCACTGACTTTCACATGGTTTCCACCCAAAATAATAAACGTTGCCCTCACCCCTTCCAAATTTGAAGACCATTTGTATTCAAAGGGATGAGTGTTCCCAATGCCATTAACTAGAGTTAAGTCAAGAGAAGATGACCCAAATTCTTTTGATTTAGCCTTAGAATTGGAAGCCAAAACTTCCTATTCTCTGCATTTAAAATTCAGTTTACCTCAAAGGTGCACATGGGAAAAAAGGTTGTACTGAAGTTTGAGTTCTAAATTGGATTTCTTCTTGGGGAAACAATGATACATAATTCCTACCTGCACTCTTTGCTTTAATTAATACAGGGCACCTAAGAATCTGTTTAAGAACAGCAGGCGTTCTGAGTATCAGTACTGCTAGAAGATGCCATACCTCTAATACCAAATGTTCCCACATTCTGTGGGGTCATCTGAAATGGAGGCTTTAGTAAAGGCACTTGGATGCCTGACAGGACTTCTTGTAAACTGTGTCCTTGGCCAGTTCAAAAATACATCCCTTGTGACTATATCACAGAAAATCATGAACACAGTTCTGGCCCTTGATAAAAAAATTTAGATAATGAAAAGCAGAAAAACCTCTGGACTATTCAAGAATAACTTTTATAAATACTCTCAGTGAAAATGATTGCATATTCCAGAAGAAATACCTTGGGGGCCTACTTATTCCAGTAGGCCACTTTGAAAAAACTAAAAACGTACTAATCACTCTAGATTTATACTTCTATGAAATCTTAGTTATCCTTATGCTCTTCTCGTCTAATGATGAGTGAATGTTCATACTCTGATAACAGAAATATGTATAGTCTCTTGGGATTTGTTTTCATTTTAGGTTCAATTTTGCCTCAAAAGTTGTACATGCTACTTTCAAGGCTCTTTAAGACGTTAGCTCCCAAAGCCTCTTTGAGGTAAGTTATAAGTATTACTGTATCTATATTTACAGATAGGGAAATTAACTGACTTGCAACAAACCACAGATGGAGTCAGTGATCTGGTCATGATTAGAACTCAGGTGTTCCTGGTTATCAGGCTGAGGTGCAGACTCACTACACTGCATCTTTCTTGCGGGAGGAGGTGGCTTTCTTTCCAGGTCTATTTACTTATTGGCCATAATTGTAAGATTGTCTTTAGAGTTTTTCAGAGTCTGGGATGAGGCCTGTCAGGCCCAGTGGCTAGAGCAGGAGTTGTTAGCCAGGAATAGGAGACCAGGGTCAGAGCTGGAGTCAGAGACAAGTTACCAGAGCTGAAGTCAGGATGGGAGCCAGGAGTCTGAGTTGGGTTACCTGGAGTGAGGCAAGGGAGAAGCACAGCTGGGTCAAAGGCAGGAACAGGGCTGAAATAAGGCTGGGAACAAGCAAATGCAAAAGCGATCACAGCAGCAGACAAATGCTTTGAGTAGCCACTGAACTGCTGCTGCTGCTGCTTGTTTTTAAGAACTGGTCTGCAGACTCTTCCCACTAATCAGGTGGTGTAGCCAATCAGGCAACCTGCTACAGACCAACTGCGCTCATTAGGTTGCCCAGAGACTGGCTCTGCTGCAGGCCTTTATTCCTGACAGGGTTTGTGGCACTAGCTTCTTGAGGCAAAGAAGTATAGTATCTGATAGTTCTCTCTGTCAGTCTATCACATCCAACACTGTACATATACCCAAGCACCTCACAAAACTATAAAGTGTGCACAGTTAATTCAGTGAAAGATGTTTGTAAGGTTGGATGGCTTCTAATCAGTAAGCAGAAACAATACAATGGGAATTAACTGACCAGTCAATTATATAAAAAGTGAATTACAAATAGCATATAATCAAAGCAATAATGCTAGCAAATAGTTTATGAGCAATCCAGAGGCTGAGACATGTTTGCATAGACCACTCAAATAACTTCTGGTAATGAACAAATTAATAAAAAATTAGGTCTGTTTGTGGATATTTACAAATAGAAATAGAGGAGACATTTGTTAGATAAATTGCCAGCTTTGAATAGTTAACCCTGTTCGATTCTTCATATACTTGAGATCTCAGAGAACTGTGTACACTTTATAACTGTGTGTGGCATGCAGATACAAAAGCCTTGGGAGTATTATAAGAACCTACTTAGACAAATTGAGTTCAATGGGACTACTTGCGTAAGTGTTCCACAATATGAGTAACAGTTGCAGATACATGCCCCAGGTGTATAGTATGTGTTCCTGTGTCATTTACAATAGACAAAAATGTCACTTTTTCCCCTCCAGTCTTCTCCTTATTATTGGCTGGGAGTGCAGTGATACATTGCTGAGTTACACCATTTCAAAAATTCCACACATGCTGCAGTACAATACTTCATAAAGACCAAATTATCTCTCACACTAGGAGGTTTGCCCTTCCTGGTAAAGGCTGAAAGAAATGTATGGAAGCACAGAGTTTACCAGACTGTAAATAAAACACAGTTTCAAGTAAGCATGGTCAGAATTCAGTGGGAGAAAAATTAGCAAGAGATATTTGCTTAAAACATCAATTTTGTATCCTCATTGTGGGAGCTGGTATACTAATAGGATACCCTTAAAACAGACCATATATTATATGTATATATTACACAAACATACTTACAAAACAGGCATTTGTGCTTAGCTACTATGGTGATGAGCACCCAAAAATAGATAAATATATAAAGAACTATAATTTCTGAATCCTTCCCACACTGTAAAACACTGCCTAGCGCTCTGTTATATGGAAGACTCCAACTCCTAAAGCTAGCCCTGCATCATTGTTTTAATGTGAGTTTCCTTACCGATGGGTGAACCTCAAAATTCCTTACTGATGGGTGAACCTCAGAAATTGTATTTGGTTGGGATAAAGTATAGGGCTTGGCAAACTGGGATGTATTGGAATAAAGAGCAAGCTAGATCCTCACAAAGTTCAAATATTTAGTCACAGTTAGAAAAGTTCACAGAACTTTTATTTTTTCATTTTTCATTACTTCTGCCCTTCTTGTGACAGCAAGCATGAGAAGCAGAAATGCCAGAATGTCATGACAAGGACTGCTGTTTAGATACACCTGCTGTGACTAGAAGCAGGGATTGCCACAAACTTGATAGCAGGTCAGCCTAGTGTATTTCAGGACAATAAGGATCCACTATGCAAAGGAAAAGACCTATGTGATGAAGAGGAATGGCCTAGGCAAATTGTCCTACTCACAAAGACAGGAAAGGCAATGCATTGTTCATTTCTAGTTCACAGGTTGTACGTGGAGTCTTTTCTTCAAGTCAGCTTGAGGCCAAGAAATTGGAGACACTGGCTATGGCTACCCCCTTGCCATGAAACCAAGAGAAGGGGCCTGCTAACCTTACCCCACCCTGTATGGCTAGGAAGCAGGGAATATTGACTCAACAAGGAATCCGGCTGATGACAACAAATGTGGTTGTACCAGCAACAGCAGAGGTATGGGACTCAAATGTCCCTACATCTAAATTCAACTAGAAACTATTCTTTTCAGTTTGGCTGGGAAAAAATTACCAGTGATCCTGCTTTTTGGTAAATTTTATATTCATTCCATTCATCCCCAATATTTATCTCAGGACCTCTGTAATAATAAACACCCATCACACCTTAGTTCTGGCCCTTTGTAAAATCAGAATTCAGAGACCACAAGTACATACATGATAAGGACGTAAGCGTTTTGTAGATTCCATGCAACCAGTGTAACAAAGCAGTCTTTTAATTAAAGTAGCACTCTGGTCAAGCTGGCATTTTTTTCATTTTTAATTGCACCATCCTGTCACACTGCAGTTTATTTTATTTTAATTTGTCAGGGTGTGTGAGCTTTTCAAAATGCCCAAGACAAAATTAGGGCTGTCAAAAGATCCAGTGCTGCGTCATCACGTAGCTGATGGCCAAGAGCCAGCTCTGTCAACACTTGGCTTTGTACTATCCGGGGGAGAGAATTTGATTCTTGAGTGGTGTCTAATCAGTTTAAAACAAATCTGGAAGATGTTACTAAAAGACTAGATGAGATCCAGGCCACAGCAGTCTCTGCATACAAAGAAGTGAAGGATTTAGTTTCAGAAGAAAATTGAAGATGTGGAGACAACACTTGACAGTTTCAACACGATTACAACTGTGAATAACAAAGGAGTGTACTACTGCTTTAGGAAATGAGACTACTGGTATCAGGAGAAAGTAGCTCATTGAGACCCCTTTGTGGTGTGAAGGAAGATATCAGGTTCTTGGATCTCTAGGTCAGCAAAGAAATTTGTCCCCAAACAATTGTCCTCTACGATACTCAGGTCCTGGTCATACAGAGTGTGTTCTATGGAAGAGAAAGCAAAGACAGGATAAGTGAATAGATAAGAAGATGGGGAAAGCAGCTATTTAATAAACCAGAAATATTATATGCAAAATAGCTACCATGTTTTGATTATCGGACATAATTTCCTATGTACTTATTTACAGAGTGGACTAGTAGCTGAGAGTGTAACACCTCACTCTAGGTGCCTTATACAGGAGTAGGGGCACATTCACTGCCCCTTTTTCTTTGAGACTATTATGAATTTTGGAATTCATGTCCCCAAACAGCCTAAATGGCCACCTGGCAGCTCTGAAGACCCAGGAGACAGGGAACTACCTTACTTCAGTACAAATTAGGTGGTGAGACAAGGTAAGACATCTAAAGTAAGTAGAAGGAGTCTTGGGGCTTGTATGGGGGCTAGATAGGGAATTACAGAGGGGCTCCTGGGTTCCCAGAGATTCAGTTTATCAAACATGAATATTTAAGTGAACATACAGAGGTCAATTTGTTTCTGGTCCCTGTGGACCAAATCCTGCTGGCATTTATGAAGATATGAGAACACTAGTCCTGCAGGGTTTGCACAGACTTAGGGAGCCATACGCCTAATGGAGAAAGGAGGAGGATGTGGGACACATTGTATGACCACAGAGAGTGAAGGGCTAATTGAAAAGTGGGGGCTGAATGAGGAAGCCAGTACCTATACTGAAGATATGCATGAGTAGAGGAGGGATAATGGCCATGTTGGAAGTCTGTGATCTGGAAGAGGATTGCCTATCTCCATCATTTATGTAACTCCTGCAGCTCCTTTGATTTGTAGCCAAAAACTATATAATAAAGGTAGAGTTCATGAGCGCCACTTCCCTTCTTAAAAAATAAAGGATCAGACCATTGCTAATTTTTCTTCTAATCACTAAAGAAAAATGAGTAGGAAAAATCATGAATTGCATATTGATTTCTCACATTTTAATATTTTTACAGTATTTCTCACTGGGCTCTTTGCCCTTCTTGAGAGATTTCCCCATTCTCACATCTCCAACTCACTGTTATGATTATTCATGCTGTTGATTATGTGGGCATCAATTCAAATGAGTTGCAGCAAGCAGCGTTTACCCTAAGGCCTGGAGCTCCTACATCTACTGTAACACCTGCACTTTGTTTCAGTAAAGCATGCTGAAACATTCTTTCACCTATGCTGAACAGTAACCAAAGAGTGCTAAGGAAAAGTCCCCTATCTTTCTGCAAAATTCTCTAATTTATAATCTACACTGGAATTTCACCCACCACGTGTTCACCGAAATAGGCTGTAAATTGAATTCAGTTACTTATCCAAAGCTTTGAAATTCTTCCATTTTTAACTCCTGATCCAGTACCCACTGAAGTTAATGAGAGCCTTTCCATTAACCTCCGTGGGGCATTGGATCAATCCCTTACTGCATACTGTCACAGTATTCTGCAGTAATGATCCCAAATACTGTAATAACTTTACAGTGGTGTAACCACCTTTGGAGTTTGCTAGCTCCTGGAACACTGAACTGAGCCTCTAGGAGTTATACCCGCTGGACTACAGAGTCTCCAGACACTATTCCCCTGGTTAAGGTCTGAGGCAGAGACAGAATAGACTGGAAATGTCTACAAAAGCTAATGGGGAGCTTCTGATAAAGTGATTTAGATAGACAGTTTGCTGGGCCAATGAGGAGCCAGGATGGCTCAGCCCACCCAGTGGGAAGTGCTGCCGCTCCCCCGTTGACTCCGCCTGCACCTCTCATGGTGGATTAGATTAGATGCGATAAATTGACCCCCGCTGGATTGATCGCTGCTCGCCGATCTGGCAGGTAGTATAGACATACCCTGAGAGACAAAGGAATAGCTTTGCTTTAACTTTTGGGCTGTTTGAGACTTATCCTCAGCATCCCATTTATCTTGAAACTGTACGAGGGAGGGAGCTGGAGGTTTGTGTACAGTGGTGGATGCAGGGAGGTGCGGAATTTGTTATATTGTTAGTGTTTCACTATTTTAGTTCATCTTAATCTGTTACTTCCCCAGTGCCTTTGTTGCCTGTTGCCAGTGAAGTACCCAGTGTTATGACATGCTTTCTGTCCGGAGCATTTCATTGGTTGGGTTTGTATTAACATATTGTGTTGTTTGTGTACTGGGGTATATTCCTTGTAAATAGAGTAGGAGCATTAATTATTTTCCCAAGGGACAGCATTGGTTGTGTCCCAGGCACAGTGAGGAGTCACCTTGAGTGGATGGACTAGCTGCCAAAATAAAGAACCCAGGATCCAGCCCATGTGAGAAGCAGGTAGAAGCTACTCTGATTAGCAAGCAGCAAAGCTTGAGCCATGCCTCAGGGGAGGGGCTACACAGGATGGAATCTTTCATAGAACACCATGTAGTGGGTTTTTATAAACGTTCACTTCTCTCTGTCCTTGTCCATCCCTCTGCCAAAACCAATCAAATTAATTCCCTCTTCCTCTGACTCCATCCTTTTTTTCGCCTTAGTCCTTCTCTCTCCTTCTTTCATCTAAGGACAGTCAGCTGTCTGGTTGACTCCACTGGATGAGACTTGGTTCCCTCTTCCTTTCTCCACTCCAGTCATATTTGCTGATATTCTGCTTAGGCCACTACAGAGTCTTAGTAAGTCTGTCAGCCTCTTCTTTGACAGCCATTGTGTGCAAACCTTGTGTGCTCTGGGAGTTGCAGTACCTGGCATCAGAGGTGTAAAAACACTCAGTGGCACATCACTGTTGACTTGGAGAAGACTTGTTGCCTAAAACATATTATGTCAGCTGCACAGAAGCTAACAGACCTCCCAATATGCTGCAATGGATGTTGTTGGAAATCAGCAAAACCCGAAATATATCTATAGAAAAGGCATTTGGAGATCCCAATCAAATTTCCAATCGATGACTATTCACATCACAAAACCCACCACCACACCTGGCACTAATTGCAAACCTTGCTGGCAATTTCAGCAGCGGGAACAAGGAATGAATGGATATATAGTGCAGACAGCACAATCTGTGGCTGTTTAGTCCATATATGGCACTTAGAGCAATCCTGTGTGGTGGTGCTTGGCTGCAAAGGCTGTGTTTATTTAACTTTGGAGCTACAGAGCCAGGCAGAACATTAGGGTCTGTCTATGGCCATGAGCTTTACATAAGAATTGTGAATCTTATCTATCTGCAGGGTACAGCAAAAAACTATCCTCACACCCATGAAAGTAATCCCTCCATGTTATTGATAAGATTCAATGTGTGGAGGTTTGCCACCACTGTCCATGCCGCAACTGTTCTGTGGATAATGAAAGAATTTCAGTTGCCAGGGTTATAAATGCAGCAACTTTCATGAGCACTAAATGTGTACACACACGCAAACCCTTTGGTAATCATGAGAAAGACAGAGAGAAAGGAAACAAACAAAATCTTTAAACAAATTCAGACTCAGCTGGTATTCAGGCCAAGATATGGACTAGTTCTTACTTTTCCCTGAGTCAGTTCACCCCTCTATAATTAAGCTCTCGGGCTGTTTTGTTAGTGCTGTAAAGCAGGCATTACTGAAAGTCATCTGCTTTTTTCCTCTTAAAACACTGACTGTTTTTCCCTTTGCTAACAAACCTTTCAATTTCACTCCTTACATTCTTTAGGTGTGCTTATTTTTTTACCTTTCACAGTATTATTCTCCAGCCATAAAATTATACAAAAATGGTCATCAGTGAGCCTGCTGAAAGGAACAACTGCCATGCATTTTAAAGAATAACCTTAATATTTATTTTAAAAAATAAAAAAATAAAGCCCATACTTCTTTTAAAGATCTTGCTCTAAACAAACTGAATTATTCATGCATAGAATTGTACAGCGTTAGAACACCTGTTTTCAATCATGCATAATGTAAAATCACTCATTACCTCACAAGAGCCTCTACATCTCCAGCAATCAAATGGCATTGAAATAGAGAAACAGGTGCTTGGCAGGTGGATCCAAACAGATGTTTTGGGCTTGCATGTCTTTTCTTGTACAGGTGTGACAATCTTGTTTTGAACGGCATAATTGCTATTTAAATAGGTAATATTTAATTCTTATGTGCTTTAATATTTATTTTTGCTTCTTCAATTCCTTTTTCCACTTTACAAACTGCAAAGGCTTGAAGCAGCCTATAAGATGTGTAAAGCTGTCAGTTTAACTGCTATGCGGAGTGATGCCAACTGAAAGTACAGTTCTTCTTTCTTAGCCTTTCATTGCACAGATTCTCACTCAATCCACTTTTTTCATAAGTAGACATTTTCTGCTAGAATACGATATCTAGGAGAGATCACTGGTTTGTTTTTAGCAGTCTGGAAGTCACTAGATGTTGGGGGGAGGGCTGCAATTCCACCCCAAGGATCATTTGAAAGCAAGGTATGTGTATATAGATAACATACTCATGCAAGGGGGATGATACAAACCTTTGAAACAGAACGGATTTCTTGGGAGTGTTTTTTTTCTAATAGTCACTGACATGCAATTTAACGGAATCTGAAAACCAGGTAAATATAGCGCCTGTTCCATAATCACTGTAAAGAGTAATAAAGATTGTTCGTGACCATTCAATAAGATCCATGTAAATGAACCACAGATCCACATAGACCAATCGCTGCACCTGTGTGGAGACCCACTGATTTCAATGGGATTCCATGAGGGCACTGGAGTCCACCCACTCAATACCCATTGCAGAAGAGGGGCCTTTCTTTAGTTACTTTACAGAAATTTCAGTCTCAGAAATCTGCAGACAGAACTAAATGTGTATGAAAGAAATACTCCGAATTAACAGACAATTAATCAACAACAGCAAAAAGTACCTTTGTGCTGGTTCTATCTGATGATTGTTGGGAGGCCAGTGTGAGATGAGTTGGTGATCTTAGTCCAGTTATTGGCAGGTAGGTGGTCACATTAAATAAATAAATAAATAATTTAAAACATTTGGCACCATTGTTAGCAGTCTTAGCAGAGAGGCCAAGGGCTGAAAAGACGAAGACACGACAATTTGAAGTGTAATTTCCCCTATTTCTGCCCAGGATGTATCTATCTAGTGGACTACTCATGTGCATAACTGTTTGCAGACAGAACTGAAAGACACAGGATGCATTAAGTTCAGAACAGAGGGAGGAAGAACAGAGTAGTTTGCGGTGGTTAGAACATAGGGCTGGGTTTGAATCCAGTGGTTTGCCATGCCACAAATCCCTGTGTATTATGAATATGTCAGACTCATGCCAACAAAATCCTTTGTGCCACAACACACCATCATGGGATTGGCTCAGATCACCTGAGGAATTGCCTCACTCTGCACGACCATGCCCTCCCACAACAGCTCTGGTCCACATGAATGGAACAAATAAACTGTCAACTTCAAGAGTGAAGCTACTACGTGTGAGAGCTTTCTCAACCACCAGTCGATGACTGCAGAAATAACACCTGAAAAGATCAGATTCAGAAAGGTCATGAGATCATCTAAAATGCACTTCTTTGATGTAATTTTTTTTAATAACTCCACCAGAATCACACATTTTTAAAAAGGGTCTATAGAATGAGAAAAGGGAAGCGAGAAATACCGAGGTTGTCTTGTGTGCACATGAATACATGCATATGGTATTCAGACACCATGGAGATGGATGTGGTATTAGAAACAAGATATATAGCTCATGTATAGTCTGTTTGCCCATCTATAAAATGACCATAATGATAGCTACCTCTCAGAGATGTTATGAAGTTTAATTAATATTTGTAAAATGCTTTGTATTGCTCAGATGAATAGCACTAAATAAGTGCAAAGCATTATTAGGTCATTTCCCCCCTCTGTTAAATAATCTGCAGTATGATAAAGGGAAATGGTTACTCAGGGCAGCAATGGTCACAAAGAAACTGATTACAGAGGAATGGAAATCCCTCTAAGATAGCTGGAATATAGTGATGAGTGATTTGGCAGTGCTGCTGGAGACAGTCTCTTTGCAACTGAATGATACATTGGAAATATATAAGTAATAAAGCATGTAATAATGATAGTCTCCATGACACATGATTAACGTAAATTCTGTATACCAAAACATAAAAAAGCATTTACATAAACAAACTAATTCAATTATTCTGCCTCAGTATACCTAAATAATTAATTGTACTGTATTTCTCAGTGTGAGATTGTTTTCTTGTTTTCTTTGTACAAATGTAATAAGTATATCGTAATTTACATACAAGAGTAGCACAAATCAAAATTGGAAAATTTAATGGATTAATTCTGGATTTACATCAGTGTAACAGGTGCTTGGATGCCACAATGATGGGCATAGTAAAAGAACCTGAAATGAATAGAATATGACAGAAATTGATCTACTGAGCTACTATGTCTATTAAGAAATAAGAAAATTACCATATTAATTATAATTAATTATATTATATTGTATTATTTCACAGCTTCATAAGCAAGGAATATTTGTTACATTCATTTATGAGTTTATTCATGTGCAGCTATTTAAAATACACACAAACCAGAGATAAAAATCCAAACAAATGATGTTTCGCCCATTAAAACCAAACACAAGTCCCAAAATATGTCATTCATCAAAATAACACTTTCCTGAACTCACTGTTACTTACTCCACCTTACTTCACATATCCACTTTCATCTGTAAGCTTCACTTGTGTGTTCATCAGTCACAGCCGTTTTGCAATACACCTTAGTGGGAGAGTTCACCTCTATTCAGGCTATGTCTGACCAAGAACAAAAGTGGAGATTTAGGCTCCAAAAACTCCTTCTCCTTCAGCACCTTTCCTTAAAGGTTGAAGAATTCTTGACTCTTTGCGTCTGTTAGTGTGAAATTTTCTGTATAACAGTAGTCACCATAAAAAACAAGATTTATTAAATATATATAGAAAATAGCAGTAGAACAAAATAAAGAGCATAACGTATCTCAAAATAAAGAGCATAATGTATCTGAACACTTTTCAAAGCTTCCCTAAGCTTAGTTACAGATAAAAGAAAATCTTACATTTCTAGAAATCAGTTCCTTCTGGTCAGCCTCAATACACCCACCCCCCAGCAGTGTCCAAAGAAGTCTCTCTCCATCCCTCACCTTAGCTGCGTAACAAGTCCAGGCACTAGAGTTCATTATTATATTGGGGTGAGGCTACATCAACAGTTTTGCAAAGGACTGTTTGATCAGGAGTGCTAACTGGAGGAAATGCTGAAGCCGTTGTCCCCCATGGAAGGAACTATTGTCCCTTTATTTCCTCTGGGAGCTTCCCCCACCTTCCTGTCTTCAGGTCTAGGATTTTATCATCCACCTTAATCTCTCTTTTGCTAGACATTCCTCAACTGTGGTGGTGATTGACTTATGATTGGTGTGTCCATTGTTTTCAGCTATAAATTTTAGAGCACACTCTCATGAGGAATGTATCCAGTTTCTATCTTAGCTGATCACAGAGGTACCAAATATTGGCCTCTTTTTAATCCTTCTTATCAGTTTCTCCTTGACATGAAATACAAATTATTGGCAGACTCCAGATCACCATCACAATCAGTACACAACATTCCCCAAATCACTGCTAAACAAGAGTCTAAGGAAAGAGCTTAGTTTTGCAGTCATCCGTGATGGTTAGTAAATTTGGGCTGTATTGAACCAATGGAGGAGTGAGTTCCAGAGTTAAGGACCTTTAATAAAATAATGTCCTGCTAGCAGTCTCCTCAATTGTAAAACAGTTCCAACCATGATGTGCTATAAGACTTTGGGTTTGGGTAAGTCACTTAGTATCTCTGTGACTCAGTATAATACAATTGGTATAATGCTTCATACAGGTGATATGGTGTCAGCCTGCATGAGATCTATCGGAGTGAATTGCCATAAGTGCCAACATCAATGCAAGCAAGTACAATAGTAGGGAAAAGCAGGAAGAAAAGTATCAGTCTTTTGGGGAAAGCAATAGCAAAAAGAGAGAAAGAGAAAAATTAGTTATGAACAGCTGAAGAAACGTTGGCTGCTTTAGCTATCCAGAGAAAGGCAGCTCAACACTGAGGAGAGGACAAAGGTACAGCTGGCTTACATGCTGTATTCTGATGACCAGAAGAGAAATGATGGTCTAGCTTCACAGGGAACATGCAGCCCGCTGGCAGAGAGCCCAGAGGGCTAGGGAAATCTTGGAGTCAACTACATGGAGGGAGGCTATAAATAAACTGACCACTGAAGTGTATAAAAGATGGGTTCAAGGAGTTCAGAAAAAAGAGCAGCTGACTTATGTTGGGGTTTCAATTCAATTTAGGAGTTACATAAGAAAATGGGGAACTGGTTGGTGGGGGCGGGGCTGCCATGGTCAGAGGCCTACAAATTACTGGACTGAAACCAATTCTATAATCTCTGGTACCCCAACTTAAAATCATGATTAATAGACAAAGATCCTAGAGATGTAACTATAGCTGGCATCTGAAGAAGTGGGTATTCACCCACGAAAGCTCATGCTGCAAAACGTCTGTTAGTCTATAAGGTGCCACAGGATTCTTTGCTGCTTTTACAGAACCAGACTAACACGGCTACCCCTCTGATACTATAGCTGGGAAGTTGACTCACCATTATGTGGATAGTCACCTGGGTTTGGGTTGGGGGGGAGGGGAGGAGGATGGAAAGGAATCAGAGAACAGGGATTTGGCCCAAGCAAAAACCCATGCCCAGCAGAGAGGGAAACCACCTCAGAGAAACCCTGGTATGTATGAGGAAAAATGGTGTTGTAGGGATATTAAAGAGGGTACTAACAGTGATTCCCCCAAGTGACAGTGACCCCCCCCCCCAGTTTCACCAAGTGCAGAGGTCTTTTAGTTCTTCTGTTGGGGCTTGTGGGCTCCTGTCTGCAGAAAACACTGATTGTATCTGTCCTGTGAAAGATACTCTATTACTATGTAAAACTTACAAACAAGTTAATTGATTTTGTTCTTGAAGTAAACACTATGCTAGCCTTAAGCTGTAATTGATACAATGTAAACAAACAGACTCCCACCCTCTGTGATTACAGGGCCAGGAATCTCATAGGAATTAACACACACCCCAAAAGTGGTGGAGACAGTAAATTAAAATATGGTTAAGATATGAAATGTATGTTGATGAATGTTTGATGTACGTGAATGGTTAGGGAGGTGCCAGCCTGGAAAGGATCCATCGGCCGAAGAATGTGTCAAGTGGACCACCAGACAACCCCCGGAGGGTAAACTGGGATCCACCCCAAACACCTAGAAGGAATGTGCCACTTTAGACAGTGTGGAGCCACCAGGAATGTGCCATCTGCTAATTGAGCCAACAACAGCAGGATGAAACGATTCCCATAGACTAACATAGGAATTAATTCCTATAAAAATGGACTCTAAAAACTGAGGACTATGAGTTCCTGGTTCTGCTGCCAACCTCCAGGAACATCAGGTGCATCTGACACAGACTCGGCTCCATCCTCATGACCAAGATACCTGGCCAGTAACTTGGCATGAGCAACTTCTAGGCTGGTAACTATAACACCTATACAGAACCCGAATGAATGATTGTGTGAATGAATATATATATATATATGTGTGTGTATGTGTGTATAAGGAATAAGTAGTGATAGGAATAAGTAGTAAAACAATGTTGTTTGCTTTTATCTTTTGCTTTATTATTATATTTACAATAAATGTGGCATCTTTGCCTTATCCCTCTTAATAAGATCCTGCTGGTTTTTATTATATTGGTATAACAGTGTTCCATCTGGGGTGGCTTTCCTCGGGATCGTCCACTGAGGCCCAGGGCAGTGCTGGAGAAGCCAGCTGCACCTCTACCTCGCAGAGTTAACTGTGTGACTGACTTGCTAGAGGCAGGAATTGCACAGCTAGTCTGCCAATGTTATATAATGTCCAAGCTGAGCCATTCACACCTCAAACCACCACCCACATGTCATGCTGCACCCTCCTGGGTGCAGATCCACTGGATCACTAGTGGGAGAGGAAGGTGGTAGTTAATGGGGAGACATTCATTGGATAGCAAGATACTGAGCCTGCTAAGACTATACCTAAGCCCTATGTCATGAAACCCTATGTCATCAAATGCGCCCAGGGTGTGAAATCTGGTTTAAAGTTCCTGGAGTAAAGGCCTTCACTCTGCCTGCAGCATAGATTTCTATACAGTCCCAGAAAAGGTCAGGGGCACTGGTGCAGGGTGTACTCTCAGACATTCCATACCTTACCACTGGTATGCAAACAAATACATGTGTGTGTGTGCGCTACAGGGGGATGATGAGAACTACTGAAAGAAAGTTCTCTAAAGCCCAACCCAGGGAAATACGGTAAGCTCTTTGCTTACCTTACCAGGGAACCCAAGGCAGTACAGAGCATAGTGATGACAATGTCTCGAGCCAAGGCAGCTGCAGTTCACTGCCATATCTACGACTCCCACCCAAGGGTGGGAAATGACTAAGTAAAGCATATGATAGCTGCTTGGGAGATGAAAAAGGTAACTACAACTAGGAAGGAGGAGAACTTCTTCCCACATTCTCTGACTGACTGATGGTCTGTGCAAATGTAAAGGACCCTGAGCTGGTTGGGAGAGGAAATTCTGCTGAGAAGCTGGAAGCCTAGAGTGGGTGCCCTTGGGGGACCCTGAGGGGGGGAATATAGGTGAAGTTGTCCTGAACTGTGACAATTGTGCTTACCTACCTCATACAGCTGCTGCAAGAGGTTTATAAAGTGCTTTGAGAAATTTGATGAAAGGTGTTTTCTGCACAGTTTTATTACAATACCACCAACGTGAGATGTGCACCAAGGGGTATCTTTGTCCAAAGAGGCCATAAGTGGTTTCTCATTGCATAATACAGCCTGTGGCTTAGATTGTTCCCTCTGCTTTTGTGGAGCAAGGAAGAAGGGAGCCACTACCCCATAGCCTCACCTCCACTCCTAGGGAACCTGAAAATGTTCCTCTGACTGCTGGAGCTGCAGAGAGTCCTCTTTCTGTGTTATTTTGGATGCAGAAGCTAAGTCAGGAAGGGTGGAGCAGGGGACCTGCTGTTCTCTGCTCCAATATCCTGGGTTGACCACACAAATATTTGAAATTAGAGCTGATTGAGAGCTTAAAATCCTTGAAGCACAATTAACTCCTGCTGGGCCTCCTGCTGCGAGATAATCATAGGGTGACCAGATGTCCCAATTTTATAGGGACAGTCCCGATTTTTGAGTATTTTTCTTATATAGGCTCCTATTACCCCCGTCCCGATTTTTCACATTTGTTGTCTGGTCACCCTACTCCTGCAGCTGCCACTGTACAGCTGTGAGATGATTCAGCCAATGGTGTGGTGCTGGGGGAGCACTGGAGCAGTGTGAAAGGACCAGCTCTCCTTTTGGATGCCTCTGCATTTGAACGCTTCAGGCATCTCTTTCTTACACATCTCCAGGGCCATGGGATATTGGAATGACTAACACCCTGTCCTTTCCTCATCCTCCAAAACCCTGGACACCTGAGGGAATGATTATTTGGAAACTTGGCATGTTTCCCAGCACCTGTGACCCCCCTTCAACCCACCATCCGTTTCACAGTGGGATAGGGTGAATTTTATGCCTAGGTCTCCCAGACTGCTACATGATATACCATTATCTAAGTCCTGCCTCAGAGCCAGGAAAAGAAATTGTTCAGTTAAGCTCAATCTACCTAGCACTACACATATTCCTGAAAGAAAGTTTACTTCTCAAGCCAATGTAGAGAAAAACTATAAATCATCCAGAGGGGAAGATTATTCGAGAAAAAATTAGACAAGACTGAAATATTCTGGGCTTGATTGTTCTCTGATTTTACATCCTGCTGATATCAGTGCTCCTGGTTTACACCAGTGTCAGTGAGAGGAAAATCAGGTCCTTTGTACAGGAATAAACACTGGCATTGACAAGTCAGGCATTAAGAAATATTTTTGCAAGTTTACATACGTTATGGGTTGAACGAAGCACTAAATATTTTATAAGCTGTGGTTGTGTCACAGAAAACCATACAGTTCAAGCTTAGTTCCTTATTTTTTTCAGAGCATCTGAAATCCAAAGTCATGCACTTTTCCCTGCCCTTGATACTCCTGTCACCCCCTTGCACCTAGCATTGCTTGCTTGTCAGTGACAGTATCTTCTTGATGAGCAGGCCAGGGCCAGTCCCAGGCAGCTCCCCTTTCAGCCTGACAGCTGCATATCCCAGGTGGTCTGACATTTGAGATAGAGGCTGTGGATAAGATTGAAGGTGTTTTAGGGGAGAAGAAGGCTGTGAATAACACCAAGCCCGCATCCAGATGGAATCATTCACGAGACAACCTGAGATACTCTATTACTGTCCATATGTCTCCTAGGTCTCCACAGGCCATACTCTATATTGATTTATTAGAAATCTGCTTTTTCAGCTTTGGTTCTTCCAAAACAGACTATAATCATATGATTTATCATGATCTGAAATGCTCTTTTTAAAATCAGTTCTTTACATAAACTATTCTACATAAAACGCTCTGGTAAGCATCAGATTATAAAATAAATATTTTGGGATGGGAATCTGTCAATTATCCTTTTAACAAATTTCTCTCCCACCATAACAAATGATAAAATATTGTACTAACCAAATCAGTCCCACCAGTTATAAGTATGCTAACAGTCCTGCTTATACGCTATTTTTTTTTCTTTAGCAGATAAGCCAGGAAGAATTATTTTATTGTTTTAGCACTACAAACAGTTGTTATTAGTGTATCTTATTTATAGTTAGTTCTTTGAGGCACTATAGTAATATAGCAAAATATCAGTTATTTCATCACACTGGTGAATTTAATGAACCTGAAGGTGTGTGTTATTTTAGCACTTGCGGTAGCTCCTGTGAAAATCCAGTGGTGCTAAAATCTGTAAACCTGTCACTGCTTAAGTAATAACCTTGTTAAAAGCATCTTCATTTAACTTATTTTAGCTTTTGCAGGATGCAGGTTTTATTTTATCAGTGTAGGGAATAGGTGTTTCCAACCAAACCACTTATTGTAAAGATAGTTAATTGTAGTTCATTAATTTATTCTCACTGTTATTGCTTTTATTTTAACACTTAATTTAAATTAAATATTATCTGGAATCAAATTTGCATTTTCAATTTTTTTATAAGCTCTTAATTTATATAAAATATCTATGGTTACAACACTACTTTTTATTCTGCGATATAGAAAATGCTCTTTTTAATCATTAATATCCCTTTATGCAAGCAAGAAATAAGCCTGCTTACAGATGGAAAATCAAAATAGTTTTTTCCTTAATCTGACCACTATGGAATTGGATTTATTTTCTGCTTTTAAAATATATAGAGAAAATGGAATATTGACGTCATGTGTTCTTAATTATCAATCAATCCCAGCAAATGTACACCCATTGTTGTTGAAGTTCTGGTAATAAAAATGGGAACGCTTTCCTACTAAGCACCATTCAGCAAAAGAGAACTGCAATTTGCAAGATCACTTTTTTTATGGAAACAATGACACTTCCTACGTTATTTCAGTGCGGATTTGTTTGTGACAATGGATAAAACTCGAATGCCTAGTGAACTTTTACAAGATGAGCAATTATCCTTCATTGATAACCTTTCTTTGAGACATGCTGTGCTATATTGTACACATAATGCATCTCAAAAGCTGATGAGGAGTGCTAGTATTGTCCCCAATGCAGGAAAGCACCCTCATTCAGGGACTTAAGAACATGCTTAAGTATTTTATGGAGCTAGGGACATGCTGATAGTAGTAGAATCCCAATTTTATTGGCTGCATAAGAAGTTCATGAGACAGGTCAAATAGGTAACTGAATTAGCTGTCCATGATGCTCCAGGAATGAATTGACATTTCCAAATTTATTTCATTTGTATGTCCTTCTCGTATATAATTTATGAGATCTCCTTTCAGTCAGTTTCAGTGTCAAATTGACCCATACTACAGCCCAAATCCTCAGCTGGTATAAATTGGAACACCTCCATTGAAGTGAGTGGAGCTACACTGATTTACACCATCTGAGGATCTGAACCTAGCTATCTAATTGACTCCATCATCAGAATTTTCTAACCTAATCAGCCTGGATATTGGTTGCACAAGAAGTAAAGAATGTCATCCAACTGGCTCTAATAAACATCTTCTTTTCGGTGCCCAAAGGGAAATTAAAAACCAAACTCATTTTTCTTTAGCACTAACCACCCTTTTCCAAGTATTTTTTTAAATAATTTATTAAACTGAAGTAAGAGAAAGGGTGTATAGGTGATGATAATCAGGTACAAATTAGGCGTACAAAGTAAATCCTCTGCAAATAAATGCACCATTGTAGATCCTTATGCCAACAGGGAGGCCCTTCAAGAAGGCCAACTTGAGACAGTGCTGCCAAACTTGCAGCCCTGGGCATTCCCCAGGTCATGTGGCCCAAATACAGCAGGGAGGGGTGTAAATGTTATTGTGATATTTACAGCTCTTCCTCAAATGTGGCTTAGTGTGGAGCATGAGTTGCTTCCTGCTTCCTTAATTCTGGGGTGATAATATGAATCCCCTAGGGAATCAGGATATCTGCATATCATGGTCTTGGGTGGGTTGCATCTCAGGATTTCCACCTCGTCCAGTTTAACAGGTAACCACCATCTACTATTTCCCTTATCCCTACCACAAACGTATTTATCACTACTGTACACTTGACCTATTCCAACAGTCTCTGATCCTTGTTATTTAGTATTTATATTACTATAGCCTTGTTATTTAGTATTTATATTACTATAACCATAAGCCCCATAAGAATCAGAACCCCATGCTAGTTGCTGTAAAAACACATATGTAAACATGTTCCCTTCCTTGAGGAGTTTAAGATCAAATTAAAGAGAAGGCACAATTCATGAGTGCAATAAAGAGTAGAACAGAAAGGAGGACTGAGGACAAGGGTAACAATAATATTATTATATGACTGAACTCCTAGCAAATTTCAGAATATTTGGGGGCAGAATGTGGGAGGTTTCATGTTGAAAATTGGGACAGGTATCTGGGAGGGCTCGATAAAATGATTTTGGAGGGGATGTCAGATTCACCTGAACTATGCCTAGGCTTCAATACGAATTTGGTCTATTGTTCTACATCCTACATCTATCTACCATGTCGAGATATACATTCATGACTATGTTGGTTTGACATTATACTAAAAGAGAGGGGGGGAAATAATTTTAAAGCAAAGAACACTATACTTTTCAATCTATAGTATTAATATCAAATTAATTTTATGTAAATATTATTATTATAGTTGCAATGCCACAAACATAAGAATGGATTTGAATTTATTGAATAGAAATTCTGATTTAAACATGTACCATCTTTTTGTATATAACAACATCCATGTTCCTTCCAAATAAGTATAACATTAATTTAATAGAAAATAGTCCCACAGAACTTTTTTTTGTCTCCACAGTTAAGTTACAAGGTTACAGACCAAATCTCATTAATTATTGGACGATTAAGATGCTGGAGTGATTGTGTTTGATTGGTCATTTAGCACAGCTTTTAAGGGATAATATGGAGATGGAGTCCAATTGTATCTTTTAATAAGATATACTTTAAATGTACACTAATGCCAGAACAATTTAATGAAATTCACATTTATTTCAAGGATTTTTTTAATTAAATCTATTGGTTGTTGGTATCCGTAAACCCTTAAGAATAAACACCTGCAGTGTTTTATTATGTAAAAAGGTAGTTTAATTGCATCATATTTATCACAGACAAATCAAGCCCTATTCAGAAGATAATAATGACACAGTAATTGGATCAGTAATTGGTTCAGGATGATTCAATATTGTATTAATAATCATAAATACTACTGTCTCCTGCTTTGGTATGGGGCTGACACTGTATTATAGATTGGATTTAGTGCAATAAATATTAGTGAACTGGGTCCAGCTTTAATGCCTAGGTCTTTAGTTTGACTGCATTAGTAGATAACAGGTATCAAACGATTCACTCTTCAAGAGCAATGGTTTCTAGCTGGAGTCTCTAGCGAGCATGAATGTCTTGCTGGCTTTCTGCATCTAGACATTTATGGAACGGGCTACTTTGCATTTTCTCCTGCATTATATTGATGTTCTTTGGTTCCTGATGTTAAACAGTCTATGACAGGGATGAGAGCTCTTGCCTTAGGAATTCATTCACTGTGGGCAAGTCTGGTGACATTTGGAGCATGATGTAAGAAGGCAAGCTTATTTGGCGTAAAGTTTCCCTGACTTTTTTGGCTTTTCTCATATTTGTTTCTGTTTGTTTTTATTCCTGATAAGTAGAGAGAGGTTTTTAATGCTACCCCAATTGTGGGTGAACTTACTGGTTTTTTTTACATCTGAAAAAAAATGTAAAATTTTCAAAGAGACTAGTGATTTTGACTGCCTCCATTTTTGGATGCCCAATTTGAGAAACCTTAAAGGGACCAGATTTTCAGAAAATTCCAAGCACTTCCTCTCCAAAAACCAGGCCCTCTAAGATTTCTCAAGTTGGCACCCAAAAAGAGAGCCCGCAATATCACTCATCACATATTTTAAATGAAGGCCAATATTTTGTTTTTAAACATCTCAGGGTCTGATCCTACCTGGTCATAAGCCTCTCAGGGGAGGCACGGAGCACCTTCCAATGGGAAAGTACCTTACAGATTCAGTCCTTAAATAAGGATGTACCTGGCACAGTGATAGGTGCTACAGAATTTTGGGAAAAAGAGATAAACGATACTGGTCTTAAGCTCTCCCATACAAATTAATGTCTGTTGTTTTACTTGACTGTTTTCTTTGCTTTACTGGGCCTGACAAGGAGCATACGAAAAGAAACACTGGCCCTCTTCTATGCTTTCTGCTTATCACTGCCATTGCCAGACTTCTTATAACAGCCTAGTGCAAGTGTGGGCAAACTACGGCCCACCAGGCCTTTTAATCTGGCCCTCAAGCTCTCGCCAGTGAGGAGGGTCAGGGATTTGTCCTGTTCGAGCGCTCCAGCTGGGGAGCAGAGTTGGGGGCTTGCTGCGCGGCTCCCAGAAGCAGCGGCATGTCCCTCCTCCATCTCCTACACATGGGGCAGCCAGGGGGCTCTCTGCACGCTGCCCCAAGCACCACCCCCGACAGCTGCCATTGGCCAGGAATTGCAGCCAATGGGAGCTGCAGGGGCAGCACCCGGGGACGGGGCAGTGCGCAGAGCCACCTGCCCATACCTCCACATAGGAGCCAGAGGGGGGACATGTCACTGCTTCTGAGAGCTGCGGGGGAGGCGCCTGCTGATGGGGCAGTGCGCAGAGCCACCTGCCCATACCTCCACATAGGAGCCAGACGGGGGAAATGCCGCTGCTTCTGGGAGCTGCTTGAGGTAAGCACTGCCTCGACACTGCACCTCTGAGGGCCCCCCCCCGACACACGCCCCAACCCCTGCCCCATCCCTGATCCCCCTCCTGCCCTCTGAACCCCTCGGCCCCAGCCCAGAGCACCCTCCTGCACCCCAACCCCTCACTCTGAGCCCCACCCCAGAGCCTGCACCCCCAGCCAGAGCCCTCACATACCCCTGCCGCACCCCATCCACCTGCTCCAGCCTGGAGCCCCCTCCCACATCCTGAACTCCTCATTTCTGGCCCCACTCCAAAGCCCCCACCCTCAGTCGTAGCTCTCACCCCCTCCGGCACCCCAACCTCCAATTTCATGAGCATTCATAGCCCGCAGTACAATTTTTATACCCAGATAAATATTTGCCAAAAAAGTTTGCCCACGCCTGGCCTAGTGGCATACCACCTCTATTCCAACCCTGAACAGCCACTGTTATAACATATGGGGGGGAAAACTTCCTAAAATGAAACATGCTGAAAATGACCAGTATCTATTGGTTTCTTAATCATGCTGAATCTGAGACCTCAGCAGTTTGGCTGAGATTTTCCAAACATAGGGATCTAAAGCTGAGCGCTTAAATCCATATTTAAGCACACAAATAAAGGTGGCTAGATTTTCAAAGGTGCTCCAGCTGCCATGGATTTCAGTTGGATCCCTGAATGTTGAGAACCTCTGAAAAATCAGGCCTACTTTGGGGTGACTAAATATGTATTTAGGAGCCTATTGATCTTTGCTCCTTTGCTGCACTAATGAAAACCTTATTTATCCTGATTCTGTTATCTACCTGTAACAATTATTACATGGGTACTCATTGTAAACAACATTTTGCTTGTGTTTTTGTATTTATGAATAAAATTATATACCCTATTTCGTCTGCTTTCCTTTTTGATATTTGCAAATAACAAAAAAAATCTATCTATAAATAACTAACTAAATAAACATAACATTGTGGCAAAGGGCCACTGGTAGGAGATTGGGATGTTGCAGCCAGTTTCTTGTTTACCATTGGTTGATGTAACATGGCGCACAAAATCACTCACATGCCATTTAACCATGGCTGTGAAAATCATGCTTGTCATCACTGTATTCAGCAGACACTTGGCGGACTCATGGAACTGTTTCTTAGCCAGTGCTGTGGTCTTTCATTGAGAGCCAAAAGGGAGTGGAGTCTCATTATCCCAGAAACAATGATTCGTATTCACTAGACATAGAAACTTGCTTTTCATAGGCACATTATATAGCTCTGAGCTGGAATAGAGATAACATATCCCCTTTATCATTGTAACAAAAGCTCAAGGTCTACACTACTGATTTGGAATCCTGCCTTCTACATCCAAAATTGAGGCATTCATGACCGTATACCTCCCTTCACTAATGGCCTTGTGTTGGAGAGATGCTATGTCAGTATAACTAAGGCACAAGTGTCAACCAAAGATGGATTTTGTGTTGGGAAGCCTGCATAATGCTGCAAGTGTCATCTCTTCCACAGAAAGACAACAATGCCACCAGGGTTCTTGTATCTCTTTACACATGATCACATTTATTGACATTTGAGTTCTGAAATAAAATACCTGAAGAGTGGATGGAGAGAGGTGAAGAGTCTGTGAGGAATTCAGACAACCAAATAGATAAGTCTTATTGCAGAAGGTACTTAGGGAAACCTGTATAACGTGGCAAACATACTGTAGGCACTAAGTCTGAAAGCAATGTGTATAAATGAAATGCCATGGCAGAACAGCAGCACGGGACCAGTTCAGTCATAATGCAGTCAAAGTAACAGAGCTCAAAAACACAAGTTATGCACTTTTCCTAAGATGTGGGCACCGGACAGCTATAAAAAGGTGTAAAAATCCAAATGGTCCCTTTTCTCTCAGTGCCCCCTCAGAAAGACATTTTTAGCTCTGCCTGAGTTTCTCTTACCTTTGCCTTGTTCAGGGAACAAGTGAAGGTGAGAACACTGGAGAGATACCACTTTGCACATAGTCAGTCAGGCAGGAAACAGAGGTAGATGAACAGAATGTGTTGAAAGCACTGTGATCCAGAGCCAGGAAATACCAGTTCTCATATCCCTGAATGATATTTACCACAAACCTATGTTTCCTTTTCAGGGCCATAAACTTCAATATACTGGAGTGTTCAGTCAGCCCTTTCCCATGTGCAGTATGGATGGCACAATTTTCTCAGCATATGCTCAGTTGAATCCTTCTGATGGCATCCACGTTGGCCTCTTTCCATATATAGGCATGTAGGGATGTCTTCATCTTCTTCAGGAGTCTGGGGCTACAGCCAAAGGCAGGCATCCAAGCTCTGCAGGCAAGGAAAAAGATAATTTTAGTTCCTGAATAAGGATTAGATTCTGCAACACCTGAGCAATGAAAATCCTGTGGAGCCATCATGGCCAGAGCCAGGAAATTCCAGGGTTTAGTGACTATGGCTGAACAGAGTCCTATTTAACCTAAACTACAGATAATCTATACAACAAGGGGCAAATAGACAGCCACCTGTAATGTCCATATCAATGCCTCAATGGCTTTGTCTCTGAGAGTCTCTCACCATGAAAAGGTAACAATTTCACTATCTTAACTCAGTCCTAGTTCTCAACAAAGCAGGAATTATGCTATATATGTTATTGTTGTGTTCCCTCATTTAGGTATGTGAATGAAGCAGATACTTACATTCACTGTACTTCAAATCTCTCATCACACCTTACTTAGAACTCAAGCTCTACCAGTCATATTCCTTTATAATTCAAAAAGTATGTAAATAATACATAGTGAACTACACAGAGGCAGGTACTATATTTGTATTTTCCCTAAAGATTTTTTTGTCTTTTTTTTTCCAGACTGTCCAAAGTGTGGGCCAAATCCTGCTTATCTTACTCAGGAGAATAGTTCCACTGAAGTCAATGGGACACCTGGAATAAGCAGAGCAGAATTTTGCCTGATGTCCATGTTTAGCCACTGAACATTTACTATATCTAATGCACTCAGCAGAGCCATGGTGAAAGACAGAATTACATTTCATAGGCAACATTCTGGTGAATCATTTGGACATTTTTGTTTGTGCTACAATTAAATACATTTAACCAGCAAAACAAGACCAGAGAAACAAGCACATACAAAAACACATTCCTCTGCTCTGAGGAGATAGGGAGAAGGACTTTCTTTTTCTGAGTTTTCTGCTGTTTTCATCTATATGCAATGATAAGATGATTGGCAATGAATAAAAAACAAACATACCTAGACAATGGAGAGATCATTTGTACAGATGTAAATTAAAAGCAGCCCCATAGCTATTCACCTGAAAAGAAGAAGCCTTTGCAGCTATGTAACATCAGAGAAGTTATTTCCTACTTTTGAACAATTTTTCTTCTCTTTATTCAGCCATTCACCTTTTCCAAAGAAACAATGAAAACACATAGCTAATTAACAACAAAGACTAACTGAACTATGATTATAACAATCTACCTTTAAATCAAAGGAAGAAGGCAACCAATACTAAAATTTAATCTGTCCTCTGGGGCTGGAGGCAGTTTACAGGTTCAAGTCAGATAGCAAATGTAGCTAAATGGCAGTCAGAAAAGATCATGTGACTGGGGGCTAAAAACTAATTAATCTCCATAAAGCTGTAAGTGAGGTAGGTAAGATGACTTGAAATCTGATTACATTACTGCATTTAAGGAGAGAAAATGCAGCATGTATTTTTCATGTTGATTTTAACCACCTGAGCCCTTAATGACATTGTGTACCTTGGAAAAAAACCTCATATTTCATCTATATTTAAGAAGATCCACAAAGATGCTCTTGTCATTCGCACACAATTTACTCAGTCTAAATAATATCCTAATGAATCACAGAAAGCGAGCTTGTAAACTTTTATTGTTCAAAGTCATTCTTTGGTAAGGGGATTCAATGTAATTCTGGGAAGCTATAAATAAATTTCAGAAAAATAAAATAAATAAAAATAGAAATCAGAAAGAAATAATGATTTTACTGTTTTACCTCATTAAAAAACTAAAAGAATGCTTCTGTATTACATTTTGACCCTTGAACTTCTAATACAGTTAAAATATACATCTAATATACGCCTACTGAAATGAACTCCAGCCTTTTCCTTAGAGTAGAAGAATGATGGCAGTACTAGGGAAAATGAAAAATCTGGAAAACTCTAGCCAAAGCATCTACATACCAAGCTGAAATGAACCCAGAAGCAGATTTTTTAGACTACAGTCAAGGCTTTGGGCCACCATTCATAAACCTATGTACCCTGATCAATCAGAGAACATGAATATTACACAGTGGATAATGCCACAAAAAGAAATCACATGCTTTAAGAGACTCAATTACACATTTCTGAGATTCAGTATCAGCAGCACCTGTTAGCCATTTCAGCATTGCAAACTCCAGTGCAGACAGAAGGGCTGTAATAGGGACATTTTTAGGTGAAGAAAAAGTGTATTTTTAAAATGTTTGCAATGTGCTTGATATATATTGTCACACAAATGTATGAAAACATATAACAATAAATAGAATGTTTTTAAGTTTTTTAGGTTATATTTATAGGAATAATAATGACACTGAGCTCTTCTATAACACTTCTGATCCAATTGCTTTGCAAAGATTAATTAATTAAGCCTCAACACTCTTGTTTGCTAGGTAAGTATCAGTATACCCCTTTTACAGATGGCTAAATTAGGCAAGATGAATATGTTTGTATCTAATCTATTGTTGTGTCTAGATATATGTGCATCAATCTGTATAATTTATGGATTGACACCTTAACATCAGTTGGAGAAAGACAAGCCCTGGCTGGGATGATTTAGTTGGGAATTGGTCCTGCTTTGAGCAGGTGGTTGGACTAGATGACCTCCTGAGGTCCCTTCCAACACTGATATTCTATGATTCTATGATTCTAAGCAGGGCTTGGAACACAAATAGATTATTCAGCTGAGGCAGGAGATCATGCTAGTCAGGTTGGGAAGGAGCTGCCACTTTACTTGGGTGTGGCTCTGGTGTTGGTGAAGGGAAGTCGAACTCCTCAGGACTGCATGAGATGTGGGCGGGCTCCCCTAGTAATGCCTGTCTCGTCTGGTTTTCTGAGTGGTGGTTAGATGATGCAGAGACTCATCAATGGTTGGTCATCCCTCCCCTCCAAACTGTGTTTCCTTGCTCCTCTGCTCTGATTGATGTTTGACCCCAAAGCTTAGCATCCCTTCCTCCACTTCCCTTGTTGCATTTTTGAGTATTGCTTGTCTTCTTGAAGAGCAAGGGTTTTTTCCAATTGCTCTATGGAATTAGGAAAACATTTTTCCCACATAGCAAAATTGACATATCTGGGTTTTTTTTCTTTTCTCTAAGTAACCAGGAGATGAACTTCTTATGTTTGTTGAGATTTTATCCAGCTTTTGTTGGAGTCCAATGTGGATTATGGTTCAGGCCCCATTTGCAAGCCAATTAAACTTTGACAGTTTGGAAATAAGATTTGGAGAGTGTGGGTCTCTAAGGTTTGCACAGATGTAGGTTCACCATTGTCTGTGCTCCTAACACTTGCATGAAGAAAGAGATGACAAGGGAATTAGGCTGAAGGGTCAAATCCATTACTCTTATGATTCTGTAGGGGTGACTGTGCAACCTCTCCCAGTTTGTGACTGATAGAGGCCTTGTACACTGAATGAGGATCTAGTGATATGAATCCACTATGGACTAGTTTAGAGTCATAGCTGTGAAGATTATTTAACCTTTTTAATTTTATTGGTTTATTAAGTTAATAACACTGGGACATTAATTCTACCTAACATACTATTGTCCTGTGTCTTATTACTGCACATGTCAAGATTAATGTGTATCTTCTCCATTTTAGTCATCTGTAGCACTGGTATAATTATATTTTCCTACAATAAGAGAGTTGTGAGGTTTAATTAATTAATTTTTGTATAGGACTTTGAGATCTGTATATCAGAGGTGATTTATTATTTCACTGGTACTGATGACATATCTTTCAGTGCTCTGCACCTCTAAAACTCATCTAAAATTAGAGTCAGTTTTGAAAATTTGTGGCATGATGACTTTCCCAAACTCACATAACAAGCTAGAGACAAAGTTGGGAAAAGAAAGTACAAAATTCTGACTTTCAGTCAAGTTCCACCAAACTTGTACATACATTCTGGAGCTGGGCAACTTGTCATAATGAAGCCCAAAGTTATTAAGCTGAAGCTCATCCCTGGCCCACTGAAGGTTGTGCTGTGGGTTCATGAACTTTTCAGAAAACCTGGACCAAATTTAAGTCAAACCAAGGCCCAGACTCCAGGTTTAGATCTCTCTTCCTCTTCCCATGGATTTCACTCAATAGGACCCAATTAACCCCTGTCCCAAAACAAAATTATCTTCTGCGGGAGGGAACTTTTTGGTGTAACAAAACCATCAAGAAATAAAGAGATATTTGCAATACCCTTCAGCAAACAAAGAACACATCTCTAATTACATTAACCTCATGTTGCCACCACACCAACAAATTGGTAAAATATTGTTACATACCCCCTGAAAAGTAAGTGGGAAGCTGAGCACAGTATGGTGAAAAATCTTGGCCAAAGAACTTTAATATGGCAGTATGCTTCAAGCCATGGGAATTCAGAAATTCAGGGCAACACCAGGAATAGAACATGTCTGAAAGCATAACTTCTAACAACTTGATTGAAAGGAGACTCATCATCATCATCAGTATAGGCTGAGCAGTTCCATCCAGTAGACGTTACTGATATACATACAAACTACCCAGTTCATTATGGTATTAATCACTGATTGAATGTCTGACTTCGCAAGGCAAATGATTTTTGACATTTCACTACGTACTTCAATTATTTCTCTTCAACTAGCCAGCAAGAAACATACACATGATCTTGGTGCTTAGTTCATCCAGACTGTTCTGAACTACATTATTGTTCATACAGGAATAGTCCACCGGCTATTAGCTTTGAGTTTTTTGCATTATTCTCCAGACATTGCAACCAATGAACCACACCACCACTTGAGTATTGAACAGATGTGTCATTGCTTCACAATCTGCATCTTCTTCTTGAAATCCTTATTTCCTTTATCACTATGTTTGCTTATTTGGCACAGAAAGCGTATCTGTTTAACCAGTGGACATACATAATTCAGTTTCAAAAGACTGTTCTGTGTTGTTTTTATATAGCCCTGTCACAATGCTATGTCACATCATACCACGCTTGTGCCAGAGACATGCGGGAAATCTGTTGTTGACCAGTGTCAAATATAGCCCATTGCTATTCCTTAAAAAGGTACTTTGTAAATTCCACTTTTAAAGAAATAAGTTCATTCCTTATATGGCCAACAGAAAGGGAATCCCCATGCCAAGCTTTAAATTCCAAGCATAATTCTCCTCCTACTCTACTGTAATTATGCTCCAACACTAGAGCATTCCCACACAGTTCTAGTACATTATATCTTTCATGAGTCTGCATTGATAGTTACACCACAGAGAAGCAGAAATGCAGAGCTTACCACAAAAATATATTTCTTTTAATAAAGTGGGCCCCTTAAAAAGAAATTAAGATTTTACCTTTCTGAGGTCATCTAGATGTTGTAGTTATGTCCAGCTGGGCTCAGACTATTATAAGATGTTGATAACACAGCTCAGTGTGTTTAAATATTTAATTACACTAAGGTACTGTACAACCAAAATACCTTGATTTAATTTAATCTGAATCTGGAAAGATGTCATTTAAAGTGCCAAGAGTTTCTGTACTTATTGAGGGTTCCTCCTTCCCACTTTCTTTGCTCTTTTAAAACCAGACTTTCTACTTGTAGCTTTTAAAGTATGCAAATGCAGGTGAATTTTTAACTTAAAACTTTGACATCATAATCAAAGACTAGACTTACGGACTATATAGTCTCCTGGTTTTATATATTTGAGAGGCAAAACATCAGATACAAATCTATCTGAAAGCTCTTTAATGAGAAAGATGGCAAGTAAATTCAGGTTTAATATAAAAACCACTTCAACTATTAATCATGATTTCAGATAATTCCCAGTGTGGCATGATATCATTAAATTCCAAAAAAAACAGAGGAACTGAAGCACACATTTTTTGAAACTATGCCATGTAATAATATCATGCAAAGAAAGGCTTTATAACCTATTTGTGCACAAGTCATAAATTACCAATCAGACGTGTATAAGCCATTTAATATTTTAAGATCTTGATTTCATGTATTCTTTTTCCTTGTTTCATGCTTTGTCTTAACAAATACACTTGGCCATAATGAAAATAAACCTGCTGAAGTCTCTGTGGCCTGAGACAAGCTATAACACATTTCTGCACCACAGGGTGGGCTCATGGGATACCTACTGAGAAAATGCATGCCCACTGAGCATGCCCAGACTATTAAAATGAATTGACATGTTAATGCTGACAGGAAAAGAGCACAAGAGAGCTTGCTAAATTACTGCTCAGTCAGGCACTAGGAATTCCTGAGTGGCTAACTCCTGAGCAAAACCTGCAGCAAGAAGAAAAAAGAAAAGAAAGAAAGAAAACAAAACCAAAAAACTTTATTGTCAAATGCACCAAAACAAACACTCACTAAAGTGCTGTCATGTTAGTAATGCACCTACTCATAAATCATACGGATTTTAATCATACCTGCCACCTCAGCCAGCTTGTCTCCTGAGAAATTGTTTTCTTTTTACTCCCTCCTTCATTCGCTTTCAATTATCTGGAAGCTGTTTCTCGTGTTTATTTATTTATCTAAAGTTCACATACAGTATGCATGCACAAATTTCCTCTGGGGGACTGAGACCAGGCAGATCATACAAGGATGCGGTGGAGCGTAGAAGCTAACAGCTCAGATGAATGTACTCAGTCTCAAAAAACCTGCTTTGGACCATGATGACAAGGGAATGGGAGGACAGAAAGTAATTAGTGTGTGTACAATGATGGATTATGGCTTAATATTCAGACATTTCACCTTTTGACTGCTATAGGTAGGCCTACAATATGGCAAACAGAAAGTCCACATTCTTGCTGAGAAGAAATAAGGATGTGCATTCTTAACTGTGCACTCTCCCTATTTTTTTGGTGGATAAATTGCAATGGGTTGTTTTGTTTGCAACATTCTTATTTTAGAAACCTTTTATGGTTCTATATATAAGAAACATGGAAGGACAACTGTTTAGCAACTTTCTGAAAAGTCAAGATAATATTGTTTTTAATGTCTCGTGGCTCCTAAACCTAAGTATTAAAGGGCAAGTTACTTTCTCAAGTTTTAAGGAGAGATTGAACTGCCAGTGACCTTTTCCCAGCTCTGGGAGGCGAATGTGTAGCACAGATCAATCATGACATGAGGATCTTATAGACACAAGGGAAAAAAGTCATCATTTTCATAAGTCAGATTGAGCAAAAATAGATGAGAAGGGTTTGATAGTTATAAATACAGGTTAAACAGACTTTTAACGCTAAACATCAGGGTTTTGAATTGAAGCTCTCTGTGTGTGAATGTTATGTCTATGATTGCTTTGTTTTAGGGACATCTGAATCTATATTTGCTACACAGGATATTGCTCAATTAAAGGAGCATTTAGATAGCTCTCCCATTTGGAACACCCATAGTAATTAAATGGATCACATGGAGTTTGACATTTTCTAAAATAAAAGAATAATTGGTGCACCATATTGTTTTTTCCTTTTAAAAAGAATATTCAGGCTACCCTTGTGAGGCTTAGCAGGAATCAGAATTCAGAATTTGGGTCCTAGTTTCTTTCCTTTGCTCCTTTCTCAGAAAAACTAATGAAGTTACAATTAACTCTCTCACCACCATGTTCTTCCCATTTACATCACTGCATTTGACATACTGCTGGGCTGACAATCTGACATACTTACTTACTTAGCTGAACGAATGGGTAAGGAAGACCTTTATAATCATAAGTGAAGTTTTGTATATCAGAACCTTTAGTTCAACATTATTCTCTGAAGTCCATGAACTTGATATAAGAAAAGATCTATGTTGTTTATTTCCTTAGGTAGGAATCTCTTGTGGGTATTCAAGTATCTAGTAGAGTTGCCTCCTCTGTTCACATTGCTACAAGGTAAGTTTGTGTTTGCCCATGACTTTCTGAGTCACTATTAATTGTGACTTCCCCAAAAGTGCAAGACACTCTTGCATTGCTCATGCCTAGGTCCAGTCTGGCTGCACTAACTCTAAAATCAAATTTAATTAAGAATACAGAGGAATTCTACCTGACTGGAATCTCCTATTTTAACTGGTGTAGGGGCAGGCTATTCTATGTCTACAGCTTTCATGTGAAGCATGATTGACTAGAAAGCTGAGGGATCTATCAACTTCTGTATATACATTTTTGTATTTGCCTAAAATAATCATAGACAATCATATTACTGCAGTGGGTATAACATAACATTCCCATTGTTGTTGTGTGTACCACACTTACCACATTAAAGAGGAAAAAGAAGAGCTAACCACCAAGGCCCACACTTACAAGCGTTTACACTTTAAGCATGTAGTAGTAGAGTTAAGCACACATCTACAGTCATGAAGGATTGGGGGCTAATTGTATACTGTTTTTCACAGTCACTAAACTAGAGTCGGGCCTGGAACAAAACAGCGGAGTTGAGCTAAACATTCACAACCCTTCTTGAATCAAACTCCATCTTGAATCAGCACTTCCCAAAGCAGTGTCTCAAACTGGCCATGTCTGAGGCATTATTTGATGATGAATGGTGCTAGGGAAGAGCCATAGAGTATTGGAACACGGCAGCGGGAGTTTGAAAAAGCAAGAGAGTAACTCAGCTAAGCATCTTTGAGGAATTCTAGCACACCCCCCATGAGCCAAATATAGTATGATGACTGGTGGAAAGATTACCCACACAGTCAGTTGCATACACCAAACAGCACACAGAATCCTCAATGAGCAATAATGCCACAACAGTACTAATCTCCGGTGCAATCTCATATGTGGAGTGTAAAGAAAGCCTCCTTAGTTCCTTTTTTAAACACCACTTTTAGTTGGGAGCTTATGAAAAGTGTTCTTTTCCTAATTGCAATTTTTGGAAGGCCATATACACTTTTTCTACAGAGTGCACACACACAAAAAAGCTCAAACCACATGCCCCAGGCCTAAACTGTCCTCTCCAATGCTCATGATGCCTCTTTCCTTGGTATAAATTACACATATTCTGAGAGGGTTGGTGTAACTTCATTTCATTTTTTTAAAAACTTTCACTCTCAATTAACAAATAAAGCTAAACTGATATTAACCAGTTGTAAACCAATTTAAGCAGGTGTTTGCTCTGGTTTATCTAAATCAGTCTAAAAAATGACTAAACTTCTGCAACATTTGTGTGTGTATAAGGCCCTAGTTTGGCAGAGTAGGGTAAAATGTGTAGGTTAGTGAGACTATAAAGGAGTTAGACTAAGCAACATTAAATAACAGTATATATGATTATGACATTAACCAAATTATAAGTATTGGCCACAGTAACCCTTTTTGGTTTAGATGGGTTCTAGTCTTCTTAGACATATGCACGCCCCTTGAGGGATTATGCCCTTTGAGTTCAGAACCCTCTCTCACATGATGATTCTAAATTCTTCAGGGCTTTCCTATGCTGAACAGATGTATCTCCAGGTGGTCATCCTTCTTCTGATTCTTTTAGTTGAATTCCCAGTGATTTAGTCTCTCTCCTGCTGACTGGAACACCAAACTGCGAATGTTGCAACCCCTTGACTGAGGCTTCTTTCTTTGGGCCCTTCAGGCCTTCTTGAGCCCTAATCCCTCTATAACTGGATAATCATCCAGACTGAGATAGCAGAAGGACCTCTCTGTCAAATAAACATGCAGTATGAGATAGTGGGACATGTATAACAACATAATGCAACAGTAGCAAGCACAGAGATATCTATAAGCAGTGTGAAACACTTGTATTTCATTATGTTTCATAAATTTAATAGGCCCAGGTTTCCCCATGAATCTCTCACCCCCAGTTTCATGGTACTTTCAGATGCCAGGGATTAATGCCAGAGTTTTGCCAAAATTTAAATTTAAAAAAACAAAACAGACTAATCCCCAAATCCTCTGGTTAGCTCCAGTTTCTCCCACCCCTGCAGTAATGTCTGTTTTCTTTATGCCATTAGGGAAAAAAAATGACTAGTTACCATGGAAATTGCCACAAATCTTTTTATTTCAGAGCCCTCTGAGCTACAGAGCACATTTGTGAAGAAATACACAGAATCTATTTGTCATTATAGCAGGTGATGAAAACTTTGGTTTCAATATAACTATCATGTTTTCCCAGGTTTTTAGAGCATATTTTACAATAATTTGCTGCAGTTCTCATTCTCATTACAAATGAGATACCAGAATTATAATGACTTACATGTTCTGTCAGACTCTTCTACTCTGACCTTTTCAGTATACTGCATTTTGAAAACTTGACAAGTCTACCTCTTCTTCACAGGTTAGGAAGGCTGCAAACTGGATCTGGGGTGGGGAAGTAATGAGAAGGAGAGGATTTTCAACTTTAAACCACCTTCCATTAACTCATCAGATCTTCTTTTCTCCATTTCTGTGGTACATACCAGATTCCCAGTTTTCTTTCAAATCATTTTGCTCTGCACCCCATAGAAGTCTACAGGTCAATTATCATAAGAACTACATTGCAGAATAAAATCATCTCGATGCAGAAATTGTACATTTCTTTGATAATGGTTGAATATCAGTTCTGCCCTCAGTTTATACCAGTGAACCCATTGACTACAGCAAACTGTGTGTGTGTGTGTGTGTATCTGAAGTCAGAATTTGCCCCCAAATGTTCAAATTTCTATGTTCTTTGCACATTTGATTTTTTTTTCATACTTTTAGAACCAGGCCTGCCCTCCAAGAGAGATCTGTGGTTTTTATGGTGTTACAAGAGAAATCTTCAGTTACATTTCTTGGGTAAATTCCCATGTGAACAATAAAGTGATTAGTGGATGCTATATGTGAGGGGATTGAGGTAGGGATCTGAGGGTGGAGGGTATCAATCCCCCACAAAAGTGCAGGTACAGAGAAAAATGAGGTATTCACAATGAGTACATTTGTCCTACCATCCCCATTTGCTTGCATATAATACTTCACAAAATGGTCAGAGTAAACTACACCTTCAAAAGGGGCTCCATTATAAGCCTCCCTTCCTTCTGTGTTTTTATTATGGATAATGAGGCCATCTCTTTCCTGATATGCATGCAGGAAAGGAAGGGAGAGAGAAGACCCAGGAAATCCCACAACTTTCAACTCAATATCTGCTTTAGATCAGTTTGGCCAAGGGACAGGACTGAACCCTCCTAAACCTGTGGAAGTCCTGAGAATTCATGGAGAAATCCCACAGATCTCAGGATAAGCACATAGGGCAGGAGCGCCTGGCTTTTCCCCCATGGCAGCATGTCTTTGGCATGTGTCCCCTGTGAGTCACTCCCCCAACCAACCCCAAGAAGTCTTTTCACTGTGCAAAGTAGGACTCAAGGTACTACTGAGAGACTCAGCATAGTCTGCTGCTGCCAATTCTCTGTAGCTTTGGAATGACTTGATGGTGCAGAGCCAGATCCCAGCCTCGCCTTACTTAGCCATACTCCTGAAATGTCCTGAGCTCCTGAACTATGCTTCCTTGACTGTGCAGAGTCCTATACCTTTATAAGGAGAAGCTGGAGCTTGCCACAAAGACACCAGTCCAAACTTTAATGCCTCCATCCTATTTTGGTCCCCTCCAGTATTGCAAGTGGGTGGGCCTATAGAAATTTGGGATGGAAAAGACTATTAAATCATCTTGTCCATGTCCCATGTCATCCTTACATTATTTTCCCAACTGCTTTTGTCCAGGCCACTTTTAAACGATGGGGCCTCTACCACTTTCTCTTGGGATCCTTTTTCAGTTCACTGTTAGATGTGTGCTTTTCAAAACATCTTAATCTAGTAACTAAAAAGTTAATTATCTCTGAGTCTATTGCTCATGGATTATTTATAACACCAGGTGTCTGCTGTGTTCTTACTGGCTAGAAGTATGTGGGGACAGAGAGAAGATGAATTATTGTTGCAGCTGTAGAAGAGAATGGTCTGGAAGCTGGTAAGAAAGCAGTTTTGTAATCTGGTGAGGCTTAATCTCTAGCTCCTTGGAATCTTCTTTGTGTGTCTATATAAACATTAAATGTGAACTGAGGAAATCCAAGTAGGTCCTTTGTGATTCTAAAGTCCACAGCACTAACTGTTGGGAATAATGTTTCTTGTAATTCATCCCCAAATACCTTACCCCTTGGACAATCCAATCCAATTCCTTTTACTGCTAGGTGTTCAACACCCCGTGATACCTGCAGATGCATATTGCATCCCTTTGCTCCTCACTGAGCAAATCTGTATTGATTGATTTCCAAGAGGGTACATGGTTGTGAGGAAGGGCATTATTTGGCTCATGGTTTTAGTTCTTTTAATCTCTCCTCAATCCCTCCAGCCATGTAGTCACTTGGGTTGCTCTTCCTTGAATTTCCTTTTTTTTCTAATCACTCCCCTCTCTTCCTTGCGGGGATTGCTGTAAATATTTAACAATGGAAAAGGGCCGTTTTTAAACCTGCAGGGTTGTTTAAATAAATAATCCCTTGGTGTATTTTTGTATCATGTTTTACATGAGTAGTGAAAAAAAATCTCTCATGTTAATCACCCTTTTCTCTCAGCCAAATCCCAAGAGGGGAAAGTTCTGGGTTCTCCGTGGGATTTGGGCCTGTTCCTGCTCTTACTGAAGTCAATGGGAAAACTCCCACTTGTAAAAGCCACATTAAACAAAACTGGGAATAGCTGAACATACTATCAGGTTCAGAAAACTCATTTGAGCTTAGAACCCTGTAATTTGAATCCATAAGGCCAGAGAGTCCTTGGTCTTTGCCCCCATGCACCGGGGAAGAAGGTGCAAGGATGCTTCTGACCTGTCTGTGCCATCTACACAAGAGCCAAGGACAATCAATCCTTACACTCAAAGGAATGCAGGGACTGCTCCCTCTGTGCGCACTCTGAGGAATGTACAAAAGAAGTAGACAGAGGTGCAACTAGGGCAAAGGATGATGCATCTTATGCACCCCCCCACACATAGGGGAGCTTCTGAGGGACAATCGTCTCCATGCTCCCTCTGAGGCAATGAGGCTCCACATTGCCTCTTATGCAGGGCTGTGGTTACAGGACATAATGTTTTCAAGGTGATTCAATTTAAAACAACATACATATAGCTGCCTCCCTTGAACCGCCCAGAGTACTAGGGGAACATATGGTGTACCCTCTGAAGGAGTAATGCAGAATCTTCCCTTGGAGTGAGGTTGAATCCAGTGGAGGGTGGGAATCAAAGCAATGGCTCTGTTTACTCTCCCTCCTTGGATCAATGTGTGTCCCCAAGCAGTATTCCCTGTGCTGCAGTTCTGCCAGACCTGATATGGGCCACAAAGAGAGTAGAGTCGTCTTCTTCCTCCCTTCTCACTGTGCATAATGGACAGGCAGCAATCTAGCGCGATCTGACTCACATCAGTCACAACATAAAAAACAAACAGATTTGTGGTATTTTAATTGACTTTTCAAAGAAAAAACATTAAAGGAGAGGATGTGTAGTAATACAGCATTCTATCATTCAGTTTGTGGGGGAGGAGAGAGGGTTGATTGCAATCCATTCGAGCTCTCCTCTTGTGGTTAACTGTATCCTAGAAAGCCTCATAATTGTAACCATGCTGCCTCTCTCTCTCTCTCTCTCTCTCTCCACAAAGACTTTTCTGGATGAGGTAAACTTTCTCCCTTTTCAATTGTCCTACATCTATTAAATGATCTCCCTCAGCCCACTGAATCAAAATAGATAACATAAAGCTAAGATAACACATAGCTTTATTTTCACGTTAAAACTTCTATACATGTAGCTCTGCCACACAGGCAATTAAAAAAAGATTTACTATCAATGCATCAGATCTGTGGGAGAAAATATGGAACGTTACTTTCAGTCCTTTTCACTATTTATTCCTGCTTTTATGACACACAAAAATAAATAATGAAAAACACTTACTCCACTCCAGAGGCTGAGGGAGAGTAGAAAAGTGTGGCATAATGCTAACACACATCCCCAGCGACTACCCAATATGCGCAGCGGGCTAGCCTCACTCTTCCCAGTTGCGTTTAAAAGTCATTTGTAGGGACCTTTCTTTCGTATATTTGAACCCTAGACTGTTGACCTCTAATGATACTGCTGATATATCTTCTGCATTCAGCAAAATGATGCCCTACAATACATAGGTCTAAATTGGTCTACATTGGTCTAAATGCTATGATGAATGATGTCAGCATTCCTGATATACTTAAATAATCTGATGTGAACCTGTATCCAATCACTTTCACTTTGCTGTTTTCTGTTTCACCCATTTCTTTTCACTTACCTCAATATTTGCTGTATTTTGAGTAGCTATGTGGCTACCATCCATGGAGGAGAAGCATGAGAACTGGCAGGGAATGAATGACTGGCATGGAAAAGTTTAATTTTTTTCTTCTCCAAAACAACATTGGTGTGCCATCCAATGGCACAGCTATTCTTCCGTGAGCTCCCATCCAGTGTCAATGTTAGGCTTTTTAAAGGTTTTTGAGGGGGAAAGATAAGGTAGCATGTAACTTGCATAAAGATCTGCATCTTTTCTTCAATATTAAAAATAAAGAGGCTGGCACCAATTTTTCAAGTGTATTTGGGACTGCCTAAATTCTACCCGGGTTTGAATTTCCCCACAGATTAATAGAACCATAGAATCACAGGGTTAGAAGGGATTGCCATGGTCATCTTTGTTTAAACAATGCATTCATTGACATAAATACATCTTGCAAACTACTGTAGTTAAACCTAGCAACTGAATTTTAGATGTGTGAATATAATCCTAATCATCAGTGGTGAGTCTGGATTCTATTGCAACAGAGGGGGGGCGGTTGTTATATTACATGCCTACCGAAGAAGTGGATTTAAGTTTCTAGGGAACAGTTGGCCTTTGTCATATGGCACATGGCTCACTGCTAGTTCACAAAGGGGGTTAGCACTAGAGCTGTGGTAAACTATTCATTCTGCCAGTGAGCTCAGGTGAATAAGACACTCCGAGCCAAACTGGAAAGCTCAATCCCATTCACCCAGTAGCTCTATAATGTACCACAAGCTGAAAACTGTTCATTGAGCCAGCAGGAAATTAAAATGTTAGTAAGCATTGGAATCAGAGTTGCCGAGATGTGAGGTAATATATAGGACAGAGAACTGTGTAATGATGTTGCTCTGAGTGGGGAGTGGGGAGTGTGTGTGTGTGTGTGTGTGTGTGTGTGTGTGTGTGTGTGTGTGTGTGTGTGTGTGTGTGTGAGAGAGAGAGAGAAAGAGAGAGAGAGAGCGCATGTGGCTTTGTAGACCAATGAAAGAGTGAAGGGTGGCAGGGGCCTGGGCTGAGGTCTTTTTTCTCTCCTCCCAAAATCCTGGGAAACTGAGACAAAAGAAAAGAAGCAGTTAGTTTATTCTCAATCGTCATCTTTAAAAGATGGAGGAATTTGAATGGAGGAAAATTGATTGGAATTGACTGTATGGGAAAAAAGGAAATCACAGGAGAGAAATGTAATATCCACAGCTTCTCCACTGTCAGCATTCTGGGATCCTCACACAGCTGGTGCACATTCTTCAGTTTCATCACTCAGACCTGAGTCAGAGGAGACCCCCAATACTACCTCTGCTGCTGCTGCTGCTGCTTTTTTAATCTCTGCCCATCTAGGCACTGTCTTTTAAAGAGTGGCATAGACTTCAGCAACCCTGTTGGTGGCCCGGCTGTAGAGAAGGGGAGAGTTTGGACTTGAATATAGTCTGGGTTCAAGGCATAAAAGAACTTCTTTGGGGGCAGGAAAAATAAGTAAGGATGTATCTTCCATATAAAGATGTGCACCTCAACTGTAGAAGGCCTGTGGGTGCTTTTGTTAGAGACAGAGCGTAATCTATTAGTATTATATGTATTGTAATAGTGCCTGACCATTAAGAATCAGGGTCCCAGTATGCTAGGCTCTGAAATGAAAAAGAGTCCCTGATTCAAAGAGTTTACCATCTACAAAAGCTCTTTCCTAATTTGATTGTTTTACCTGTGCATTGCTTAGTATTTTAAATATGGACTTTCTTAAAACATTAGCATATAGAGGTGATTTTGAAGAGAGAGCTTGAGGCTGATACCTGAATTGCTGATATTACTGTTATATGACATAGTATGTGCTGCAAGATCAAATCTCTGTCCTCCCCTCACACACCTTTGTCCTTTCAACAGCTTTCCATAATTTAGTAGTTCATGAGAAGGGGAAAGGAGCAGAAATCTAGTGTTACCATCATTACTACCTAATGCTCTGAGGATGATTTTTTCCTGAGTCTAAAAGCCAATACTGAAACAATGGTACTGCTTACATGGACAGTCAGAAAAATAGAAGCGGCAGCAGAGCTGGTATTGGAGTGTTCCTTTTACTGAGTAATGAAATCAAAGAGCCTGCAGTAGCTGGGAGCAGGGTCCCAAAATACTGATAATGCACAAGGTTTAGTGATTGTCATTAAGGTGAATTGGTTCCAAGCTTGAAATCAATGGGGGTGGCCCCTACAGTTGTGTGGAGGATGGAAGTTCTGTTTCATGAAGGATTTCAAGATTTCTAAATTTGGCTTCATTCTGAACTTGAGTGAAAACTGAAAAATTTTATATTTTTCTATGAAGGAAAATTCTCCCTCCACCCCACCAAAAAAGTTGTTCTGGGTCATTCAAAATGTTTTGTTTTGATTTTGACTTTTTACATTTTTTATAATACCTAATATAATGAAAAATAAAAACTTTCAAAATAGTAATTTCAAAAGAAAAAAATCAATACTTTCTATTCTGAAAATGTCAAAACAGGATGTTTCAACATTGTCAGAATGTTGGGTTTTTTATTTGTCTAAGTAAAATCCCGGTGAAATCAGCCAGTTTTGTGAAGTGTTTGATTTTGACTGAACTGATTGAATATGGTTTTGTCAAAGTTTCTGTAATGGTCCCAAAGTTAGTTAGAGGACAATTTGGTCCAAGCAGTCCTCTGACTGCTTTCCTCAAAGAGTGATGCATCAGAGTCTCTCTGTCCCTCCTGATTCCTGTTTTGTTTTCCACCTCTGAATGACCCATTAAAAATGAAAAGGCTTACAAGTATTAATAACTTACAGCAAATACAGCAACACTACTCTGCATTTTTATAACACTTTTCATTTGATGATCTCAAAGTTCTTTAGGGTTGAGGAAACTGAAGCACAAGTAATTTAAGAGGTTTGCCAAAGGACACACAGCAAAACACTGTCAGTCAGTATTAGAAACTAGGTGTGAGCTGGTGACATTCCAGACTTGTTTTCAAACAGAATCCACATACTATGTAGCATTCAGACTCATCTCCTTTTTCTAAGGATTGTTTTTATTAACACAGAAATTAACATTGATGCCACATACTTCAGTGTAAACTTTCCCTCAGGTCTGGCTGCTCCTAGGGTTATTCCCTCACAACTGCTCAGCTCACATTCTAGATTTTCTGACACCAGGGATCCACTCCAGCCTCCCTAATATCTAGTTGAGGTACCAAGTCATCTGTCTCGGTGAGTAAGCACAGCCCAGTAAACTCCTTCTCAGGAGGCTCAATTCCTAGTGACAGGGTGGGGAGTTTCAGGAAAACATTACTTCCCAGTTCCCACTCCTTGTCCTAGTCACTTGACCCCATGCCTCTCTGTTCTGACATTTCCCCATCTATTGTCAGCTCATACACAGTATTTGATGAAAAAGGGTATAGAAATAGAATCAGATAGTGATCCAGAGCTGGCAGGGAGCAGGAGAGACAAGTGCTGAGCCTTGAATATGGAGTGGGATTTACATCATAATTAGCTCCAGTGTATTTGGACAACTCACTTTGTGTGCAACAACTGTGGATGATTCCCCTGTACACCCTTAAGAATCTGTCTAACAAAACCAAAAATGAAACACCTGTGTGTCGGCACGAACAGCTGTACACTTGCCACTGCTCATCTATCTGTAGAAGATGCCACATGCCAGTTGCTTTACTTAGAGTGTGTTGGGAGGCCAATCCATTAGAGACAGAACAAGCATAATTAAGAAGCAACATGCTTTCTTGTTCCTGCTGCCCTCATTTTTCCCCCCTTCTTACTTTGTTTAAACAACTCTCTCAACTTAACTATGGTGATCTTTAGGCTTGCAGGGCTAGCAAACTTGGATTGTGGAAGATGTTTTCCAAAGTTCTCACAGCACTCATCCGACAGCGAAGCTTCCAGTTGTACTACAGTTCTTTCCTGAGACATATCCTCAATAGAAAAGATTGTCTTGGACTAACGAATGGTAGAACCAAAACAACAGAATGTAAACACATGCATACTGTCAATTGTACAATGGCAAATGATATCCATACTGAAACATCCACAGACAGTCAAGTATTTTCCCCCCACAGCATTCCAGATATCAACTGCAATCAAGTATACTGTATTTATATATTTCTCTCCCTCTCTCATATATATGCAGAACAAAGGAAACATTTTGCTGAACCTGGCTTCATTATTAAAGCTGTCCTGTACAATATGCATTTTGTTTAAAATCCCTCTTTGATTGTATTTTTATGTGTAACAACTAAATGTCTTATGGTCCTATTGAAGCCATAATATAAATTTATTTTCTTATGAATAATTTGCACTCATATTCCTAATTTGGCAAGCAAAAAGTGCAGCATAGCTTTATGAGCCACAGTACCTTTGTGGTCTTAATTCTCTTGGGGCTACCTATACTTGTCTTTCTGTACATTGGATCACTGCTAGTGGAGGTCTGAAAAGCATCTCCAGCAATCTTTAATTCATGTGATTAAAAATTCAAAAGAAGCCCTTGTACCAGCTGTTAAACTATGTTACTAAGCTGTAATTCAGAGTTCAAATCCCAGCAAATTGAAGGTTAGGTTAACAGGATCATTCAGTGGAACTGCATTATATTGTAGCTACTAGAACAGTAGGTGGACTGTTTTATACATGCTCATTTGCAGAAGATAAACTAAGGATGAGCAAACTCATAGCAATGCAAACCTTTCCACCAGATTTTTTTTCACTTGCTTCAGCATGATTTTTTTTAAAGCCTGACAGATTAAACTAACTTTGGGTTTGTGTAATCTGTGCAGATAGAAGAGGAATAAAATCAGCGTGAAGTGTTTTGTTTAAGATTATCTGGAATCTGAGACTAATTAGTTTAAATATAACAAAGGTGAAATGAGTCTGATGGTCTTAACTCTAATGCACATTTTCCTTCCAGCGATAGTAAGTATTCTATACGAGAAAATAAATCCACATTATTTAGCATAGTTTTACACAATTATTCTTTGCACGGACTGGTCCCAAGATAAACTTCCAGGAAGTCTGAAATTACCATCCCTAAATTCATGTGGGGCTAAAATTATGATGATGATGACAATGAAGTATTAGCATGACAGTAACCCTGAGAAGCCCCAACTGAGACTGGGGCCCCATTATGGGAGGTACTGTGTACACACGGACTAAGTGACAGTCCCTGTTCTAAAGCATTTACTGTTTACATAGAGTAGACAGAGAACAAGTGAGAAACAGGAAGTATTATCTTACAGCCGGGGAACTATGGTATAAAGAGACTTTATACCATAGTCTGAGATCACACAGGAAGTCTGTAGCAAACTATGTATTGAACCCAGATTGTCTGAGTCCTACTCCAGGCCTTTAACCACAAGGCCATCCTTCCTTTTTATTGAAAGACTCTAGCTCCTAGGATCTCTGTGGCCCTAAAGCTCTGAGATGATGAGTGTACTGTGCTAGAAAAGCAGAACCACATATTAGAGAAGCAGCGCAGAGCGGTCTTGCATGCTCCTTTCCCCATCAGAAACTCCAGCCCACTTGAAACATGTACATAAAGCATTTAGACTTTGCCACCGGTGACTTTGGTGAGGATAGCTTTGGTGGAGTAGAAGGAACTGTAAGGAATCCAGGACCAAGTTGGTGGAGAGGATAGTAGGAGTCACTAGTATGCTCAAAAAGTAAGATGGCAAAAGGAGTAAGATGTGGTGGTAATCAGAAGGCCTGATGCTTCCAGTTCAAAGAGGTGCTGTCCCAGGACTGGGGAGACAATGGCATATTTAAATGCAGAGGAACAGATGTCTAAGTAAGGACTGAGTAAAAACTGTGTAAGTATTTCACGTCTTGGCTTCATAAGTAAGAACTATCATAATCAGATTTTTACTTGGATAACATCTTTCATACCAGGTTCTCAAAACATTTAATTTAATTAAGCCTTTCAGCAATGCCGTAATGCAGCCAAGTATTGTTATGACTCCTGTTACAGCAGTGGTGGGCAACCTGCAGCCCATCAGGGTAATCTCATTGTGGGCCATGAGACATTTTGCTGACATTGACCATCTTCAGGCACAGCCCCCCCGCAACTCCCAGTGGCAGCGGTTCGCCGTTCCCAGCCAACAGGAGCTGCGGGAAGTGACGAGCCAGCTCCCATTGTCCGGGGATGGTGAACCGTGGCCACTGGGAGCTGTGGGGGGGGGGGGGCCATGCCTATTGCTGGTCAACATCCGCAAAATGACTCTCAGCTTGCAATCAGATTGCCCTGATGGGCCACAGGTTGCCCACCACTGTCATACAGGGTTGACCCTGAGAAAAAGTGCAGGTAAGTGAGTCTCCCAAAGTCACAGAACAGATGAATCATAGAATATTAGGGTTGGAAGAGACATCAGGAAGTCATCTAGTCCAACCTGCTGCTCAAAGCAGGAACAAACCCATCTAAATCATCCTAGCCAGGGCTTTGTCAAGCTGGGCCGTAAAAACCTCCAAGGATGGAGATTCCACCACCTCCCTAGGTAACTCATTCCAGTGCTTCACCACCCTTCTAGTGAAATAGTTTTTCCTAATATCCAACCTAGACCTCCCCTACTGCAACTTGAGACCATTGCTCCTTGTTCTCTCATCTGCCACCACTGACAACAGTCGAGCTCCATCCTCTTTGGAACCCTCTCTTCAGGTAGTGGATGGCTGCCATCAAATCCCGCCTCACTCTTCTCTTCTTCAAACTAAATAAGCCCAGTTCCCACAGCCTCTCCTCCTAAGTCATGTGCCCCAGCCCCCTAATCATTTTTGTTGCCCTCCGCTGGACTCTCTCCAATTTGTCCACATCCTTTCTGTAGTGGCGGGCCCATAACTGGATGCAATACTCTAGTGCCACTTCCCTCAATCTGCTGGCAATGCTCCTACTAATGCAGCCCAATATGCCATTAGCCTTCTTGGCAACAAGGGCACTCTGTTGACTCTCATCCAGCTTCTCGTCCACTGTAATCCCCATGTCCTTTTCTGCAGAACTGCCGCTTAGCCAGTCAGTCCCTAGCCTATAGCAGTGCATGGGATTCTTCCATCCTAAGTGCAGGACACTTCACTTGTCCTTGTTGAAGCTTATCAGATGACTTTTGGCCCAATCCTCCAATTTGTCTAGGTCACTCTGGACCCTATCCCTATCCTCCAGCATATCTACCTCTCCCCCAAGGTTAGTGTCATCCGTGAACTTGCTGAGGGTGCAAATCCATCCCATTTCAAAAGCTTTGCTAAAGTCAGGGATTATCTTCAGGACCAGCTGCTAGCAGGAAAACTCCTCCTGTTTACTGGGGAGACTCCTGGTGTTCTTCTCAGGGTGGCACAGTTCCACACCACCACTTTTGGCTGACTTTTTAAACGGGATTATCAGTTCTCCTGTGTATAAGTGCTATGAGATCTTTTATAGGATATTTGTGCTCAGGGACTAAGTTTTATAATCTGTCTCATCCACAGATTGTACCTTCAACAGCACAGTGTCAATCTAGTACCACATTGGAGCACTATTTCAGTATTGCTCAGAAGGAGTGACAATACTTCTGTTTGTGGCAATCTCTCATTATCTACTGACTAGGCCTGATTCTGCTTAGCTTGTGAGGGCTGAGGAAAATACAGACTGCAGTGGTATGGCTGCAGACCATGTAGCACACATTAAGCATTACCATATGTCACAGAGGCAACTAGACACATTGTCCCTGAAACGTGGAGAAGGTTGGATACATGTGAAACTTCATAATATAAAAACCAAACTGCAAAGGTTTTGTAAAGCAAAGCAGCTTATGACTGAAAGGCAGCAGCAGCTTTAAAATTTGCAAATACATTTACGTTTTAAAGAAAATAAGTGAAAAACAATGTCTCTTTTAGTTGTCTGCCAAGACCAGCATTCAAGGTTCATTTTTTCCCAACCATTGTTGCAGAGAGAGAGAGATGTTTCAGGTGGACACTATATTATCAGCTACTCCCTGAATGAGTGACAACAAATTATAAACACAGATCCTGGCAGCTATGTAAAGGGTAAAATGAGTTTCATATGCTTTATTTTTTAAAAGTGCATTTTACCTGGATCCTCCAGTCTGATCAATCAGACTTCAGGATATGACAGCACAGGACAAAGGTAGTTTTATATCTTTGTGGCTCCCTGATTCTGAAGTAAGGTGGGGGGGTGGGTCTTAGGGATGCTCTAAATTGCATCTAATTAAATTGCATTGTCCCAAGGGGCTATTCTGTCAGACAGGGATTGTTGGAGTGCAATGGGGCTCCAACCGGCCCAAATTTTAGAGCCATGCTTTCTACACTCTGGGCCAAGAGGAATGAGGAATAAAGTTGCTACAAACCACCCAGGATTTCCCCTGTAGGCGTGAATTCCCAGCTGAATTGGTTTTAAAACTCCTTTGTACCAGTCTGCTGGTACAAAGACAATGCAGCCGGACTGAGTACCTGTGCCATAATAGTTAGGGCTACACTTATGCTAAGCTATTGATTTGGACTCTTAAACAGTGTATTTATTATTAAAGCCTTTCACTTTACCTTTAATAGTGCTAATTATCTGGATTTTTGTACTTACCCATATTTATCTAAAACATTTATTGAGCTCACCATTGAGATTTCTTTGATCATGGGTAGGAGGCACAGCTACATTGCAAGTATGACCTATGGAATTTCAGTATAAAGGGTACCATATATATCCCTCAACCCTCATGATCTCGTGAACACAAATATTTAATGCCCATCCCTGCTCCAGATTTATAAAAGGCCATCTGTTAACTGCTTTCACTATTTTCCAATTAAACTATCTCCAGTGCAGGATTGATGTCACTTATGACTGACAGGATACCTTCAATTTGAAGATAAGATTTTTATCTAGGTTGATTTCCTTAAGGAAAAGCCCTCTGGAACTGAACAATGGCAAAGCCAGTTGGGGTCTGTAGAAATGTAATAGTGTTGTGACAGTGTTGTGACAGTGTTGCGATTTTATTGAGAGTCTCCTGGTTGTTGTTGTTGTTTACTTGAAGCTCCAGCCCCTGGAATCTTATGATAACTTGAGAATCTCAGCTTTCACTTAAAGAAAAAAGCAAGTTTCTAGACCTCACTGTTGGGGAGAAAAGTATAAAACGATGACTCTAAACCTTGAAAACAGAAAGGAAAATAAGAAGTCAACATGTATTTTAAAATAAATCTTATGATGTTTAAGACAATCTCATGTTGTGGTGGTGTTGTTTTTGTTTGCTTGGTTTTTGATAGGCTTGACTCATGATTTTTGAACACTTGAGGTTGGCAATGTGTATTATGTGCATGTATCTATGAAATTATTCTAAAATACCAACAGCAAGTATATTAACTTCTATTAACTACCCTCTAGTATTATATACCAATGATCTAATTTTCTATTACATTCCATAGAAAGTGCCCAAAAACAGAGGGAATGCCTAGCTTCTGAGCACAGTTAAATCAGTGTAGTTCCATTGATTTAAATGGAACTATGCTAATTTACACTAATGGGGGATCCAGCTTTATAGGACTTTATCTAATTTCCAGAGAAGAATATGCTTAATGAAGGCCCCAATTCAGCACAACACTGTTGAAGTCAGTGCATTGCTGACCACCATGCATAATTGTTTTGCTGAGTTGGGGCCTGAGAAGGTAGAACAGACCCTTCAAATCTAACCTAAATATGTACTTTTTTATTGGTGCAATTAACAGGATAGGATAGTGACTCCAAACTCCGCTGATTTTTGTTCTTCCTATAATTGTTCAAAGTCCTTACTGCACCAAATGAAACACATTTAAAATGTATTTTAATGAGCTGAAATTCGCATTCCTAATTGGTGTACATGTTATGTGTTTTTAGATACAGGGTAAACAATTTACTTCAGTATCAAGGAAACATCAGTTAAGATTTTATTAGAATTCCAAATATGTACAATAAAGCCACCCCTCTGTTTGTTACAATAGCAATGGTAAAATAAACTTCCAGCACATACTGTGGTGACCGAGTTAAGCTCTTTGTTTTAGCCCATCAAAATACATTGTGCAGCAGCTGGACTTTTTTTCATCACCCTTGGTATGTTTACTGCAACAGTGTAACTTTGTCTCAGAGGACTGTGACTGTTGCTAGGGCTTTAGCCACACCTTCCTTACTCTTACCTAGAGCTGATTGGCTGCCGTTTTGTAATCAAGCATTTTGTACAAAGTCAACATGCGGACACTAGCAAAAATATTTTCTGTGTTACTACAGGTGTTACATTTTTTGCTCCCCAAGTGACCAGTAACAGTTCTATTGGACTAAAATAATATATCTCAAAACAATGTACTGGCATTGCTGAGAACATACATATAAGGCCACTAAGGTCCACACAGCAAGGATTGCACAATAACCCATTAAAATAAACATTTGCAACCACAGATAGCTGGACTGAAATCCCTGCTCTGATACAAATAACATCTGGACAACTTTTGTATGCATCTTCCAGCATAAAACACCCTTGAGAAAAAATAGAAGGCAGGCTAAAAGACAAAGGACCACTAAAGATTTTATTATGCTATGGGTGTGGTGCCATAAATTTGAGGGGATTTAGGCAACAGTTGCCAAACCTGAATTTAAACAGCATGTTGTTTTTAAAAGTTGTAACATTAGTGATGAACAAGTCAGTATTCTTACATAATTAATCCAGTGTGAAATAGAGTGACTGGAAGACATCCAGTGGTTTAAAAATAACTCAGTCATTTATAAGATCCACAGTACTATAGGATTTAACATTAAGGCACAGGAAGTGAAGGCATCTTGGTACCAAGCATGTTGTTTTAATTCTATAAAAGCTTTATGAAGTCAGCATAAGCAAGCTAACTGTAAAACAGCCCTGTGCTGTGCAAAAGCAACTGAGATTCCTCTAAGCCAATAGTTTAATTATCAGTATTTTCCCCCTGACATTTAGAAATTGTCAATATCTATAGATATTATTACATAGACCAAACCGGAAATAAAATGTTAAGGTGGTAATAGTTAACGGGATGTACTGAAAGCAACATAATGGAGAGGGAGACAGGATGGATGAATATCTTCAGAAGATGTAATAATCCTATGACTCTTACATGACTCTCAATGGACTTTAACTTCCAGTGTTATTGTTAGTGTTGGTTTCAGCTAACATTAGGTTTAATATAATGATAAAGAAAATAACCAAACAGAAATCCTTATTAAATATGCTGACCTGAAATTACCACTTGTATTTGTAAAGTATGGGGCCCTAGTCTATAACTCTTACTCAGATGAGGCTACCCATTAATTAGACGAGTATGGTGATGTTATTGTCCCTGTTTCCTCAAGTTGAAAGAAAGCAGTGGGAGCAGATGTAGTTTAAGGGGGGAGAGTTCTGAAAGGGAGGCAACATGCAGCCAAAGTGTTTTCTAAATATATTATTTTTCATATTGTTCCAGAAGAAATCAGGGACATGTTAAGGTCTATATACTTCACAGCACTTTATTTTGCTGTAAACATGTCATTTAGCATTCTTGGGCTCTAATCTACAGCCCTTTTCTAGACATAACTCTTGTTGAAGTTCATAAAAGCTCTGCATATGGAAAATATGTGGGATTTGGTTGTAATGATTTTCTATAGCTATATACAATTTTGGGACGGGCCTGCTGAATTAGAAGACTATACACCTAATTCAATAAAACTATTCAAATATCGTCAATTCACACACATTATGGGGTCTCTCCTTCTTGGCATGTGAGCGTAAGTCTCATCACTGTGGGTCTGACTCTGCAAAATGCTCAACTTACCACGTTGATCTCCCACTGTCAGAGGTAGGTGCTCGGCAACTTTCAGGATCAGGTCCCACGCTGAACAACCTGGAATAATATTAAGGCTATGACTATGGCTGTCTTCCATATTTGTCCTATACAAGAATACCAACTATTCTGCAGCATTTGTATTGGTGGTGGGCCAAAGACTTCAAACCCCTTGTTTGAAATCACTCTCCTGAAATGTGCTGGTTTGGATAAAATGGGATGCAGATTTGAACTGCTTTTGACATAACAACATTTTGCCAAACCAAACTCTAAACTCAGCCTCCTCTACTCAGCTCTAGTCATAGTACAAACTGAGACTCTGTATCATCTAATGCAGTCAGCACTGCACTAGCATTGTACCCCTTTGAATAAATGAATTCCCAATTCTGATCAATTGTGCGGCTGTGGAAAGTCTTATTTGGCCACATTACCTGGTAGTATTCAAATGATGCCTTCAGGTGCAAACCAATGGCTTCCAGTTACTGCCCTGAGAACAGAATTTCCACAGATAATCTTTTGTATTAATCACTGATAGGGGCATGTAATATATGCAGACAATATATAACTCTATAATAACTCTTCTTTCACAGTGCAATTTCCCTTTGACTATCTTCAAATACTGAGCGGTATAAAATATACTGAAATTGTAATTTTGAATGATCAAAATGAATTACATAGAGTGGAATTTGACTAATGCAGAACTAATTGAATGGAAATAGTAATAATGAATTAATAATAATGATTAGAATGAATTAAACACAACGGACTAAATTCTGCTCTCAGATGCACTTACTTCCATGGACGTTATGCATGCATTTAGAGGCAGAGTTTGGCCAATGAATTTTGGCTTCTTTTAAACAGTGAATTTATTAATTAGACTAGAACATTATGCATCATGTATGTAGTTAAGTAATATGTTCTATTTAACAATGTTTATTTGGGTGTGAATATTATTTTCCCCGTCAACCATATTGCGCCTTCATTATGCAGCATATAATAAACTTGTGGAACCCACTGCTGCAGGATAGCAGCAAATTTAGTCAGAGAGAGGTCTGAGACCCATGAAGCAGAATAGCATTTCCTGTTACAGTAAGGAAAATTACAAGAATGCTCAATCCTGCATCTCATGTTTCACTTTCATCCATTAACTGATTATCATCTTAGGTCATGAAGAAATCTTCCCTCATGTCTCCCTGTCCCCAACATTGATAGTATTGTATCACACATTTGATCAGATGTATTAATTATTATTAGTTTCTAATTTCCTTTTTCTGAAAACTCTAGTATAGAGAGGAAAGCAAACTAGACTGACTATTTTCTTCTGATATGGCAATTCCTTTTGTCCCAACAGTCTGTAGCAGCTTTGAAGACCAATTGTCCATAGTGCAAATCTTTCTTTATTTGCTGATTTACTGAGCGGATATGCCAAATGGGAAACAAAGATTTGTCATTACTTCAGAAAACTATGGAAGAAATCCACTACTGTTGAAATAGGTACATTCCTGTGAATCTGTTCCATCAAAAATGTTTCAGCCAGCTCTAGGTAGAAGCCAGTGGGACAGTCACAGAGGGCTTCCATGGACATTTGTGCCTCACTGGCATTGGGGGACCTCCTCTGATGAGCATATGTCAGTTCTGAGTAGAGGTTGGTAAATAACTGATTTTTTTTATTTGGCCTGCAAACCAAAAAATCAGAACAAATATTTGGTTTGGTTCTGTTTGCAACTTGTCACCAAACTGTGTGTGTGTGTGTCATTCCATCCCCCTTTATAAACTTTAGCCCAGTTTTTAGGGCACTTATCTGGGATGGGGGAGATCCAGCTGTGAATCCACAGGCAAAATTCCATTTTGATTCTCCCTGAAGCAGAATTTTTCTGGAAATAACTTCCAATCAAAAATTTCATGTTTTCTGATATTTCATCCCACTTTTGGATCAATTTTTTTTAAGGGGTAAATTTTTTTTGTGGGAAGGAATTTCAATTTTCCAGCCATCTTTAGCATTTAGCAGTATCATCATTATTATTGTTACCTTTGCCAACTCGTCCTCATCCGTCCCTCCACGAACACAAGTCAACGCCACACAGTCCATTTTGTTGTGAGCACATTCTTTCCATTTCTGGTCAAAGAATTTTGTCCTGGGATCATCCCAGCACATTTTCGGTCTGCCCAGTGGTCACTTGTGGTCTCTGGGGATCCAGTCACTGATGCGGGTTGTCCACCTATTGTCTTGCTTGCAGACTACATGACCCACCCGTCTCCGCTTTGCGTTGTACATCTCCTGCACTACATCGGTCATCTCTGTACACAAGAACACTATCATCTGATCCATACATTGATACTCACACTGAAGTCACAAAATCATAGTCTATTCCATAGACATTACTTATTGATAGTTAGGGTATCTCAATAGGACTATGCACAGGATAAGTTCCAACTCAGTATAAGTTAAAGTATCCAATCCTGACTCTTATTTTTCAAGTTTTAGCCAACTAAATTGATAAAACTAAAATCTCTTTCATGCTCAGATCTTGGGTGCCATGTTTCATCCCAGAGTAGGGCACAATCCCCTGAAAATAAGGTTTTAATAGTAGAAATATGAATACAACACCAAAGTGGCAAAATACCACTTTAATAATAAATACACTAATAATTGTTCAAATTGTCCAAATGTTTCCAACTTTAGAATTTCCCATCTAGTTGCATAAAGGAAATTATTTCATTAAAAGTCATGGTTTGTTTTTCATTGCATCACATGCTGAAGGTTTTTCAGTGTATTAATTAGATCCACAAAGCTGTGTATAACACAGAAAATTTGTGATAATTGGTAGACACCAACCACAGATTGCAGAGGATTATCCTTTCAGAACTCTGATACTGTTTAATCCTGGGAAATCTGAAAACAAGAAATAATTTGCTATACAGAGGCCTGGTCATTGCAAATAAAATGCATGAAAACACTGCATGGATTGGAAATCTGAATAGTACTGGGGTTGCAATTCATATGCCATAGTTTGAAATTAATATATACCTATCTCATAGAGCTGGAAGAGACTCTGAAAGGTCATTGAGTCCAGTCTGCTGCCTTCACTAGCAGAACCAAGTACTGATTTTTGCCCCAGATCTCTAAGTGGACCCTTAAGGATTGAACTCATAACTCTGGGTTTAGCAACCCATACTCAAACCACTGAGCTATCCCTTCCCCCCAAATGCCTGAAACAATAAGCAAATGAAATGTAAGAAAATGGTTGTAAATATGCAAAAGTCCATAACTGATTCAGAATGAAAGCTATTTAAAGGGAAAAGGCAACCACAGGAATTTAAGCAACTCCATGAAATCTAATCACATACTGTATAAATCTTAGGTATTACTCCATATCAACTACACCAGGTACCACTGAAACTCTATGTCAAGCCAGATGCTGACACCACAGATATATTTTACACATCAGAATCTGGTTACTACTGTGGCCTACTGTGCAGTATTTGAAGCCAAGGTACTGAGGCTATGACTGGGAGTTGATATAAATGTGTGAGCTTCATTGTTTAGAAGAAGCTGTGCTGGCTGATAATATTTTTTAATTGGGCCCCTTCAGGTACTATATTTTGTTTAGAGGTAGAAGGGGTTGTGTGGAAATTGTACACTGTTAAAATACATATATGTTTCAAACTGCAAGAGTTGTACTGAAGTGCCCAATGCAATATAGTTCTAAGCTCTTGTGAAGAAGCTGCTTTAAGTCTGACAGCTTAATGCCATTCATTTTAGTATAGCAAGCTCACATCCTGCCCCCCAATTCACCCCTCCTCCCCACCAAAATACCTAGGCCACTAACATAACTGCAGCATAACGAAACCCAGCTGCCATCACCCAATGCCTGGCTGTCCAGATGGCATACTGTATCTTGTAATCAACGTAAAGATGAACCACTTCTTTTCCTGCATTTGCGATTAGTTCCACTCCTTGCAGTGGTCCTAATAAAAGTATTGCATGTCCTGTGTTCTTGCTGCAATGAATGTAGCTAATATGATTTATAGGGCTGAGCTTTGACCTAGTGACTCTCTTGACTGGTGGGGTGGGGTGAGGTGAGGGGGAACACCTCTAGTGCTTCAGCAGAAAATGGAGGCACTGGAGGAGCAGAGATTGTTATTTCTTTAGGATCCGAAACTGTGGGTCACAAGGAAGTAGTCCCATAAAGTTCCTGAACAGGGTCTGGACACAAAAGCAGCCCCTGCGCTCCACTGAGCACTAGCCTCTTCAAAAGGGAAGGGAGGATCAGAGGGGAGCACAGAGCTACAACCTTCCATACTCAGCTCTCAATCTAGCCCTTAGTAAGACTTACCCTGTACTCCCTCAGAACTTTCTGTCCTTTGACTGGGCGTGGTGGGGATTTTCCCACCCTGGACAGCACTAGCCCTGTCCTTTGCACTCTCATTCCAGTCAAAGCTACATTGTGACTTTCTCATTCACATGTGCACTAGAGAGAATAGAGGCATTTTTCAACATCCTCCACCTCTTGTTCAGGAAACTGGCTCACTGTAATGACCTCTAAAAATTCAATTGTGAAATCTGTGATGCAATCCAAAGCATATTTATTTTCCTTTGAGAAGAAGATACTGGATATTCTGTTCTATCAGTTTCCATTCACACTTTTAAAATTACATACCCCTGATTCTCCTAATTTATACCCAAACCCCCAAAATCAGAAGACCAAACATGTGTTGATCATTAATAGAAACATTGAGTACTTTCCTTTGGAGAACCTGTCTATGTACAGGAAAATGATTACACTGAATGGTCTTTAAAGGGATGCTGCAGCTTTAACAGATGCTCCGAGTAGGATTCATTTATGAGAACTGTATTTTAGAAGGTTTTCCCAAAGTAATTACAGATAAACTCTATGACTGAGCTGGGAACACCTGTCTTGGATGCTTCTGCATTTTTCTTTTCTCTGCACCTCCCCAGAGGACTGTAGTTAAAGTTGAGTAAGAAGCAATTTGTAGGTTTAAAGTTTGGTAAGGAGGAAAGAAAGAATTGCTTTTGCCTGCCTAAAAGTGCTAATTTGAGTGTTCTGAGCACTGAGGTGCAAAAAAGAAATGTAATTTTGTGAGTTGGAACTGAGGGTTTCCAACTCAACCAAACCACTGCAAAACCTAACAATGTGGCAGTTCTACTTTTTCTTCTATGAAATCCAATGCTCTGTTTCTTCAACATAATGCAAAACACCCTGTGTCCCTGTATTATGTAATCTCTATCCATAAAATTCCATACTTGGCCCATATTTGAAATTTGCCCAGGAGAGCAGTGTTATTCTTTCTAAAATTGAAAACAGTTTTTAATATAATTGTATTAAATTTGAACTTATTGATATTTAATTATCCAACTAGGCAGCTCTTACCTCCAAAACTGAAATTCTTTACGCTGTCTACTTCCAGGAATACTAAAATCTAGCCCAGTTCAACATAGCTTATACAGAATGTTTCATGGGATGTTAGCATTTGGGCAGCCCTTGGATTTGTATACACATCAAAACTGCATTTTTGGAGAATAAAAAGAATTAAGAAAACGTCACTTACCCAGCTAATATTGCAACTATTGATTTCAACCTAAACCCCATCATCTTTATAAAGTTCATTGTACTTCCAATGCCCCATAGAAAATGGCTATGCCCAACGTCAAGGATGTTATGATACAAGTCTACTTAGATACTTGTAAAAGATGTAATTCTGGCCAGATGTTGACACTGTGTAGTTCATGTTCCTATCATAAGGGACAATTTTAGTCAATAGCTATGTTTTTTGGGTGGGGAGCACAGAGCTGCATTGCCCCTTTGGAAGATTGGGGTCGGTGGATTGTGCCTCAGGGTCATTGAGGTCCCAGTGCTAGATGAGACTGCATACAAGTTCTGACCTAAAGGCCATTGAAGTAAAGGAACTTTTACAATGACTTCACTGGGTTTTGGATCAGCCTCACACTGCCTAAAGATAAGCACAGTTAATTCTGCAGAATCTGTGCCTTAAGTTCCAAACATCCATTGTAACCTGCAAACAGTGGATTTGGGTGGCTAACCTAATCACTGGCTTCCCAGTGTTGTGGATTATAAATGTCTCAGTCAATGTGCTGGAATATCTTTGAGAAGTAACAGCAAATTAAAATCTTACCAGTTTCATATATTTTATAGTAGAATAACAGCCGTAGGATTCTCCCCGCTCCCCTTTTTCTAATCAAGGCCTGATTAATTAATTTTCATTATCTCTGTCTCTGTCATATGCATAGTATTGATGGCACTGTCAAAGAACTGCTGTGTTCTGCCCCAGGCATGGCTGCAATTTGATGGTGGTTGAAGGGATCGCTCTATCTAGTGGCCCAATCACACCAGTGCTTGCAGAAAAATGCACAGACAAAAGCTGTGTACAAAATTACTCCCGAAAAAGAGGAGGTGAATAGCACGATTCTCACCCTGAAAAGCCTGTCATATAACTGATGCATGTCCAGGATTGTGTGGAGTTCCACAGAGCACATCACGTGCATAGAAAGGAATGTAGTTATTTCTATGACTGAATCAAAGGCAATAACAGACCAGCTGAAGGCAGAAACTGTCCTGGGAAACAGAGAAGCTGATTGTTGCTTGGCAAAGTTTAGTCAGGGAAAACCCATACCCATCATTCATGAGGGAGAGTGGATGTTAAGGAACTGTCCCAACAGGCTCACAGCGTAGCAATCCTGTTAGTGGCCATGTCAGGAAACAGACCGCGCCACAGCTCTGTGTAAGCAAGACAACACCAGAATTATGGTGAAGCAGTAGGACTTGTTGTTACTGACAATGTGTAACACAAACTGGAAGAATCCATAGAGAAGCAAAACCAGACTACCTGAATCGCCTTCCCATCAAGACAGAGCAATAATGCAGATCTAGCTTCCAGCTACTGAACTATGCACACCAGACACAGGGACAGCAGTATGCAGTGGCTCTTTCTGGTATCCCAAATTCCACCAATAATGTTAGCAATAGAGGTAGTAAAGTAATTTATTCCCAAAATATGCATTTCTGAGGTGCCTCTGGCAGCTTGAATTTTCACCTTCCTTTTCCAAATGCCCATTGTGAGTCGCAGCATATGGACTCTTCCCCCTGTATACACCTTCATTTCTTTTAGTCACGCCCAGTTTCCTGAAACTGTGTGCAGGCTGGACTCTACTACTGATATACTACCCTTACTCACCAGCACAGGGAGGCTGAATGATCCTACTGCTGTTCTGTTGCTGTGAAGTGGTGCATCTTGGAACACACTGGCACATTTTTTCACTTCTGTTGTACCTCACAAAATTTCATGTGTGTGCATTATACATTTACAGAGACAATAATCATTGTCAAAATAATCAAAAATAATCATACAGATATACCCATATCATCATAAAGGTGCACTATATATTCTCATTTTGATGAGCTAAGACGTATGATCACAACTTCCATAAGAATTAATAGGAGTTGTGTGCATATAATTCTACATCCATCAAGATAAGATGACACCCAACACAAAGCAAATGAAAATCTGTGTTCATATCAAACCCTATGGTACAAAAAATGGGGGTTGGCCTTCATTCTCTTGCCCCTTTTGAATCAGTCTCTCAGCTTAGCTCTTAGATTGCAATTTGTGCGGGCAGTTACGCAGCAAAACAGAATGGTGTCTGTAAGAACCATGTGTAACATTAGAGGGTATTTCAGCTTGAGTCACTAAAACAGCAGAACTGTCCTTACATACATGCATCTCAATGTCTTTTCACACTGAGGATTATTGTGTCTTCTGCCGTGTATTTCATTTTGTAAAAGTAAAGGGTTACCTGAAAGAAAATCTATACCTCTAACCTCAGGGAAAGCATCCTCTTTTTTAATGTAGCGTATGTAACGTGAAGTTTGCTCTCCCAGCATTATTTGTTTAATAGAAATATTTTCCATACCACCTGGTTCTGGCAGAAAGTCAAAATTTGCATTTATATGAGGTACTTTATCAAATATAACATACAGAAGTCTGTTAAGTACACATTGCATTTTGTTTGTGGGAAAATCTGTTTGTATTTAATGTAGTTTTTAAATTAACCTTAATGAAAGCTTCTGAAAATTGTTGTTCTAAGCATTTGAAATATGCAACAAGAACTGGTGGAAGACATAAACATGTTTTCCATTATATGTTATCAGATAGCCCAAAATTACTACAAAGAAGAATGTGGGGCTATGTTAAATTAGAAAGATAAGCAAGCATTTAGTTATAAAGCAAAGGTCTTTAGAAGAGTAAAACATCTGACCGTTAACCCCAACATTTTATAGTCTCCTACTCAGAGTAGTTTAGCACTTTCAGACTACAGAAGGGTGTGAGAGCCACCTACATACAAATATGAAAAATAAGGTATTTTTCACAGCAACCTCGTGGTTAACTTTTGTTTCATCCTAGATTCATAGAAAGTTCTCCACCTATCACACCGTCTTTTAAGACCTTAACAAAACAGTATCCCCTATACATTGCCTGTTCTTACAGGGTGACAGTCAATGTCATGTAGAGAGCTGATATGAGGCCAGTCACCACTTATGCTCTGCAGCCTTGTGTTAGGGGCAAATTTTACCCTCAATGTCTTTAGTTATGACAGAAGAGCTTCCTGGTTCTCATATGCTTGTCTCTTTTTTTTTAATCACACTACATGACGTATCCTTCTGTCTCTTACATCTGTATCACTTGACTACAGTTACTGAGATTGTAATTAAGTGAGTGGGAGTGGAATTTTGGTCCCATGTCCTTTTCCCCTTCTTTTCCATTTGTCTCTATATGAGCACATTTACAGTAAAGAATAAAAGGGGCTTTGGAAAGATTGCCAGGTGAGGATGGATGATTTGAGGACATTTCAGATATCATGTGATCATTTAGTCAGATTTCTGGAAGCTTTATTTCCCAAGTACTACAGTGATGAGTAACAAATTTTTGACCCATCTTGTTTTTGTTGGAAAATGCCAAAAAATTTTCAACATATTATTTGTTGAAATTTTCATTGAGGAGGTTTTTCCAGGTCATAATGGAATTTCTGGTCAAAAGGAGAGAAAGAGAGAGAGCCTCACTTAAGAATGGCCAATAGTTTTGTGGTCGGGTCCTTCAACTCACTCAGGATAGAGGGGACACAGGTTCAAGCCCCTACTCTGCCTGAGGCACTGTGTAATGAAAACAAAACCTCAACACTTTTTGTGAAACAGCCTTCTTGTTTGCTGGCCAGCTCTAGTTCTGAGGACCTCTTCTATTGTTACAATGACAATCATTTTAAATAATAATAATACATCGAATTGGTGATGATCAAATCACTGAAGGAAAACCTGACAAATGACTTTGTTTTATTATTCTGGTAACGCTCTTGCAAGAAGAAATCTGGTAAAACCAGGCTTTAATTAATTTTTTTCTGGAAACTGTTGCTTCCCAGCATTCGCTAGCACTTTAATAGTTGTCAGATAACATTCCCACAATTGGTCCCAGTGAAACCTCTGTTTGGGGAGCAGCTATTGTGTAAAACAAGAAGTTCTTGTCTCCCGTGCCATTATTTTGTTGCTCAGGGAGATCTCACAAAGGGCAGTTACTAAATTGTTAGGCCGGCATGTGGGGACTAATTCCCTGGCGTTCCTTTGAAAATCTTTAGGACCAAAATTCTCAGACTTGGATGCCAAAATTAGGCACTGAAGGACAGCATTCATTGCTGTCCAGAGGACCATAAGCCTCCAGAGGACCACTTAAGTCTCACTTAAACCCTATTTTGAAGGCCACTGTGATGAACAGAGCTTTGCAAGCCATCTGCATAGTAGTGAATTTCAGCCCTAACAGAACAGGAAACTTTCTTTCACCCAATTTCTGAGTGATTGAGAGAATCAGGCCATTTCTATTTTATTTTATTGTGATGCCTAAATATAGATATAGGAGCCTAACTTTCAGTTAAAGTCTTGCATGCTATAAATTCCAACTTTGAATATGTGCACAGTTTCCATTTGAAAGGAATGGCTTTTCATAACTGTCTCAAATCCATATGATCACCTGGATGATGGTAGAATGCCATAAGTGAGATTTTGTTTTCAAACTGTATGCATATAGTGCTGCTAGACTTCTCTGTGGGAAAAATCACATAATGCTTATGCATTTTTAAAAAAATGAACTAAAAAATATTTGGGAAGCTAAACAGATAAGCAGTGCAGTCCTATGTCCAGTCACTACATGTAGAATCAAAGAACTCAGAACTTCAAATGAACTCATTGAGACCCTTTGGATTATATGTACAGAAATCTAGATTACAAAACACAGAGCACTGTATACTACATATATAGGCTACAGTTATGAAAGCTGCTTAATGATTAAAGTAATCAATTCCTTTAAAAAAATGATGGTGCAGTGGTTTGCAAAGTATGTCTCTGGATTGACAGGTCATGGGTTAAATCCAGATGAGGGTCACTCAAGCCTGGTGTTAGTCTAAATGAGTACAGCATTAATACTGAGAAATCCTTGCAATGAGCTCGCCACCTGTCTACTGAGTTGCAGAAATCCTACTTGTATAGGTTCCGTTTAAACCTGATGTTTACTTGGGTTTACAGTACTTACATGCTGCTAAACAGGAAGAATGAAGTAGGTAATCTGGCTTTTTATTTCAGTTACTACTAATATCCTTAAATTCCTCTAAGTGCTGTCTTTTTCTTCTTTTTTAAGGCATTCTTTTCCCCTGCAACACTAATATAAACAAGATACTTGTGTTTCTATTATAGGACAGGCAACCAGCTCCAACCTGCCGTGAAAACAGCCTTTTGGAGTTCTGCATTTTGGAGGTAAAATCCTTTTAAAGGATGTTCTGTTGTATTTGACAACAAAGATCTGAAGAAGACTATGAAGAATTTCAGTACAGATCAGAGTTTGCAACGGATTGTTACAATGTCCCCTAAATTCCAAAAAGCAATATTTTCTGTTGATACAGAACAGAGTTCTGAGTGATATCAAAGGGTTAATATAGCCAACACTCAAGGGGAAGAGGGATGAAACATTTTTAATAAAACATATGCTGTTATTTGTTTAGAACTCTTGAGGTTGATATAAGCTTGTTACCATGTACTAAAAGCTAAATTTGCTGCGGAAAATACACTCTTTGTAAGTGTATAATAGATAAACTCAGACCACTAATAGATTTAACCTTGTATGTTCATAGATAGTTAAAAGTGTTATGGTTTGAAGGTCAGCTTCTCTGTCTTACTGTAAAGGAAAGGCAAAGAAAGGAATAAATATTAGAAAGAATTAATTCTTCAAAAAGTTTTTACAAATCAAAACCCTGCAGTTTCACACTGAGAACAAAAGAAGCATATTAAACACCAAAGTTTATCAAGACAAATTAGGTCCCAGTTTCAAATTTTCTTTAATCTTTTGCATCTGAACGTTTTTTTGCCTCATGCTGTTTTTCCTAGTTAAATGTTAAAATGAATTCTAGCCAATACCATTGACTTCCTCCCTTAAAAATATTGAGACACATAATAAAAAATTAATTACTTCCCCTAATTTCCGTGTGATTCTTTAAAAAGATGTAAAATTCATTTAAAGTAAGTGGTGACTTTGTCTTTGAAGATCACGACAATTAACATGGATCAAAGCTTAGGTTCTGTAACGATGATAGCTTATTAGCATAATGAAATTAACTTAGAGACAAGAATCTTTAATAGGTACAACAAAAATGCTTTAATAATACTTGAAGAAAATTATGTATTTGCTAGAAGTACAACAGTTTCAGACTTTCTATCCAATTAATAAGTTGTTAATTAACTCCTTTTCCAAACAATGTGCACTTTAAGTTAACATCTGCCCATTGGATAACACTTTCAATGGTACTTTTCTTTTTTTCTTCAATGTACTGTAGAACTGTAACATTATTTTACTGGGAATGCGTTGTAGGACTATTCCTGTTCTAGGGAATATGCTTTCTATATTCTAGCAAATTAAAATAAGTGAAGGCTTAATTCAAAGACTAGAGGCAGGAATGGGTAATTCCTTAATTATAGCTGCATTGTTTTGGTAGTACATAGTTCTAGGGTTTCTTTGCCTTTCTAATCTAAATTCCTATTTTCTGCAGTTTATATGCCTCCGTAAAATGGCCTTCTCTGCTGACTACTGCCATGCCTGGACTAAGCTCAGGAACAAATATATATATATTAAAAATATATCTATCATTCTAAGGTATAAGGTTGTATAGCCATATTTATAAGGTTGTAAATCAATAACTGTTGCTTTTAAAGATGTGAGAATTTTGTTTACAGATAATTCAAAACCGACTTTATTTATAAAAATAGCAACTTGCTAGTCATTCTTCCACCATGTCAGTTAATAATTGTTTTCAGTAGATTAATTTTTAATTACAATAACACAATATGTTTTATTTTAGAGGCTGCAGACTGCATAATAGTTTGGGGGTCAAAAGTGTCATAAATGATTTACAAGTGGATTATACATGACCCTGCACTGACTTAATAGCCTAGAAGTCACAATAGGAATCATTGGGCCAATGGTGAAATAATTAAATAGGTCTTATGTGAAATAAAAGAACATAAGAAGAAGATAAGAACGTCCATACTGGGTCAGACCAAAGGTCCATCTAGCCCAGTATCCTGTCTACCGACAGTGGTCAATGCCAGGTGCCCCCGAGGGAATGAACAGAACAGGTAATCATCAAGTGATCCATCCCCTGTCACCCATTCCCAGCTTCTGGCAAACAGAGGCTAGGCACACCATCCCTGCCTATCCTGGCTAATAGCCATTGATGGATCTATCCTCCATAAATGTATCTAATTCTTTTTTGAACCCTGTTATAATCTTGGCCTTCACAACATCCTCTGGCAAGGAGTTCCACAGGTTGACTGTGCGTTGTGTGAAAAAATACTTCATTTTGTTTGTTTTAAACCTGCTGCCTATTAATTTCATTTGGTGGCCCCTAGTTCTTGTGTTATGAGAAGGAGTAAATAACACTTCCTTATTTACTTTCTCCCCACCAGTCATGATTGTATAGACCTCTATCATATCCCCTCCTTAGTCATCTCTTTTCCAAGCTAAAAAGTCCCAGTCTTATTAATCTCTCCTCATGCAGCAGCCAGTCCTTACCCCTAATAATTTTTGTTGGCCTTTTCCGGACCTTTTCCAAGTCCAATATATCTTTTTTGAGATGGAGTGACCACATCTGCATGCAGTATTCAAAATGTGGGCATATGATATGGCAATAAGATATTTTCTGTCTTATTATCTATCCCTTTCTTAATGGTTCCCAATATTCTGTTTGCTTTTTTCACTGTGCTGAACATTGAGTGGATGTTTTCAGCGAACTATCCACAATGTCTCCAAGATCTCTTTCTTGAGCAGTAACAGCTAATTTAGAGCCCATCATTTTATAGGTATAGTTGGGATTATGTTTTCCAGTGTGCATTACTTTGCATTTATCAACATTGAACTTCATCTGACATTTTGTTACCTAGTCACCCAGTTCTGAGAGATTTCCAAATTTTGCCACCTCACTGTTTACCCCTTTTTCCAGAGGGAGTTATTATGAGTTATTACACTCTATTGGATCAAGGATTCATAGTTGAATAAAGCTCTAGTTACAGCAAGTTTTCACTCACCATGCAACAAAAGAACTTATGAGTTGGATTCGGCAATGAAAAATAGGCCTGTTTTCCATGCTGCTCAAGGCAATATACGTGTGTTTCAGTGTTTGTTTGTTTGTTCTTGAATAGCATGGAAACCAGGAATTCTTCTTCTGAAAAGGACATTGAGTTTTTACTATATGGTCTATTAAATATACAAAATTTGGAACATTTTATTTACTTGTCAGAAATAACAAAGAAAAAAAATCCGATTAAACAGAGAAAGCACCCCCAGGGGTCCTTTTTGTCTGCCATAGTTCTGATGATTCACAACCCTGCCTTGTCTCACTTTCACTCTCAACACTCCATGTCAAACCACCAAACTTCTGGAAGAGACTCTCTTGTGCACTCAGTAATGCTGACTAGAGGCTATCAGGCTATTTTCTCTCTCCATGTTGGGATCCGTGGAACTGCTCAACAGCAGGAAATGGTGGAGAGGTAGAGCTCCTCTCTAGTATAAGTAACTCTCCCTGGATCCTTGACCTCAGACTCCCACACATAGCCTGCCAAGGCTGCTGCAGCCCAGGGCCTTCAATAACCTTGAAGAATTCCAGAGGGAAAGAAAGGAGAACCAGGATAGGGTCCTTAAGTTGTTCAAAGAAATAAAGGCATGTGTTAGGAGCTGGTGGCAGCCTCAGGAAAGTGCTTGTGTTTTTCTCACCAACACATAACAGGTTTCTATTTTAAAGTAAAATAAAATAAAATAAAATAAATGTAAGGTTTGTTCTTAAACTTTTGGATCCCAGACACCAAATCATTCCATAACTTGCCATATCCCATAAAGCGTTGCAGCCACAAATGAATTGTGAAAGTTGACACATGGGAAGAAACAATAGGTAGTTTTGGAGTGCTGGTACTGCTGCTTTGATTTTAAAGCCCTGATGTGACAGGGAACTGTCAGAGCACTACAGATAATACTTTTTGGGATGCACAGAGCCTTTATCTTCCTCCATTGCTGACAGCTAGTCATTATAACCCAGCTTCCCCTGTGCAGAGTCAAGGTGGCTATGTATACACGCACCCACCCACACAGAACTTCCTCAACAACATCCCTAAGGTGCTAGGTAGAGACATAAGTCCTGCTCCCTGGGCAAGGGAAGAAGACTGGCCCCCATGGAACTGCTGCAATCAACGTCCTTGGGGGCGGAGGAGGGAATGACACAGGAGGGAAGATTCCCATTTCCAGTTGCTAGACTTCATCAGAAAGCTAACTCTAAGAATTTCTGTACCATGCATAACTGCAGGGCTAAGATTTGGCCCTATATGTGGTATTTAGTTTCACTCCCTTAAAAATATCAGTTAAAAAAAAAACCCTTGAGTAAAAGATAGGGAGGCTTTAAAGAGATACCTAATTTCATTGGCAGAAATATTTTTATTAGCAATGGAGAAAGAAATCACAGAGAACCATATTAAAGGATCAGTTCATTAATACATTGTACTTACTATGACACATTTTATTTGAGATCCTTAAAAGCATTTTCCAAACATTAACTAAGTAAGCCTCACAACCACTCATGGAATGGGCAAAAAATATAAGCAGAACTTTATTTGCTGCTGAAATTCATCCCCTTTGAGGCAAAAAAACTGATTAACAGCTCTTGGAAAAACTACCCAATTTAGCGCAGGTAGTGAAGATGAACACTACGATTTCAAGTTAGAATATGATTAAACAACTCTACTCTGATGAAAAATATCTTGGGATTTCTGTTAGTCATAAGTTGTAAGAGCCTTCATTTTACATCTCGTCTGAAAGATTGCACCTCAACCTCACAAGTGCTAGGTACCATGCCTGGATGTAGTCACTGATATGTAAGTGGGTTACGTATCAATTTTATTCTGTATTTTTACCTGAGCTGGATTTAATTCTAGGTGAATCTAAATTCTCATTTCTATCTAAAGGACCATTGCACTGGCTCATCAATTTAGTGTCTCCTTAGAATTTAAATACTTTCCCCACAGGATAACATCAGGAATAATGATGTTGATAAATACGTTGGTTTAAAGACATTCAGTACTGTGCTTCCATTGTTCACATAAAGGTTTTATTTTTGGCCAGTAGAATAAGTTTGGCTTGCTTAGCTTTTCCTGCCTTAGGAGGTCATCTCTAAAGTCTTATTCCTGCTACTGCATATAATGTTTTAGAGCTAGATTCTGCTATTGGCTGCACATGCAATGATGTCAGCAAACAGGATGCATGGTACACACATATGAAGGCAGAATTCGGCCACTGAGAAATAGCTCTGTAACATGCTTAAAATAATGGTGTGATACTTTAACTTCAAGTCTTACTTCAAATTAGCTCTGCAGAACTGAAAAAAATGGTTTAGGTCTATTTTTCATTGATTATTCCCTTTGAAATAACACCCTTTCCCTGTTCATTTGTTGTTGTTACTCCCAGCTTTCTGTGCTGTCTCTCAGTTGAGTCCTGGATTTGAATGTCCCCTAATGCCCCTTTTCTTTTAATATTGCTGTTCTTGTCTGTTTTCAGAATAATTTATGGTTCACACTTCATTCACATGTTTTCCTAACTGCATGAGTAAAAACAAGCACAAGTTGCCTTGTCTCAAATTTCACAAATGAGCAGAAAAATGTTCTCTCTTTTATATCCTGTGGTGCAGTTTCACAAACTTTTTCCATCAGCAATCTTGAAAGATGTGCATCATAGTGAAAGGTGTGAGCAGTAACCCCAGAGATTCACATGGAACATTTAAAAGGCAGGAAAACACAAGAATGTAGGAGAGCAATATCTAGATGTCTCATTTCTGGAAGAGGAGTGGCTCTCTTGCTTTCAGAGAGGTCATACTTACCAAAACACTAAATAAAGGTTCCAAATGGAAGCCTGCAATCGTAGATAGTGACTGCAGGGCTGCTTCTCAGTAGGACTGTGCACAATTCAGAGATTTAAGCTAACAGGACTACATGAGAATATTTTCTTCATTTTCAAGTAATATGGGTTTGCAAGCTCTTAGATTCATTTGCAGTTTGGTGCCACTCCACCTGTCAAACTGCTGAATTTCACCATCATTCATGTCAGAACCGTGAGTTTCCCGTGGCTTCAACACAAAGCCATAAATCAGCGCAAGTTCACTCAAAACTGCCTTTTACACCAAATATTTACCTGCCATGGATGGTTATAACTGATGGCATCACTCACAGCTGCTCATGTGACTTTAAGCTGCCTCTCTGATTTCTGCAGAAGGCAGCATTTAAAACCATTTGTATTAATAAAAGATCTCACACAGTTTAGAACAAGTAGAAAAGTGACATCTCACTTTAAAAATGCTTGATCCTGAGATGCAAGTCCTAGAGAAATTTGTACATATGCCTGAGAGACTGTTGGGGACGGTATTCCTGAAGCAAGAAGTGATGGTTGGACTGAGCTGCTAGTAGTATAGCCCCAACTAGCAGCTTTACAGACAGATGTGAAGGCAAGGTCTTTGCCTGAAAGAGTTTACAGAATAATGTTCAGGGGTGGGGAAGGTGAGCAATAAAGAGGAAAACAACTGAATAAGGGAGTTACGCACTTGATCCAAAGCCCATTGAAGTCACTGGAAAGATACTCTAGTGTCCCTGGGTGCATGTATGAAACGAGAAAAGCCTGTTGAGAGTCTTTGGGTTAAGTTTATAGGCAAGAGCAACAAGAGTGATGTCGTGGTGGGCATCTGCTATAGACCACCAGACCAGGAGGATGAGGTAGACAAGGCTTTCTTTGAACAACTAACAGAAGTTTCCAGATCACAGGCCCTGATTCTCATGGGGGACTTCAATCACCCTGACATCTTCTGGGAGAGCAATACAGCAGTGCACAGACAATCCAGGAAGTTTATGGAGAGTGTTGGGGGCACTACCTGGTGCAAGTGCTGGAGGAATCAACTAGGGGCCCTGCTCCTCTTGAACTCCTGCTCACAAACAGGGAAGAATTGGTAGGGGAAGTAGAAATGGGTGCCAACCTGGGAAGTAGTGACCACGAGATGGTCGAGTTCAGGATCCTGACACAAGGAAGAAAGGAAAGCAGCAAAATATGGACCCGGAACTTCAGAAGAGCAGACTATGACTCCCTCAGGGAACTGATGGGCAGGATCCTGTGGGAGGCTAATATGAGGGGGAAAGGAGTACAAGAGAGCTGGCTGTATTTTAAAGAAGTCTTATTGAGGGCACAGGAACAAACCATCCCGATGTGCAGAAAGAATAGCAAATATGGCAGGTGACCAGCTTGGCATAACTGAGAAATCTTTGGTGAGCTTAAACACAAAAAGGAAGCTTACAAGAAGTAGAAACTTGGACAGATGACTAGGGAGGAGTATAAAAATATTGCTTGAGCATGCAGGGGTGTAATCAGGAAGGCAAAAGCACAATTGGAGTTGCAGCTAGCAAGGGATGTGAAGGGTAACAAGAAAGGTTTCTACAGGTATGTTAGCAACAAGAAGATGATCAGGGAAATTGTGGGACCCTTATTGAATGGGGGAGGCAACCTAGTGACAGATGATGTAGAAAAGATGAAGTACTCAATGCTTCTTTTTGCCTCAGTCCTCACAGACAAGCTGAGCTCCCACACTGCTGCACTGGGCAGCACAGTATGGGAAGGAGGTGAGCAGCCCTCAGTGGTGAAAGAACAGGTTAAGGACTATTTAGAAAATCTGAACGTGCACAAGTCTGTGGGTCCAGATCTAATGCATCTGAGAGTGCTGAGGGAATTGGCTGATGTGATTGCAGAGCCATTGGCCATAATCTTTGAAAATTCGTGGCAATTGGGGGAGGTCCCGGATGGTTGGAAAAAGGCAAATATAGTGCTCACCTTTAAAAAGGGGAAGAAGGAGAATCTGCTGAACTACAGACTCACCTCAGTCCCTGGAAAAATCATGGGGCAGGTTCTCAACTAATGCATTTTGAAGTACTTGAGAGAGAGGAAGGAACAGTCAACATGGATTCACCAAGGGCAAGTCATGCCCGACTAACCTGATTGCCTTCTATGATGAGATAACTGGCTCTGGATATGGGGAAAGCAGTGGACATGATATATCTTGACTTTAGTAAAGTTTTTGATACAGTATCCCACAGTTTTCTTGCCAGCAAGTTAAAAAAAATATGGATTGGATGAATGCACTATATGGATAGAAAGCTGGCTAGATCATTGGGCTCAATGGGCAGTGATCAATGGCTCGATGTCTAATTGGCAGCTGGTATCAAGCAGAGTGCCCCAGGGGTCGGTCCTGGGGCTGGTTTTGTTCAACATCTTCATTAATGATCTGGATGATGGGAGGGACTGCACCCTCAGCAAGTTTGCAGATGACACTAAGCTGTGGGGAGAGGTAGATACGCTGGAGGGTAGGGATAGGGTTCAGAGTGACCTAGACAAATTGGAGGATTGGGCCAAAAGAAATCTGATGAGCTTCAACAATCATAAGTGCAGAGTCCTGCACTTACGACAGAAGAATCTCATGCACTGCTATAGGCTAGGGACTGACTGGCTAAGCAGCAGTTCTGCAGAAAAGAACCTGGGGATTACAGTGGACGAGAAGCTGGATATGAGTCAACAGTGTGCCCTTGTTGCCAAGAAGGCTAATGGCATATTGGGCTGCATTGGTAGAAGCATTGCCAGCAGATTGAGGGAAGTGGTTATTCCCCTCTATTTGGCATTGATGAGGCCACATCTAGAGTACTGCGTGCAGTTTTGGGCCCCCCACTACAGAAAGGATGTGGACAAATTGGAGATGGTCCAGCAGAGGGCAACGAAAACGATTGGGGGGCTGGGGTACATGACTTATGAGGAGAGGCTGAGGGAACTGGGCTTATTTAGTCTGAAGAAGAGAAGAGTGAGGGGAGGATTTGACAGCAGCCTTCAACTAGCTGAAAGGGAGTTCTAAAGAGGATGGAGCTCGGCTGTTCTCAGTGGTGGCAGATGACAGAACAAGGAGCAGTGGTCTCAAGTTGCAGTGGGGGAGGTCTAGGTTGGATATTAGAGAAAACTATTTCACTAGGAGGGTGGTGAAGCACTGGAATGGGTTACCTAGGGAGGTAGTGGAATCTCCTTCCTTAGAGGTTTTTAAGGCCAGCTTGACAAAGCCCTGGCTGGGATGATTTAGTTGGGAATGGTCCTGCTTTAAGCAGGGGATTGGACTAGATGATCTCCTGAGGTCTCTTCCAACTCTAATCTTCTATGATTCTATATGACTTTCTTAAGCAGTTGGTTTGAGTGGAGTACTTCTGCTGCTGGCCTTCCACTTTATTTTTTTACATTCTCTTCCAAAGTGCACTACATACTTATTAATTTTGTGCATTATAGTAGCACCTAGAAGTCCCAGCTGAGATCATGATGCTATTGTTCTGGGTACTGTACAAATGTGTAGTCGGAGACAAATCCTGCCCTGATGAGTTTTACCCATCTAGATTGTAAAGGTGTGAGGGGTAAAACTTGAAAACCTCAGCAAGAGATGAAACTACCTGCCAAGGTCACACAGCAATTTCATGATAGACTCAAGAATAGAACCCATTTCTCCTCACGCTCAGCCCAGGACTCTATCCATTAGACTATGATGCTTCTCTTCATAATACAGGTTTTCTGAGCACTCACATTCACTCCTCAAGTTGCTCGTCTTCCATTAGAATCTAGAATACAGTTGGTTGTTTCTTTTACACCTTCTTCATTTGTCATTTAAGATTTAGAGAATATCAAGAATCTTTGCATCTGCATCACTATATTGACCTTACTCGAGTTGTTGGACTCTAAACTTGGCACAGACGTTATTACTATGAATTTAACTTTGTATAGCAAGATAATTATTAGTGCCATATGCCTGCTATCTTTTATGAGCTTGCAGCTCGTAATGAATGCCCATGCCTAATGCTTTGATCCAGGTAAATTCATGTTTAAGAAAGCCATTAAGTTTACTAAACTTTATTACTACATTTTTACTTAAATTATCTGCAACAACTGAAGTGTTGTAATTTTCACAGTTGATCTTCCCACACACACTTCTGTTTTTGGTCTCTCGACAGAAACCTGGTGTCCGATACCCTCCAGAGCTTTTAGGGCAAGAAGCAGTAGATTATCTAATCTGTCCTCCTGTATAATACAGATCACAGAATTTCGTCCAAGATTTTCTTTGTCTTTCTAAAATCATACAAAGCAGACATTTCTGAGACTTATCAGTAAATAACTAGATCCAGGGGTCGAAATACACATATAAGACTTTTCACAGGTATCAGACTCCAGTGGACAACTTGATCTATATTAACTTTCAAGAATATGGACTGGGGATTGTTCAGTACCTAAATTCTGTAGCAAATTCTATACTGCTCCATGACAAATATGTTTCCATTTTAAAATTATAAACAAATCACAAAAAGCAGGAAAACAAATTTTGGGCTCTGATTGATCATTCCCCCAATATTTCCCAGCACACAGAGGGACTCTTTATAGAGAAAAAATCAGTTTGTACCTTAGATCTGGCTCCCATTTTCCCAGACTCTGAAGATAACTCTCTGTGCAATCTATAATCCGCCTTCGGGGAGGGACCAGGTCAGGTTCAGGATGGTATGAACTGGGTGGGACCAGTAGGACTCACACATCATCTATGTCCCCAGAACATCCATCAAAAAAGACAATGGGAATGTAATGGGTCTAATTCTGCAGCAATTGTTCTAAGGCCTCTTAATGATGGGAAAGTCTATTTGTTGTCAGAGAGACTTGTCCTCTTCAGCATTCTGCCAAAGTACTGAAGCCCAGAGCTGCAATAGCCTCTTCAGCCCTGGTGAAGGGAGAGTGAGAAATCTGGATCCACAGAAGACTACTCATAGGAGAAAAGAGTTCAGCTGAATGAGATCCCTGTCCCTTTAGCAGTTCCAGAGATCCCAATGGGAAAGAGTACAAAGTTGTGCTGTCATTTAGCCAGAGCCATAAAGAGAGCAGAAGTCCTCAGAGCTAACAGAGAGACAGAGAGCTTCTACACAAATGGCCTAGATGTTGGAGATTTCCCTAGCACCCATACTACCTGCTCTGCCACCTCCACTCTTGAAGGGAGAATTCTGGCAAAAATCCATAAGGGGTTCCTTTCAGTGTTTTCCCTCTCCTGCAGACCAATAGTTCTCAGGGAGTTTTAACTTATCTGGGAAGACACTGACTTTCCTTGCTGAAGAAGAAATATTTTTAATATGATAAACATAAGTGAAAGGCAGGAAGATCAGAAATAGAAGAAGGAAAACATGAGGACTTGAAATTCACATTAAACCCTCTACGGATTAAATCATCTGGTGGAGATGGCCTACCCCCTACAGCAAAAGGCCATGTATAGTACTGTATATGTTACTGCTGTTCGTGCAGTATACCCACAAGTGTAATCAAGTGCATGGCCTGCTAGGATTCCCCATTGGCAGCCATGGGAAGAAATTAATACTCTAGTTGTCACTAACAATGCCTCCACTTTCTGGCTTAGCATCTGAATATTAAGTTACAAGCATAAAACAAAAACTCAATCAGGAAAGGTTTTGTGATTCCCGTTAGGCAGCTGAGAAGGTGAGGTGAGAGTAAACACTTGGTGGTATGGGACAGTAATTAAGTCCAGGCATAAGGTACTGAATAGCAATGTTCTCTAATGCTACTCAAAGCCAGCTCTCAATTAATAAAAAGGCATCTTAACTTTATCAAAGGCAGACTGCCCCTGTCTAGTTAGTGTTTCTGCAGAATGAGGAGTATCAGCTGTGACTATTATTGGCTTCTCTATTTGCAGTCAATTTTATGGACCTGATGCTGATCTCATTTACACAAGTGTAAATCAAGAGTGACTCCAATGAATTTGATAGTCACACTGAAGTAAAACTGGGGAGAGATCAGCATCAGGCCCTTTGGAACTGATTCTCCACTGACTTTCACTTCTTCTAGTCATTTAAATCTGTGCAAAGTGAGCATAAAAAGCTACCAAATGAGACAGAACAAGCCAAATCCTCAACTGGCATAAATTAGCATGGCTATGCCCATTTTCACCAACTGAACATGTGACTTTTAGACTAACTTTTTGAGAATCAATTTAACTAATCTTTCCTCTTAGTTGGAAAATATTCCTGCCATACTCAAACAAAGCTCAGGCTCTCAGGAACCATAACTGATCCCCTAGGGGCTAGGAAAACCATGAGCAATAAGCATCTGGAAGATGGTTTCATTAGCAAATATTCAATGCCATTATGAAAAAATAGTCTGAATTCTCTGCTCGTGTAACTCCACTGAGGTGAATGGAGTTATCTCAGAAGAATATTTGCCCCAATATCTTTTCTCTTTTCCAAATTTTTTACCTTCCTTTGGCCTTTGAGCCAGGGGATTCATAGAGATTATGTGCCTCCACTTTTGCCTCTAGCTTGCACCATGGTTTTTATAGAAGTAGTACTGTAGGGGGCTTCCCAATGCCCCCAGAACATCATGAGAGATTCCAAAGCACAGAGGTGGAAAGCTATTAAATTAGTTGACTGAGTATCAGCTTTAACTCACTTGGATTTTGGGAAGGGGGCAGATAAAATGCCCTGGGCCACTTCATTCCACAGCATGGGGTCAGATCTCTTCCAAGCCCCCATAAAAGACCTTCCGCTGGATCAGTGCAAAGGATGAATGGATGCAAGCTGGGGCATTATTGTGAAAATAGCACTCAGTCTTTTTACCATGCTGCACCTGTTAGCTCTGCCAATTCTCACCCCTTCTGCCTATAGAAGTAGAAAGTTAATGAAGGTGTGGCACCCAGGACTATTGGGATGAGACTGTTCTTTTTATTGTTGGCATCTGGCCGGATATGGGTCAAGGTTTCCAAAGGTTGATATCCCTGTCACAGGGACACAGACTCAAGTGGCTACCTTAACAGAAGGGACAACAGAGCTCCTTATTTCATTCTGTCTTAATTCAGGCATAGGCCCCCTTGATATCAGTGAATATTTTGTCCAGACAGATACTTCAGGATTAGAGTCAGAACCAGGCATTCTGGTCCTGATTCTCGCCAGAAGCCGAAAGGGCAGCAATTTGTTAAAATGAAAAATAACGGGAAGAAAAAGTTACCTAAATGTTTGTGAACCTTGGTTTGGATTCACATTTTGGAAGGTAATTGTTCCATCAAATCTGGCTCCCTTACCCTTACTGAGCACATTGCTTTCCTACTAGCACTTGGTGGGGGGAGCAGGGGCGAGGGAGTGGGAAGAATGCTGCTTGTTGGAGCAGCCTGGAGAGTTGAAAATCTGGAAAACATCAATGAATCTGAAACACTGAAAAGTTAAAATTTCTGATTAATGAGTAGCATCCCACATCTTCCCCAGCATTTCAGTGCATATCTGCTGAGGTGCTTAACTAAACAATTAAATTGTTGCTGTCATGAGTCACTCGGTTTGAAAATCTTCACATACTTAAACGATTGTCATGTGTTAAAAACACTGTAACCGCATATCCTAATTTTCTTAACTCTACAACAAAACAAAACAAAACTGTCCTCCTGGTAAATATGCTCCATTTTAATATTTCAGATCACTTTTCAGTACTGTAACCATGCTACTAGGATTTTAATTTGTGGCTCCAAAAGTAGTAATCACCCAACTATAGTTTCAGATTTCTCAGCCCTGTTCTCTCTCTATCAATTTAAGGTGAGTAATTAGAGCTTCCTGGGTGTGATCCTATTCCCTCTGGAAGCTAGTGAGAATAGGTTTAGTCCCTATGTCCATTGCATTTTATAAGGCGGCTGAACTTCTAGGCAATGGATTTTATGTAACAGATGGTCAAAGAGATATTCTCAGTCCCACGGACAGCACTGGAACACAGAGTGATCTTTTATAAGAAAACAGCATGGACAGAATATGTGTTGTCTGCTGATATATTATCAACTTTTTAGAGGGCTTTTAAAATTTTTATTTATTCTGTCGCCTATGAGGGCATAAGAGCAAACCTCTTCCTTTGCTCTGTGTGTTGCAAGGAATCAGGGTAAGGAATCAATCTGCCGGAGGCCTTTATAATGCAGCTGCATTTATTCCCATGGTCAGAAAGCCTCAGTGTTGAACACTAGAGCTTCTACTTTGTGTGGTAAATGAGGGAGTTATGTTTAGTGTTTTTGATAAACATCTTATACCCCTCAAGTTATGTGTTTGATATTAACCTGCCTGAATGGCAGAAATTAAATCAAAGGGGGCTGAAAAGAGGGAAATCCACAGGAAACAAAACAATGGCAAAGATAACAATGGGTGGAGCTGCCGACTGGTGAATACCCCCATCTAGCTGCATCCAGGCTTGAATGGTTTACCCTTCCCAAGGCTGAGTCAAGATTAGTTCAAAGGGGACCCCAAGAGATGTTAGAAAAGGAAGGAGGGGTTGAGTGGCTGGAGGCTAACCAAAGTATGTCAGTGAAAGCTGACTGACTGACCGAGACATGGAGCTGCTGCAGCAGGACTTGCTGCTTTTCTCTGCCAGAAATGGAGTTAGCTGGGCTGAGGGGAACTTACCAAAGCTGTCAAGGAAAGGCTGAGGTGTAAGGAAGCACTATGCTTGCAGGCTTTTTATGGGTTTTGCTCTCTGTACCTTGTACCTGTGAGGAATGAATAAAGAATTGTTCTGGAGACACTTTCTGTGCCAGTGCAAACTTATACAGTCACAGGGTCCCAAAGGGAAACTATTAGAGGAACCAAAACCAAGTTGGACCCATGTCATTAATACAGTTGGGAATCAGGTGACTGAGCCCAGAGATCTAGTCTGAGAGTGGTTGAGCTGCTTGGTTCCACCCAGAGTGAGGTGCAGGAAGCCAGAGCTGTCACCTTAGGATAGCTATGACACCTTGTTTTCTGAGTCTGCCTGCGTCTCTTATTTTGTAGAATCCTTGAGATTAATAACTCAGGCAGTTTGGTTTTGTCTTGCTGGAGAAAGAGCACAATTTTCAGTTATTTCCTTTTCAGAAACTTTGGGAATAAACAGTTTTATTTTCACCAGTTTCAGAGGCAGCATAATTGTATCTGTCATCTGTAATTTTTGCAAAAACACAGTAAAGCAGGCAAAAAACCCCACAACAAAAGTGGTTTTATAAACAGAGGCATCTTTTTAAAATAATAGTATACATTACTAATGATAATAATAAGTGACACCTGGACTTAGGGTTGAGTTACTCTAGAAAGTTAGGTTAATTTAGCTGTGTTGCTGGGATGTGTGAATATTCACACCCTCAGAGAGTTAGTTAAACTGACCTAACTCTCAGTGTAGACAGTGATAGGTTGATGGAAGAATTCTTCTGTTGACCTAGCTACTGCCTCTTGCAAAGGTGGATCTACTAAAGCAATGGAAGAACCCCTTCAGTGGCTGTTGTAAGGGTCTACACTACAGCACCATAGCACTACCGCTATGCCATTATATCATTTCTAGAATAACCATACTCTTAGGTGACCTGCCACTACTCTTCTGCCTCCCTACATGATTATACTATCCCCCCAGCCATAGTTCTAGGAGAAGACTGTGGGCCAATGTCTTCCCCTGCATTAGGGCAGCTCTTTCTGCACTGCTACACTGGTGTGAAGCTGTCTTAACGCCACCTTATCTTCCTGTGGCTGATAATCTCAGAGTAAGGGGATCTTTACTTAGATTGTAAGCCCTGTGGGTCTTGGACCATCATTTTGTTCAGTATTTGTACAGTGCCTAGCACAATGGGGTCCTGATCCATAACTAGTCCTCTTAGGCACTACAGTAATACAAATAATAAATAATAATAAATTGGTGCTGTAGAGCTGAGGTAATGGTTCCTATTCTGCTCCCACTGGCTGTGGCTGGTGCAGGAGTTGTGACCAGAAGAAAGAGGGAAGGATGGAGGTGGCCCTGTATTATAATGGTGCCTGATTACCACAAGGACCCCTGGGGGCCTTTTATGTTTGGTGTAAGTTAGAGCAGTTAACAGGCGGCTTTAATTTGTACCAAAGGACCAGACTAGTGCAGAGTTTCCTAGTGGCTCAAATGTCCCTTTGCACACAGGGATAATCCTTATCCAGAGCTTCGGCTCAGGGTCTGAACATCAAGAAAGTTTTTTTTTTATTCAAACCTTCCTTATTTAGAGTTTTCTAAGAGCAGAGCTATAGGTATATACAGATGCTTCAGCAAACTTTCTACATTATTTTAATCTCTGCATTGCATCTTGACCCCATTGTTTTCCCTGGGGTCAAGACAGTGGCAGCTTTAATTGCAGTTACAAGGAATGTTCCTAAAATGGGCATAGAGTCCTAAACTCAACATTTTCTTCATTATTTTGCAACTTTGGGAGCTTGCCAACATCATTGCGAGATTTGGCATGCATACACCTGGAAAGAATGAGAGACTCCAATATTTCATTTTGAGTTTGCAAGCTTCTCTTCCCCCGCAAAAAGAGGACAAGCAGGGGAGAACTTTTGGATTAGAAATATAGTCAAAGGGCAAGATTTCGATCATCCTGACACCAGTATAAATCTACAGCAACTCAGCTGACTTCAGAGTGGCTACTCTGGATTTACAGCAGTAGAAATGAGATCAGAACCTGACCCCCTTATGGATGATGACATATATTATGGGAGGCTTTCTTTCATATGTTTTTAGGGGGGTATTTTTTACCATTTTTCTCCACCCCACAACATTTCAGTTTATTACATGAGAGGTACATCACACTCTTGTGCTTTGAAGTGTAAACGATACGGGCCGGACTGATATCCTTACTCACAATGAGTAGCACTTTACTGTCCAAGAAACCCCATTGAAATTAATGGGGCTATTTGAACAATGAGGTACTGCTCACTGTGAAGGGGGTGACATATGCTGGCTTTGAGAAAGCAGTTTGGTTTCAAATTCTTATATAAACAACACCGGGTAGGAAGTGGACAAGGTGAAAATTGTATCACATGAGGAATGTAACACTGTGGTGGTCGAAATAAAAATGTTGAGAATTGGCAAGGGTATAGGCATTGCTGTTGAGAGTGCTGGGCAAGACTGAGCTTTAAAGGACCTAAATTGGCTATTTCACCCCTAAATTGTTTAGGTCAATTTTTGTTCTCAGTTACACCGGTATAAGTATGGAGCAACTCAGTTGAAATCAGCGGAGGTCCTGAGCATTCGCAACGGTGTAACTAAGAGCAGAATGTGGCCTTAAGCTTCTATGAACCAGCAGAGATAGCAACATGCAGAGGTAAGATTGGCAGCGGCTACCTGACTACTATACCAGCAGAACAGCACCAGAATCAGCATCAGAACAGCTGGGAAGGAGCCAGATGGGTAATGAAAGGGGCACAATACGCTCCTAAACAAATGTATTAATTGAAGCAATTTTTTCAAAACATCTCAGACAGAAAGTTGAATCATTTGCTATTTTAGCAAAAATGTAAATCTCGCTATTTTCACTGACTATTTTGGGGCGAAGGGTGGAGACAGTTGTACAAAAATACACTTCGGCTGGTACTAATCATCAATATTTATAGCAGTTTAAAGCAGCATGTCAACCCATTACTTGGAGCAGCTCACAGACAGCAGGGTTTTGGTTTTTTGGAGGGGGGGTTGCTGGCATCACAAGGCTGATGGGCTTTTTCCAGCTAGTATCAAATGGGTCCATGTAGCTCCAGATGGGAGAGCAGTTCTCTTTTTTTGCAGAGTAAATCTGCCATTTGAGCCTGAATTACATGACTGAAATTTTAGACATATGACTTTGCTGGAGCTGGGATCTTTCCTTGAAAAGGTGATGCAATAATAATTGCATTTACCAGTTGCCAGCTCCTCTTACAAACATTTCTTGTTCTGATTGGGAAATTAATTAATAGTCACTAGCTAATATAATTAAAAACAAAAAACCACTCCTGATTTCAGTGCAGGGGAGAAAAAAATCTTCAGCACTGATTTTCTACTGACAACAAGAAAGCCCTGCCATCCCTGAACTGTTTAATTATTGAAATGAACTGTAACCGTACACTGGATTGTTGCTGAGGTCACTGAATAGTACTGGAAGTCAAGAGGCAAGCAGCAGCTCAGAGGGCCCTCCAACGCCTCAGGCTCAGTCTAAAACCCACACACTTTTTCTCAAGCATTCAGTCTCTGATAGGTAGCCTGATAGCTAGACCAATTTGCTAGTATTACAGAGGTCCAACGGTGCTTGCTTGTTTTAAGACAAGCCAAAATATGCTCTGGTGACCACCGTGATGCTGTGATTCCCATGCCCTATCGCATTCCTTTTTTCAGATCCCAGGCATTTTTTCCCCTCTACGTGCAGTCCAGGATGTAGACAAATGAATTCCAAGTGACCTATGTGGGGGTGGACATTTTAGAAACAAACAACAAAAATAAGATATCTTCTATCCTTACGTTTTCATTAGCTCCGTTCCCTGGATACAGTTTATTCATGGCAATAAAATACACATTGTGACTTTGGAGCCATATCCTGCAGCAACATTCTTGCCACCCCCAAACTTCTTTGATATGAGATTTCAGTCAAGAAGGAGGTTCTGCTCTGTGCTATTTGTACTTGTTGCTGTCAGACTGCCTTTTAAAAACATTTTGTATTAAGGCTTTCTATTGATTTACATGATCAGTTTTCTACTGACATCGGAAACTAAGAATTCTGAAGATATATTTATTGGTGGCAGAATCTATTACTGATAAAACAACAAGGTTATTATATATAGGGGAAAAAATCTGAAAATTCAGGTCTGTTAGGGAGGAGGAAGACTTCTGTAGATTCAAAAACTTCTAGAAAGGAATAAAACTGCAGTTCTTGAGCATACAATAAACATTTTAGATTGTTTTATAGCATATTATTACAGGCAACTATCTTGCTTAAGTAAGCTTAGCATTATTCACAATATACATTTAAGTTTTATTATGCTTTGGATTAGCTTTTATTATGCTTTGGAAGAGTATAGCTCTTAAGTGGTGGTGGTGGGGGGGGGAGAACATTTTTGGCCAATCTAATGACCTGGCAGGTAGTGCAAAGCACTTTTACACAGGAGATGTGCATTTAAATTGGAAGTGACATAACACATGCTCTGACAGTCTTGGCCATACTCAGTCCTCGATCTGCACAAGAACTCCTATTGACAGCAATGGGCATTATAAACTCATTTGAGTACTACATATAGTCCAGAGCTGGAAGAAATGGGAAGCTGACTTTTGGGATCATATATTCAAAAGCTAATTTACACTTGTGTTACTTCACTGATTTCCCAGATTTACACTAGAATAAGTAGTGGAAGGTAACTCTGTTCTGGTAAAAATAGTGCATCCTGGAGATGACACTTTAAAGAGATCCTGTCTGATTGTCTATGTAGGTATTTATATAGCCCCCATCTCTGTGATATCTCAGAGCCAGGGGATTCAGTAATCACAAGATGCAATCTGCTAGCCCATAGATATTTGGGTTTTTTTGCTAACAGGGGCACACTTGCTTTACTTAGTAATTTATTACCATCTTTTTAACTGCACAGAAATGTCACTATCAAACTAAGCATACATTCCTCCCAATACCAATTCTCCAAATCAAAGAGGTCTTTGGAAGTCTGGGGCCTTGGCTACACTTGAGAGTTGCAGTGCAATAAAGCTGCCCACAGCACTGTAACTCACTCCCCGTCCACACTGGTAAGGCACATACAGCGCCTTATCTCCGTGGCTACAGCGCTGCTTGTACTCCACCTCCCTGAGAGTATAGTGCTGCTGCTGCTGCACTGCAGCGCCAGTGTAAACGGGGAGTAATCTTAGTATGCAGTGACTGACCTCCGGAAGCTTCCCATAATCCTTTTAAGTAAAGATTACTGTCTTTGTTTTGTTGTGATGCCTCTCTTTGTTTTGTTGTGAACTCCGGGCTCCGGGAGCTGCTTATCAAAAAAACAAACACAGCTCCTGTTTGCTGTGAATGAGCAGAGGCAGGGGGGATCACTTTGGAATGCCCACAGCTAATGTTTGCTTGAAGAGAGAAGCAGCCCAGCGCATGGGAGCGAGGGAAAGGGTCCGTTTTGGGGAGTGGCTGCTTATCTAGTCTGTGAGGAAAAAACCAAACAGCTGCTGTTTACTTTCAGTGAGTGAGAGAGGTGGGGGGGGGTCGGAACTTACAAGGCAGCTGCTGACACAGTGTCGGCTCCAAAAATCCACTCTCTCTCCCCCACGCTCCCTGTCACACTCCTCCCCACCCCACCCCATCCCCTTTTGAAAAGCACGTTGCAGCCACTTGAACGCTGGGATAGCTGCCCATAATGCACCGCTCCCAATGCACAGCAAATGCTGCAAATGTGGCCACGACAGTGCTCTGTCAGCTGTCAGTGTGGGCAGACTGCAGCACTTTCCCTACTCAGCTGTACGAAGGCTGGTTTAACCCAAAGCGCTGTACAGCTGCAAGTGTAGACATACCCTTATGATTAAATGGTGTTGCTTTGGGAAACAACATTTACAAGAATTGACCAGAGGCTAAATGTGTAAACTATTGCCTCCTCCCATTTCAGGGGCCTGAACCACAGCCCACTGAAGTCAATGGAAGCCTTTCCACTGACTTCAATTGACTTTAGATCAGGCCTGTAGCCCATAGGGCTAGCTTGCCTTTACTATATCACTACCTTGCCTTCATTATATTCAGCCATAATGCAATAAACCTACAGCATCTGATGATGTTCAACAAGGACAAGTGCAGAGTTCCGCACTTATGATGGAAGAATCCCATGCACTGCTGCAGACTGGGGACTGAATGGGTAGGCAGCAGTTCTGCAGAAAAGGACCTAGGGGTTACAGTGGACGAGAAGCTGGATATGAGTCGACAGTGTGCCCTTGTTGCCAAGAAGGCTAATGGCATTTTGGGCTGTATAAGTAGGAGCGTTGCCAGCAGAGTCAGGGACGTGATCATTCCCCTCTATTCGGCCCTGGTGAGCCCTCATCTGGAGTACTGTGTCCAGTTATGGGCCCCACACTACAAGAAGGATGTGAAAATACTGGAAAGAGTCCAGCAGAGGGCAACAAAAATGATTAGGGGGCTGGAGCACATGATTTATGAGGAGAGGCTGAGGGAACTGGGATTATTTAGTCTGCAGAAGAGAAGAATGAAGGGGGATTTGATAGCTGCTTTAAACTACCTGAAAGGGGGCCCCAAAGAGGATGGATCTACACTGTTCTCAGTGGTACCAGATGACAGAACAAGGAGTAATGGTCTCAAGTTGCAGTGGGGGAGGTTTAGGGTGAATATTAGGAAAAACTTTTTCAATAGGAGGGTGGTGAAGCACAGGAGTGGGTTACCTAGGGAGGCGGTGGAATCTCCCTCCTAGAGGTTTTTTAAGGTCAGACTTGACAAAGCCCTGGCTGGGATGATTTAGTTGGGGATTGGTCCTTGTTTGAGCAGGGGGTTGGACTAGATGACCTCCTCAGGTCCCTTCCAGCAGCAATAAGCTATGATTAATCCTATATCCTGTAAGACGTTAGCTGAAGTGTGGTTGTGTAGGCTGTAACCCTTGGCATAGAAATGGTTACCTTTAGCTTTTAGAAACTAAGGAGAACTTGCTTAATTGTAGGAGTTAGAATGTTCCAGTAAGTGCTACCGCAAAGAACATGGAAGTAATAACTGCCACTCTGCTTAAGCAAGAAGTGACAGATATGATTATGAGCTGAAATGGTAGTTACACATATCAATATACTAACCTATAGAAGAAGGAGACCTCAACATTAGTAGGATAAGGAAGTACAAATAAAGAAAAGGGGAAAAACCCCTACAGAATATGCATTAGATATATAGGCGTCAGTGTAACATATTATAAAAATTGCATCCTAGCCTATGGGCAGTAGATGAGAGAGATATAGCCCTTGGGAGGTGCCAGAATGATGGCTACTTGTGATGAGAAGGAAGGTGATGGTGATGTGGAAGATAATGGCTAACATTTCAGGTTGTCCTGCAAGAGATGGTGTGAATATATGGATGTTCAAATATACATTCCATAGTCTCTCTATCTACCTTACTGAGTTAGAGTGTTTGTGACTTTGCTAAATGTATTAATCAACTCTTTGTAAATAGAAGAGTTCCTATATTGTGGGTACTTCAACTGTGCACATCGGGATTCCCAACTATATAGTAATTTTAATAACACTGATGTTGGGACAAGGACTTGTCAACCCTCAAAGTGATAACTGGAAATTCTTAAGTAATCAATATAATTAATACATAATCTGTAGATCAAGTTACAGGCCCTCAAAGAGCAAAGATTGTCTACTGGCACAGATAGAAGCCACTTCTTGACTAGATGGTGAATAATTGAGAACTGTGTATTTTATTTTCAAAAAATGGAAAGAAGAAACTGTTGCTACAGAAAAAACACAATAAAAATGCTAGTGCCATTAGCCACTGACCAGGATAAATTGAATGCCCTTTTGTCTTATGCTTGGTATAGATAGTGGGTAAAGGGTAATCAGGTCTCGGATGCAACAGGCCTCAAAGCTTCTTCACAAAACAAGATAAAATTCTGCACAGTACTACTGGCAAATAGCTCTTATAAATCTCAATTTTCTTTACTAAGATGATCAAATTTAGCATTCCAATGAGAACAGGAATGCTGAATTTATAAACTACACTTACACTATTATTTAAATAGACTCATGGCCTCTTTCACTGCTCTCTACACTGTATTCTGTTGTTTTTGTCTCAGAGGCTTTAATTCAGAGCTGGGACCTGCAGTGGGAGGCCTGTGGATTACAGGAAATAATGACCTGTATATATTTAGTTGTTCAAAGGAAATTAGAGTAACCTGATTTTTATTATTCCCTATAGTCCCACATTCTCTGGTGTAATAACTTGCCCTGTTCTCTCATTTACTTTTACATCATCGGAAATGTATACCATTTAGCCTAGATTCTCCCATGACCAATCAGGACCTCATGCTTGCTAGGTTAAAAAACCTTCTATGGAATGCAAGGCCTTCTTAGCAAAAGCTAGCAAGAGACAGAGGAGCTAATCTCTTTGTAAATTATGTGAATTGAAGTAAGTAATTTAACAGTTTATTCCCCCAGGTAGCCAATGACCACTGTATCTCCCTGTTATTTAATTTGACAGTTAACCTTTTGAGGGCTGGTAGTCATTTTAGATTAACCTTTGTCTCTTAAAAATTAGTAAGCAATTTCCTTCTGGTTAATTTTTTTAATTGTTAATTTTCCAACATATTTCCAGTGGTCACTGCATTTGCTAAACTTGTTCACCCTGTTTAATGCATCATTTAATGAATCTGAGTTAGTTTGTCTGGTGAGAAAGGGGAAACATTTTTTTAAAGAAATAAGATTAAGTATGTATGTCATCATTTCCATTTATGATAAAATAAATCCAGAGACCATTTCATGTGTGAGAGCTAGCACGTTAAAAAAATAATTCCTATAACAGATAACCGTCTTGTGAACACCAGAAACTTAGTAATTTATCAGGTTTTCTTTTAATTAAACTGTGAGTATAGTTTATGCACTGTTTGATTCAGAATCAACATTTGGGATGCTGGCTAAAACTGATTTCCTGTTAGATCTGTTGCATTTCTCGGGACAATTGATGAAGTCTGCTGGATTCTCTAAATTCCATAACAATTTCCTAAACCTTATGCTCTTTAACCCAAGGTATTTGGCTGTTTTGAGATCAGTAAATAAATAGATAGCAGAATAGTAGCCTTGATAATACAATCTCCTGAAATTTATGCTCAAGCACTTTCAACACTTCTGTACATAACAAAAATCCATCCACTGGCCCTCACAATATTCTCTTTTAATCCATTGCTTCATTATCAAACTGCTTCTAAGTAAAGTGAATTAACTTATGCTACTTACATTTACAACGATTTTATTTTAAAATTGCATCTGTAATTCATAAAATATATTAAGTGGCTCTTTTGCAAACCTGGAAATCTGTTTCTTTGTTGTTATTTTCTTTCACCTTCTCTTCCTTTTCTTAATTTTGCCATAAGTAAAGTTCCACTGCTTCCTTCTCCCAAAATAAAAATAGGCTACTCTCTGCAGGCATTACTCAGACACAGGCTTCAGTATGAGTTTTACATGAATAAGGACTGTAGGATTTGACTCTCTAAAGGTTATTATTTCTTATTTGTATTATGGGAGCACCTGAAAGTGCTACACATTGCTCAAGTAGTAGAAGAAAAGTCCCTACCCCAAAGAATTTACGATCTACATGCTAAATTCATTGTGCCTAGCCGATCCAATCATAGCCAATGGAACAATGCAAGGAAGGAATTGTGGGTTAGAGAGACAAAAATCTCTTCTATTTTATCTCCTTGCTCCAGGGAGATAGATTTTATCATTGACCTATGCCTACAATACATTTCCAGCCACAGTATGCTGGCTCATCTCTGTTGGCTGGTGCCTTGGGAGGCGCCTACATCCATCCACTCTCTGCTCCTCCCCTCACTTTTTCTGGGGTGAGTAGTAAACAGGAACACAACATCTCTCAGCACTGCACACCTGGATCAAAGGTCCAGCTAGCCTGCACAGAGTAGTAAAGGTGGGCTCCTTATTTCACTTCTATATAAATAAGTTGTTTTAGAGGCTGGATGTAAAATGGTTTGGTCATGAAATAAATATCAACTATCTCTGATATCATCTCTGCAGTAGAAATGGTCCTTCAATAGAAGTTTGAAGAAGCAGAGAACTTAGGGACCACATTCCACGTGGAAGGGCAGCATGGGAGAAAACATGGAGATGGTCCCGGGAGAAGTGAACAAAGTGTGCTGAGGCCAGTATTGTTGGCTGAGCAGAGTGGGCAGGACTGATGCAATAAGAAATGAGCAGGGACTTTTAACTTGTGCAGGGACTAGAAGTTTGAAATTGATTGACTGGAGAAAGGAGTGTCAATGAAGGGATTCAAAGTGAGGAAGGAAGAGGAGTAACCTGGTTAGAATTATAGGCAAGGAAAATTATTTTAGCTGCAGCATTTTGTAAGGACTCTAGGGAGCAGTGTGGGTGTCAGGGAGGAGAAGCTTAGTGTGTCCCACTTGGATAAATGTGAGTGCCTGTATGAGATTTTTAGCTAAGAAACAAACAAACAAAGAAAATCATAGACTAGCATCCATATCCTTTTACCCTCCGGTCCGGAGCGGGTGCCCCATCCTGCCTCATAGCATATGAATGCATCATGGCCACCAGCTCAGATTTCTTCTGATCAGCAGCTGACAGACCTCACTGCATACAGCTCTTCTAACTGCTTCTTGGTGAGCTTCTTTGCTTAATTTGCCTTTTCTGCTACTTTATTCATCTTATGTTTTAATTTGTTCTATTTCCTTTACCCAAAGGAAACAAACAGAAAATAATAAACCATAAGTTTCTGTCACAGTCCCTTTGAAGTTCGAGGTGCAAATTCAGATCAGTGAGGGATTGTGTCACTGCCTGCCTTGTAATCTTGGGTTCATCATAATCCTTTGCTTTTGTAGCTCCCAACCTGGGCTGCTCACACCCAGCCTTCTAGCCTGCAGGTCACACCCTGAGTTCCTGTGTATAGCTGTGGTTCTGACCCCAGCAGGCTGCCAGCAACGCACCAGTCACACTCTGGCTTCCACTACCCTTGGTTACAACCAGCAAGGTGACACTAACCCAGTTCTGAATTTCCCCAAAACTATGTGCCCTGAAGTGTCCGGCCCTCTTCTCGACAGCTTAGAGAAATAAGAAGGTAAACTGCTCTGTAAAAAAACACATCATAGCTTATTAACTTAACTAGAGGTAAAGACACCCTCCCCTTTAAACACAGCACTGAGTTTGTTTATGGTAAAAATGAAATAAATGTACTAACAAAATATACATCGGACTAAGTGAGTTCAAGTATATAGAGGGGTACATGTAAAACAAAACAAAATATGCTTCTAAAAGTTTAAAACTTAATCCAACAAAGTACAGTCCTTACATAAACAAATTTCTCACCTATATTCAGTTCCCAGAGACTTCAATCCCCCCTGGAGTGAAGGCCCCATTTTCTCAGCTCACAACAGCTCTGTTCTCTTTTCTGCCTGTCTAGCGATGCCTGTCTAAAGATGGCTTCTGTCCTTGCTTATATCTCCCAAAGTTCAATGAACTTGTTTCATGAGCAGGGTGACCTCATGTTGTTGTTTCCTTCCTGTAGGCTTCCCATCCCCCTGTATGATTTCTGTGTAAATGGGGCTTCCATTGTTTCTGATTCCACCCTTCTTAATTTACTTAGGAGACAGGTAGATAGCTGTGACATTCCCTTCTGTCTGGGCAGACTGTACTCTACAGCCTAATATCAATAAGTATCCCTAATTCCATATATATTGTTAATACATACATTTCACAAGGATATTAATCACCAGTGTGTCATTAGCTTTCAGAAAAGAACCTCACTTTGCACACCCTTATAATACAGTAATATTGAACACAATCAGTTGATTCAATTGCTTATCCCTTGTGGTTCAGATCCCTTGTCTTTATAGACCAGTAAACCTTTGAAACAGATTCTTCTGAGGTTTAGCCCTCAAAGTAAAGTTTATTCAAGCTGTGAGGAAGGCAACATGAAATCTGGTGATGAAGGAAGCTCTGTGCTTTCTTCCCACATTTGTTAGCTTAATAGTTTTGTTTGCCTCGTATGTAAAAATGGACCTTCATTGTCTATGCCTGAAGATTGGGCTGGTCAGAAATTCAAACATTCCTTTGTCTATGCAGACCTGTTTACTGACTCCCTCAACATGCCTGGCTTGAACACATTTTAGTTATCATTTGAGCATATGTCCATAGCTCTTAATACTTACTACTCTCATGCATCACACAAGAATATTAATGATTAGTGAGTTATTTATTTCCAAATAATACCTCATGAGGCATATTTTGTACAAAAATTATTATAGTAGCATGCAGGGTATGAATGCAGGGATGCTTAGTGTCACAGCTTGTACTTTGCACCCTCACTTTTGAATCCAGTAAAGTCTGCTATGCAAATGTTTGGAGAGTGAACCTCAGTTCACCAATATCGAGGTGTAGCTCCTGCAATGACTAAGCCACTGTGACATTTCAGGGATCGCCCAGAGCAGTATGGAGTTCTGTCACCACCTGCCCTGTAACTTTGGATGCCTTAATGCTATGCTGTTATGGCTCTGAGCCCATACACCAGTAGCCAGCCCACATACATAAAGGTCTCACCCTGGCTTCCACCAGCCTAGTTACTTCTTGCAGTGTGACACCAACAGATCTTTCAGTCCTAAGTCTCCCCAAACCTGTTCTCCCGGAGTTCTTAAGTACTAGATGCTTGGACTTTTCCCCTCTAGTTCATCAACCCTGATGGTGACACAACGGCACCCAGTTATCAGTTCACTTTGGCACACTCTACACAGTTTGCACATCTGCTTGGAGGACAAATAAGCAAAAAAGTGTATTTAATAGAAAAGTCACATATTTGAAGATGAAATAGTAAGGACAAGCAAACACATACAGGTTACACAGAAAATAAATAAAGATGCAACTTCAGGCTTTACACTGCTCTATTAGATAAATTCCCTTTTCTAATACAAGTTACCTATTACTTCTGAACAATTTCCTATCATGCCTCCTAGCGCTAAAAGAGATCCAGCATTCACAGACAGCCCCCTGCCTTTGAGACTGTCTCTCAGTTCTGAACACCTTTCACTTCAAACCCCTTCCCTTGTAACCAGATTTTTCCCCCTCTCTCTCATACTACAGTTATTCATGATTATTCTGAGCAGGGGAAAAATTCCCTCTCAATTTGATAGCAGGGGCATCTCAGTATCTTCCTAATAACTCTAAAAGGCCATCATTTGTCTTTTCCTGAGTTGTACCATGAACTGTCTGATGCTGTGTAAACATCTAATTTGGGAGGAGCCTCTCCCTGCTGTGAGGTATATTTGAAATTGTAGTTCAGGTCATAAGAATACAATTTGATACATGTAAATATATAGATTCCTAACCATATATAGCTCATAATGACTATCAAGTTCAGAACATTACAAGCTTTCATAAAAGTCCTTACTCAAATGCATTTTATACACAATTACATTGTATACAACCAGTTGATTCAATTGCTTACTCTTTGGGATTCAGATCTCCTGCTTTCCTTTTTGGATGTCTGGCCTCTGATTGTCACACCTATCAAACCTAATACCTAAAAGACTGTCTAGCGCTCTGAGTCATCTCCACACAATGGAAATGTTTGTCACTAGGATAAAGCTCATTCATGCAGAGGACTGGTCCAAGAGGGTGGAACTCAGCACTTCGGGTTCTAAGAGCCACTTCAGACCTCACCACATTCTGTTCCAAGTACAAGGCTAGTTACTTCAACCTTGCCATTGCTAATAAAAGCTTGTGGCACTTCATAAAATAAAAACAACAAACAACAAACAACAAACGAGATCCATATGCAATTTCCCCATGGGACTAGGAATGGAGAAGAGTCCACCTGGGATGGATGTGCATTACATTGCTAAATACCACAGTGCTCAAATGCCATGCTGATGGGTGAGGGATAAGAACCTAAACAGGATCTGACAGAGCAAAATTAGAAACATTATCAAAGGACTTTTTCACTAAACTTGAATAGGCCTGGGATGAGGCCCTTAGACAGGAGCTTGGGGGAAACAGAAAAATGGAAAGGCCTAGCTAAAGAAAAACAAATAAACATATTGGGGAATTCTTATTTAAGCAGCATGCTAGCCCTATTTGTGATGACTCACTATTATCTAACCCAATGGAATTACCAGAAGACCAGCATCAGAAAAACTATCCTAATGAATATTTGGGGGGAAAATTACTCTGGAAAAAAAGAGTATAGGTACATTTTTATAGATCAGCACTAATCTCTATACCTCTAGCTCTGGTCACTTTTTTGTACAGCCTGTATACCTTCTTTTAGTAATTTTTCTGTATTGATAATCGATAGAAGCAATTTACACAACATTTAAAACCCATTCTACCAAAAGCTTAACTTCTGATATCTTAGACACAAAGATAGTAAATGTAACCTAGCACATATTGAGGGAACCTACTGCACACATATATTACCAATTAGCACATGATTTTAACAATCAACATTCATGCAATTAATAGAACACTTCGTATTCCCTCTAATTTTGAGCTCTGCATGAGCAAATGTTATCCTGAGGGAATGTGGAATCATTCATTTATACTGGCTATAAGTTCCACACAGAAAGCTGAGATGCTGAGAGTGGGAAAGACTCAATTTACAAGGGAAAATGTATCCAGTCTGTTTTCTGAAAATCAAGCTGGGTTCTCTCGTTCTCACAGATCATCACTAGTAATACGAGTTCAAGACGACAAACTATGAGCTTGGTTATAACTTTGGTGTTCAATCTCTTTGCCTCCAACAAATTTTCAAAGATGTCACTGATTGCACCTTGAACTGGAACGTAATAAATAATTCTGATGATTCACAAACAGCTCACTCTCTGAAGGACTTGTATTGTTCTACTGTTGTAGAATCAGAGTGTCTCACAATTTTAAACCTCTGTGAGGTAGGAAAGAACTATTCTTTCCTTTCTACAGTGGGGGAACAGAAGCACAGAGAGACTAAATGACTTGCCCAAGGTCACACAGGAAATCTGTGTATGTGGGAGGGAAAATCAAGGAATTAAACTCCAGTCTCCAAAGTACTAGGCTAGTACCCTAACCACTAGAGCACGTACCCTCTCTGTTAGCCCTGCTGTGTTAGAAGAAGTAAAAAGTAGTAAAAATTCATTTTAGTCACTGAAGCCAGTGTAACCCACACACCTGCTGGGTGTGGTGCTCTGTCCCATCTAGCGGCACTGAGACCACTTAGAGATATTGAGTCATCTCTACAGCCTTAGCTACGAGGCTATTGGATTTTAGCTCATGCAGTAGAGGCTCATGCACTAAGCTCCCGACGTCCCAGGTTCAATCCCACCTGATGACCTGGGTCTGTCACAGTTACAAGTAGGGGCTCGTCTGGGATTTCATCTGGGAAGTCTCTGAAGCTTAAGACACACTTCATAAAACATGGATATATTCCACCATCTTAATGCTACCCTTTTTTAGGGGATTGATGAATCTAGTCTTGAATTCTCTCCCATCTACTGAGGAAAACTGAGAGTTGAGTGATCAGGAGCAAGATATCTAAAACACAGAGCGGCAGCTGGTGGCAGAAGCAATTATATGTCTTGCAACTGAAGAGTGGCTTTATTTTACTTTCCTATAGGATAGCCATACCACTAAATTCCCTTATACTTCTGCATCAGGACTGTCAAGAGGATGTTGATGCAACAAATTCTCCTCCAACAGTAGAAACTGAAGCAGCTGCAAGAGTTGCAGATGCAGACTCTAAATCATTGTCTTTCCTCTTTCAGGACGAGCCCCTGGGAGCATTCTGGTTTACCACACATCTGACGTGTATTTATGTGTAGCACAACAGAAATAAAATGGAGATTCTGTGTATATAACTGTATTTATTAAAAATGTCAAAAGCACAAGAAGTATTTTCCCCCATCATTATCTCCCTGACTGAGGTAACATTCACAACAGCAACACCTTTATAGCGGCTGATGCCTCAAACAAGAATAGATTATACCCATCTACCAGCGGTTAAAAGAGAGGAAAGATTTCACCTGTAAGTGCACCAGTCAGATACTTGTTTCAAGTGCTCTTCTAGCCAATATTGATGCACAATAAGGTGAACTCTATCTGAATGCCAGTATGTGATTGTGTAATTTGTATGGCTTGGAATGCAGTTCAGGCAATTCACATGTCCAGAATCTTAGACGAGCCATGATGAAAAGGAAAGATGCACAAGTAGAAAAAAACAGAAGACAGAATACAGCCTCTGTTCTCAAATTCAATTCTCCTGGTACAACTCCATTCAAGTTAATAGGGGAGCACTGGTATCAGTGAGAGAGAGATAGACCAAATGAAATGTTTGTTTACATTGACTAAATATGTTAGCAACGGCCCTGCTGCCAAAAAAACAAGAGACACTTTCCTTTGCTGATATCATTAGCAAATATGTATTTTCCTTAACCATTATTTTCACTGCAGGCTTTACTGCACAAAGAATCCAGAGGGAACTGAAAATCATATAATTGTGCAGGTTGGGGAATTCTCTAAAAATAGGTAACCATGGCACCCTTGTCATTAGCAATCAAGTAATCTTGATAAAAAGTAAAGTAATTAGCCTTTGAGAAGAGCACAAAGCTAATTAAAAATGACAACTTAGTCATCTCAGCAAACAACAGCACAAAATCATTCAGTAGTTCTAACTACAGTGCAACAGTGCAATAAACTAAACCTTGAAATGGCCTCTTTTCAAACCAGTTACAGTATCTTTTAAGTCAAACTTTGCAAACAAATTCTGCTGCTTTAAAGTTTAGATTTGCCTCATTCTCATCAATATACACTTAGTTTCTCCTTAAATTATATACTTATCATATTTCATTATTATCTTTAGTCTCCTCTATTTCTGTATGATCATTTTGTTTTATTAGCTTTTGCTAAGAACCTTTCCATGTAGCAGTAGTTTTTATAATTAAAAAGATGACATTTAAGAGCACTGAAAAATCATATAAAAGGGACAGTATAAAATGTGAAGTATGCATGTGAACATATGCACTGCCTGAAAGATATACAAATTGAAAATAATGAGTTTATTCTCATAACAAACTCAGTTTTCCAGTCTTCATAAGTGAAGATAAGAAGCAGTAAGCACATCAGTCTCACATGGACACAGCCATTTTGGGTCCTATCCCACTCCCATTGATATTAATGGCAACATTTTCGCTGATTTCATTGGTTGTAAGCTTGGTCCCCTTCAGATGAACTATGTCTGTTTTTTGATCTGTTGCTCTCAAGAAAAATCATGGAAGATGATATTTTTACAGAGAACAATTCTGACTTGAAAAGATCCATATATATTTTTGACAGAAGTCTTTACTGAAGCTATAGGTCCTAGGGATAATAATTTACAGTCATTCTGCAAGACTCTGCTAAATATTTTCAATTTGATGTCACAGTTCAGGGCAAGTGCACCTATATTTCCCCTCATGATCCAGGAACCCACTCTATGCTCCTGGCTCCTCAGTGGTCACCTCTCTTGGGCAGAGACCCTCACCTCTCTCCCTCCTAACTGGGATTTTCCAGCCTGCACAGTTCCCTGCCTACATTGTGTTATTTCCAGCAAGCCAGAGTGCCTAAACAGGCCAGCATCTGTGCTTTTCTCTTTCTTTCTCTCTCTCTCTCCAGAGGCTATAACAGTGGGCAATTGCACTGTTTGTAAGTTACTATACAGATCTTTCTAAGCAAGCACATTGATTCTTGCAGTGAAAGTATTACAGGAAAAACATATTTAAAACAATAAAAGAACCTATACACATACTAATAGGCTTATCAGAGATCACCCCACTTCCAACAAGGGCTCTAGTAGAAGTCAATCCTTCAAACCTCACCAAGGGGTTTTTCTGTGGTTACAAGTTCAGAACAGCTTTATCTCAGAACAAGAACCCCGATGCATAGGTTAGATTTTCCTGGGATTTTGAGCTTCAGATTCTGGAAACACATAATCAGTAGCCAATGGTCCCTTCCTCAGGTCTCAGCTTCAAAAGGTTGGGTTTTTAGATAACCTGTTGGGGGAAGGAATTTGCATTCACTTCCCCATATATAATTCTCAGTAAATCCTCTTCATATGTATTGTCCCAAAAGACCATTCTTGTCTACTGTATTATTCAGTACAGTCCTTTGATCATCCAGGCCCACAATAATACATAATATTTGCACTTAATACAATGGATTAAAAAATAATTCAATATAATTCAATACTTTTTCAAGGATATTGCACAAAATCGTCTCTCTCCCACTTCTATCACTGTTTTATTATATAGGTCAGTGAGTCTCTAATACCACATGCTACAAGGCTTAGAGAATCAGCTCTCAACAGTAAAGAGAAATGCATGAAATTCTCCAATGAAATAACTTTCCAAGTGCTGTGCAGGTCTTTAGTTATTGAGTTTGAAATATTCTCACAGATATAAAAATGGTGAAACAAATGTCTTAATATTCTGTTTCTGATCCACATGTAAATAAGTATACCAGATCCTCAGGAGTGAGGCAGTCACTTTATCTGCCTGGCATAATATGGTTACAAACCTTGCTTAACTAGCCCAGGGAAATGCAAGGTTGATGCTGCAGTAGTGTAGAACTTGTACACCATAAATATTCCTTCCTTCTGGAATTTCAAGGGAGGAGGGTGTCTCCTACATCATACTAATCCTTGGCTACAGTTTGGCCATGTGTGACTGGTAGAGATTAGAGTAATTTAGAGCAGCCTTTCGCATGCTTAAACACAGTGCACGGGAATCATTGTGTAAAATAATAGGACCAGGATGACAACAGTGAAAAAATTAGCATTACGCTACTTTTGAACACCATCCCTTGACTTGTGCTCTGTACATTTGGGCTGCGTCTGAGGGTCAGCCCAATATGTATGGATACAGAGTTCAGTTAATTAGTTACAAATGTGCGTCAAGACCAGATACAACTACTGTATAGCTACTCTAAAGAGACACATACTTCTGGTTCTTCAAGTTAGCTGAATCCGCTCAGTGACTTAAACTATACAGCTTGATTCCATTTCTACCAGTGTGACTGCATTCAATTCACAGGAGATATTCTTGATTAAAAATGGTGTTCATGGGAGCAGAAGGAGGCCCATATTGTCTTTGACATTTGAGCTGAAATCCAGTATCATAAAAGCTAGCAGCAGAAGCAAAACCTCTCTCTGTGTATATCTGAGTGAATGAAGCAAAGGTTTGACAAATAGCGAACTAGGCAAATACCTGGAGTTTGTTACAAAAAATATTACAAGACCAGATCCTCAACCAATGTAAATAGGTAAAGCGCCACTCAAATCAGTGAGCTTTGATTGGCAAACCTTTCACTGATGACATTTTCAATGTCAAATGTTTCTTCTGTTTTGTCCACTTTCATGAATTGTGTGTCATGTGGCAAATTCCACTTTGTTTTTACAATAATTTTACAAAGGTACTTAGAGCAAACACTAGTAAAATCATTTTTTTTAAAAAAGCTTTTAAAAGTCATCAAGGACAGTCTCTCTTTTCATAAAGCTACTGGAGGAGCAGGTGGCTAGGTCACAATATCTTACTCCTGGGTGCATCAGGGAAGGGGGAAGGTAGGCGTGTTTCCGTTCCCTTCTCTGTCTTGCCTTCCCCAGGCAAAAATTATTTTTTTTATAGAGATGAGGTAGTGATCCATAGCACCTGCAAATACGTAGCACCTGCCTGATGTTTTAATACATTTCCCTATATAGACAAAGGTCAAGAGGCCACTAGAGCAGCCAAAGGTGGAGACAGAATGATATAGCCCTCTGATGAGGGGAAAGAAGAAGAAGTAAAATCTCTACTTGTTCTTGTACCCCCCATCAGACCAACAGATTCTAAAATATAATGCCAAGTTTAACCTGGACAAAGAACTGGAAAAATACACTGTAGGGAACAATCCTACATTGGCGGGGGATGGATTAGATGACTTAATAGTTCTTTTTCCATCTCTATTTTTTTATTCTATTAAAAAAGGGAACAGAAATGATGGGTCACTCCAACCCATTAACCAATAACAACCATCAAATTTGGCAGCTGCCACTTTAAGACCTTCACTCCTTGTGAAGTCAAAGAGAAGACTAATAAGAACGTACCTCTCCAAAGCTCTTGGGCTTTGTTTCTTTACAATATTTATTTTCAAAGGAAAAATAAAATTCTTTTAAGTAAGTCAGCTGGTTCAAAATTCAGGAATAATTGAACAAAAAGGAATCTGCGAATTCCAGATGGAGTGAATATATTCCCATCACATTTATTACTTACCAAATGTTTCAGAAAGCAAACACATGACCTAAAAGATTTTGAGAGTGTGGGGTCCTCAAAAAAGCTCTTCCCAAGTTATGTCTCTCTTTCTAACCATAGTTGTTTTAAAAGATAGTTTTGATTTTTTTTAAAGCAGACATTAACCCCTTTAAAAAGCATTTACATGTGAATAGGTTATTTCATAAGAACTTGGTTTTGGATATTTCATAGGTATCTCCTTTAACAAAAAATCAGCAATTACAAGTTTATTAATTTTATGCTGTGATCACATTTCCTTCTGTGGTTCTAAGTCAACAGCAGGTGTTTTGTTGATACTCAGGTCTCCGAGTCCAGTTCTTCCAGTTGTATAGAAATGACAAAACACAGCAATGGGACTCAAAAGGTATGATATAGGCTTTTAAAATAAAAATGCTTTGTTTTACAGCTATGCAGCATCTTTCTCTGAGGCTCTCAAAGCATTTTGCAAACTTGTTACATTTTACAACACTGCTGTCAGATATTATAGGTAAATTAGTGTGATTACATTTTACAGGCTAAATTGAGATATCAACTATACTAATTTCAGATTAAACTGAGCCTAATGAGTGGCCTGGTCAGAAATTTTCTGTTGGAATGATTTAAAACAAACAAAAAGAAGTACTTCTTCACACACCCTGTGGAACTCATTGCCGTGGTATATTGTGAAAGTCAAAAGTATAACCGGGTTAAAAAAATAATTAGATAAGTTCATGGAGAATAGGTCCATCATTGGATATTAGCCAAGATGGTCAGAGATTCAACTCCATGCTTCGGGTCTCCCTACACCTCCAACTGCCATAAGCTGGGACTGGACAACAGGAGATGGATCATTCAAATTTGCCTTGTTCTCTTCTTTCACTCTGAAACGTCTGGCACTGGCCACTATCAGAGACAGGATAATGCTGAAAAGTTTTGATTATCTGTCAGAAAAATCTAAATAAAATATTTCCCTTCAGGGCAATTCAACTAAAATCAAAATTTCATTCTTTGAACTGACCTGCAACATTTTGTTTTGAATCAGTCCAATTGCATTATGGGGGTTGAAGTTTGGGCGCTCCACGCTCTGTAGAGGGCTACATTTTTTTCCTAATGCAATGTGGCTTTCTGTCTGTCTATGCTGCGTGGTGCATCAGGGGAATAATATGACTTTGTGGGAGATGTAGTCCAGTTAGGGACCCTGGCCCATAGGCAAGAAACAGGGCATCAACTGAAATAATCGTGAGGCAATGTGTCATTATAGGAAAATGCAGTTCAATAAACTGAATATTTTGATTACAGTAATGGCAAAGCAAGAAAAATGCTGCTTGAAAACATCTTAGGTTGATTTACATATATTGACTTTGCATACATTGACATGTGATGTTGAAAATTTAAGTTTTAATTGTAATAAAAAGCTTTAATTTTTTGAATCTCGATGTCTGTCATTAAATAATTTCCCGTAACTGTGAAAATGCAAATGAATAAAAAGATGAAAAAATGCTAAAACCCCATAATTTTGCACAACTGTACACACAAACAGATAAAATAAAAAAATGCTTAAAAATAAGCATTAATATTATCAGTTGAAAATATAGAAAAATAAAAATTGAATTCTGCCAAGCTTACTATAGTATAGGAAATGAACAGATGGATACAATATAGCCTGGGACTTTGAAGAGAGCCTACTAGAATTATGCATCCAAATCAATGGGCTTTGGGGTGCCTAATTTCCTTAGACACCTTTAAAACTATCATCTTAAGTTCTTAAGAGCACTAAGTGCAATTAGGGGGTAACATTTTGGTTTGAACTTTAACAGATCTAGGCAAGCTTGGTCTTGTCCCTGCCATAGTCAGTCAAGATAGATAAAAAGGAACTGCTAACAAATGTTAATCTTAAGTGATTCCACTACCTACAGTATAATATTTCTCTGCTGACAAAGATGTACAAATATACTTCATGTTCAGTAACTGATTTATAACTGTATGCAGTGTGATATTCCCTGAAGTTTTAATACTGTCTGTATTTGTCTGCAAATTCTTAAGCTGCACCAGCAAACTCAACTGAACAAGTTATTTTACATTTTTAACTGAATTTTTGTTTGTTTGGTTTGGTTTTATTTTAATGAATCCCCTAACTCCAAATTTAATTAAACTCATGTATTTTATTTAATTACCAACAAATTCAAATAAGGGAAACTACATAAACATGTATTCACTCTTCACTGATAGCTACACTTTGAAAATCTTGAAGTGAGAGGTTTATAAAATCCTAAAGTCTGGAGGGGTCCAACCCAAAAAGATGGTGAGTTCCATAGTGGGGATTTCCCAGTGTGTTTCTTACCATTGTATGGTGGGGAAGACAATAGCTGAAGGAGGAGTGCCAGGCAAATATAAATTTCATGAGCTTCACTGAAGTTGTTCCAGGTATATACTGGTAAAACTGATAGCAGAATACGGGCTCTGTGTGTGAGACTACAAAGGAAGTATTGAACACAGGAGTTTCTCTTTCAAGATATTAATACTTGAGAAGTCACATTTACAGCTAACTGCCCCAAAAACTTTATTAATACAGAATTAAGTTTACTCAGTGCTGCCTCACACCCTTCTAGAACATCAAGTTCAGCTACACTTAAACCTCTGAAAACCAGAAAATGAAGAGTTAAGGTAACACAAAGATAAAGATCTGAAAATGAGGCATACAAAATTTAGGTACACACCACACTCATATTGCAACCTTAACTCTGCCCCCTGGGGCTGGCAATAGCCACTAGGTAGTGCAAATGTTACCAAACTACCAAGGGAAGTGGATTATTAATATTTTCAAAGAGAAATTAATCTGAAATGTTATTCCTTGGCTTAAAAACCCTTCATAGTATTTTTGGTTCTTATGAAAGCATCTTCAAATTAAAGGAATCAAAAGACAACATGCCTTGTTTCCAGAGTTAATACATGGTCTAGCTGTGAAAGCAGGAATCAGAAGTCTTTGATTCCATTATATCAGTCCAGACTTGCATGTGACTTTGGATGAGTTATTTAACTTCTCAGAATCTCAGTTATTGACACATGTAAAATGGGAATAAATAGTATTAACTACCTTATATAGAATCTTAATCATGTAAAGCTTAACTAATTTATGTGTTTTGAGAATTAGGATAAAAAGTGACATATATGCAAACTGTTATTATTTATTCTTTTCAAGGAACTTTGTGATTCTGCTCTCAGAAAAGTTCTTAGTGTTCCTTGTCCTGCTGAAGATAAAAATGATCCTATCTTGATTAAGTTCCAGTTATCCAATAGCAGAGATAGCCAAGAATATGAAAGATAACAAGCAAGAATATTCCTTAAAGCTTTCCCCCAGCCACCCACTGTAAACATTTCATATTTATAATTAATCATATATGTAATCCTTCAGAGAAAAAAAGAGTTAGCACCCTTTAATTATCTTCCATTTTCTGTGCAACTCCAGGCATCTGATAGTCTTTAAATTCAAATTGGGATGAAAAGATTAAATTTTCAAATATTTTTGAGGAACGGAAATTCTGAAAATTTTTGATTTGGAAATATCAGAACATTTCATTTCAACAGTTTCAATTTAAATGAAACATTTCAACATTTTCAAAAACAAAATGCTTTTTTGGGGAATTTATTTTTGGTGCATTTTTCTGTAGTGGCTCATTGTCTCATGGCAGTTTTCGTTCATTTATAATCAGCAGCTCATAGTCCGAGAAAGAAAGTCCCTAAAAATGCTCTGCCACAGTCCAGTTTCCTAGAAAATAAGGATGTGGAGATACTCTCTACTCTACTCTTTTACAATTTTCTACCAACCACTCCAAACACAGACTAGTTAGGAAAGAATCACACAAAGCATCCAGAACCTACATTCCTTTTGCATCCAAAACTGCTGCTGAAGTCAGTGGCAAAACTACCATTGAAGTTAATGGTAGTTTTGGGTGAGCAAAGAAATTCAGGATTAGGCCCCAAATGCCTAACATGAACAACAGTTTAAATGGAGGGGGTTTTTCCCTTCCTTAAGAAATATTACAAACAGAAGATTCCCATGTTTGAAAGGTCAGAGGAAAAAACATAATGCACTCATGAAGAGACAACCTCATTAATCCTGTTGTTCTTGGCCCAGTCAATAGAAGAAACATAATGCTGTCAACACTGGACTGTTAGATAAAGGATAAAAAGTGGGAATGAAATGTTTTACTGCAAGGACTGTTCTTTTGGTTTGAGAACATTTCTGGAAATAACCTGAGCTGAGAAAATGTTTCCTGTGAGGAATACATGCTGTGGGAAACTGTGTGGAAGATAAAGTTTGGTCAGTGACCTTCTCACTGTGCTTTAATCAAACAGCACACCAAAGGACCCAACTATTTAAAATAAGGAATAGTGTGGAATTCAAGATGCTTTACCTTTCCTATGTTACATTAACTGAAGTGGAAAACATAAGTGTATCATAAATCATGATCTCATGCTTTTGGATACTGTAGTACAATAATAATCCACTGCTAACTCCCAGAATATTTACCTTTATTTTCAGTCACTTTAATAGCTAGAAATCCAGTGAGCTTAAAAACAAAAGTTGCAAAAAGGGGAAACACAGCTTTTGGTCAGTGCAATATTAGAGCTAAGATTAGAAATAGGAATATGAATATCAAATTTCTCATTCTATTTCTGGTCATTTGAGTAGAATATTTAATAACTGTCAAAATCAGAGGGCTAGGAAATAGGCAGAAGCAAGGCTACCCATTCTGTACAATCAGTTCACTGAAGTGATACATTGCAGAAAAGCTCAGTTCAAACACTCACACACAAATACTTCTACAGAACTGAGATACTTTATCTGTATGGACAGAGTGAGTAAATATTAGCATATGTGGTTAGTGTTATGAAGATTAGGGAATCATCAAACATGGATGTCTCAAGTGACCCACAGGCAGTGTGGGTGTTTAAAAAATCCCTCCTTTAACTACTTAGGGGGGAAAACACATTTTTAAGAGAAATGCCATTACTGCAATTACCATCTCTGAAAGATGGTAATTTGAGAACTGTTGTTACAGACACAGAAATGCTTCATTGTTGTTGTTGCTATTACTTCTGCAACATTAGTCTCAGACATACAGTGTGGTCTCCCAGAAGTGGCTTTTCTGGGGTAACATCAGAGCACGAAAGCTGGGTAAATATTTTGATTGCACCCATGATTTACCAGGTTGCTGGTGAGTCTATTACGACATTGGTGATACAGGATAGTGATGCTATTATTGGGGGATAAACAATGCAATTCCAGCATCTACCTCTGTGCTCTTGTGACCACTAAAAATACAATAGTGGGTTTTGGGGGAAATTAGTCAGTGTGTCCAGGAACTCTTAAATCTCTCACTAATTGTCATTGGGATAGATGCAAAAATGATTGGCAAATTGGTTCAGTTGAAATAAGAACTGACCTGAACTGGCCCAAAATAAGAACTAAACATATTTTAAAGTTAAAAAAAAGTTGGGGTTCCCACTGCTCCCATTTTTACAGTCTTCTCCACTTCCTGTTTTCAACTGGGACTTGAAGCATGGATACCAAAATACCACAAGAAAGCTATTCTCATATAAACTTTTACCCAGCTGGAACCAAGAAGTAGCAAAGGACTAACAAGAAAGCCTGATCTCCAGCCAGATTTGTAGCAAGGTAAGTAAAAAGCTCCTTATCCAGAAAGTACATTCAAGTCTTCTGAAGTTCTCCTCTTGATACTCAGAATGCAAACATTCCTGAAAAAGGTCCATAAAGGCTTCCACAGATATTCTACTGATACCATACTCATGATAATACTGCCAACTTGGGGCAAGCCAGGCTCTCCTACTGGAAAACCTTCAAGGGGTGTTTGACAGTAGGGGAGGAGAACATAAGTTTCCCCTGATACTCTGATCTGCATATATTTCATGTGGGTTTGGAGGGTTCTCTCTGTTAGCAGGGTGTCAACTCTCAAGTATTCTGAATGTCCTGACAACCACATAGATTCTCAGAGAATCTCTGACAGTAGATTGCCGTGGTCTGTGCCTTGACATTAGCTTTAGATGACATTCCCCACTGTAGCTCCCCGACATCCTGATAGTGTCACACTGCTAATGGTTTCTATACTGATGAAAAATACGGGACCTCCCTTTAAATGATGAAGACCACTGGGGAAAAAAAATCAATCATAGCCTTAAGAAGTATTAACTATTCAGGGTTTCCTTCATATGGTTGGGGTGGGGAATAATCTGCATATTCCCAGGAATACCACCTCACAAGCCCCACAAAAGGACCCCTAGGTCCGGGAAGGGTATATGGTGCTATGGGCGTGAGTGGCCTCCTACCACCACACAACCAGGAACAGATCCATCTGTGGAATTTACTCATAGCATGCAGTTCTAGGAGCACATTTGGACCCTGTGTCATTTCAGTGGAAATTCATAAGAGGGATTCATTACAAATGAAAAATTAACTCAAGTCTCTGCTGTACTTGCACATATATTTACAATAATACACAGCAACAGCAGAGAGTTAGAAGAATTTCGCCACTCCATTTTGCGCAGTGGAACTTACTGGCACTATTGACATATTTTTGTGATATATGTCTTGTGATCAGTGCAATTAGTGTGTGTGTTATCACCATTGTAAATTTACCCAGCCTGAAACCATTTTAAATTTAAACTGCATAATGAAGAACCACAATCCACCTCATCTTTATAAATTAGCTATATGATTTATCTGTGGGAACCATTTCAAAAAGTATACATTCAGAAACACATATACCACATGATGTCTTTTCCATATGGCATCTCATAATTATTTTGCTGTGTGTGAACACGATGAAAAGTTTCATAATTCTCTAAGGGTCAGAGTAAATTATTTCAATTAGACATATTTCAGAGCAAACATTACCTTAGGGTTTATTAATAATAGTACCTGAGACGGAACAGCTGACTTTTAAGCATAAAGAGCTGTCAGATTCTCACTGCCCCCACTATAGAACCCCTTTTGTGACTTTAAAAATGGCAGATTTTCTCATGCTTTACCTAAACAGAGAACTTGGCAACAGAGACCTGGTTGTAATCCTCAGCAAGGGAGCTGGTGGGTGGATTTTTTCTCTATAAACTCTTGTATAAACCACACCAGTCTCCTGGTATTTATTTTGTGTAATGTTGGAAATCATACACAGATCCAACAGGCCATGTAAAGGAGTTTTGCAACTTCCTGAAACCTTTTCAGGCAAAATCCTTGCTCTAACAGCAGGCCCAGGTCAGTATTATCACTGTTTTAAAAAAAAAAGTAATTTTAGTTTTCCTCCTCCATTTCTTAAAATAAAACTTTTAAAATGTGGAATGAAAGTCTAAATTAGGTCAGCTAATCATATGATAGGATTTATAACTGACATTATTATTATTATTAAATACCAAGTCTGTTCCACTGATCACCTATGTACATGATTGACGTGTGGTTTGCTTGCCTTGTAATTTTATCTTCTCTATTCCTCATCTATTTGTTTTTACATATTAATACCGTCACATGACATGCTCTGATTTTAAACTACATATTGCATGATTATAACCTTCTGTATAGTATAGCCAGTCTAAGTTGATGTACTGCATGATTCTACAAGTGCATCTGCAAGGAATATTTAAAATTTTACATACAAATGGGTAAAACTCATGCAGGACCATTCAAGGCCCTTCATAATAGCTGGTGGTGCCCGTGCAGAGGGTTGTAGAAGGAACAGCCTTTGCCTTCCTGACTCTCCCCACCTCAGGCCCAAATCACAGAGGTGGTCTATGAGCCAATCCCGACTAGGCAGGCAGATAAAGCTGGGTTCAGAAAGAGATGAGTGAAGGCTACTGGGTAATAAACAACACACATAAGTAGTATAGTATGTATGGAGTGTCTGTGACCATGGTTACAGCCTCTGGACTGGAATAGCAAGTGGAGAAAAGCTGTATTACAGCCTCACAGCCTGTCTGTGGGTTGGGGGTAACTATTCCATGCAGCACCATCCCTCACCTCCACACACACACAACCTGATTAATCTGGCTTTGTGCAAGGTGGAGGATTGAATTGTACCCATTATGAAAAGGAGCTTTCGAAACACAGAGTCCTCTAGTGGCATGATTCAAAGAGCCTAAAATATGTCATGCTGAGAAATAATTTTTCACCTTGACTATTAGTCTTTAAATGTAATATTCCATACATGTATATGAAATGTGATAGAGATCTCTCTATATTTCACCTAGCATAGTGTTGGCCCCATATAAACAATAGCACAGAGTCACACTTTAAAACCAATATCAAGAAGGTTGAGACAATACCTAAAAAGTTTTGTTACCTGGCCAAACATGATTCTTCTACTCTATCATGATGTCACTCTTTAATCCATTCAACTCAGCTACAAGAAAAAAAAAGTATTTCTAAAGAGAAAAACTGATTAGTAAAAGACATGCTAGTGTATTAATATGTTTCCTTTTTGTTCAGGTCCTACTAGTTTCGCCTAGCTCAAGTTCAGACAGCTCTATAACTTTGCTGAGCCCCTTCCAAAGGGCCTTCTGCCCATGTCTTTGTGTAACAACATTTGGATTTAGCTTAGTAATTGCTACTTTAAAGATGATGGAATCTGTTTGCCTCTTTGTATTCTACAGAGCAATGAAATATGTAAAATTCTTCTGAGCTTCTCAGTCCCTGACTTCTTCAGGTGAACCCTTACCTGGAAGTGATGTCAGGAGATTATTGTGAACAGAGTAACATGCATTTTGGATACTGATAATAAAATTCACGTGAGAAAAGTATCTCTCTCAAGTTGCTTGTCTTTTTCCACTATGTAGAATCATATAAGAAGTGAAGGAATGAGACCTTGAGTCTCAGATCCCCTTAATACTTTAAATAAACAAGCCTTTTGTCTAATGCTTCCACTTTTGTACCATTATTTCATTTTGAGAAAGATGTTCTCAAATATGGAAAATTCTATTATTTTCCTCCACGTCATCCAAATAAGGGGAGCAGGGTGATATGAGAAGACCTCTGGTCGTTGCTTTCTTCTCTCTTTAATCCCATTATTTATTCTCTATGCATATCCAAAGCAACTTTTTAGAGCTCATATGCCTTTATGCTTCTAAGAGTCCCACTCTTTGCTGAGTGAGATTTTTCATACTGCTGTATTCCTGCCTCCTACAGAGACATAGACTAGTCAAGATACAATTCCAAGCCCCAGTGATTCTCAAACCCTCATATTGTCAAATTTCCAGAAAGCAGTGTAAGAAGGAACTGAAATCCAAGGAAAATTCTGTACCAGATACTCACATATTTATAGCAGTCTACAAAAGCTTTACATCTACCAATTTATTTGTGAGCCTACCAGTTCACAGCCTTACAGCAGCAAATATCTGTGTATATACTTTATTATTTATTATTTATTGTTGACTGAGAGCTTTATGTTATTCTTATACTTATGTATAAGAATATTGCACCAATTACATGGGTATATTCTTACGCTGAACAATACAGCTGTGAGGTCTAGTGGATAGAACACTGGACTGGGAGTCAGGAGACCTAGACTTTACTTCCAGCTCTGCTGTGACACCTTGGTCAAATCACTTAACCGCTCTTTCTTTCCCTCCCACATTCTTATTGTTTTGTCACTTTCGGTGATAAACTCTGGAATGGGGCTGTCTCTGACTATGTGTTTGTACATTGGCCCTGTTGTGTTAGGTCTTGTTAGTTGAAGCCTTCGGAGCCCACTGAAAAGCAAACAACAACGCTGCCGTAAATATCTATGTTCTCACCTGTATATAACAAAGCCCCCCATTAAAACCTAAATACCTGTCTATTTTCTATGTATACCTACTCATGTGCTTTCCTGTAAATACACCCAAAAACACATATATACTGATTAAAATATACTAGATAAAAATTAATGGACACAGAGACCAATTTTGTTTTGTGCAATGATACTAATAATCTTAAGGCATTTGATAGATCTCCTGGACTGTCTTGTTTCTGAGCTACCACGTTACGCTGTATCCTGTTTGCACACTGCATCCTGTTTGCTAAATTGGTATTTCTTTTCTTTCTGTCTTTAAAAGGCTGGACCTCTTACTATCCTTGTCTACCACTTCTGAGTCCAGCTCAAGACCCTTCTATAAATTTCATTTGCCCTTTTTTTCTTCTTTTTTTTTAAACAGAGAAGAAATTTTGCTTGACGAAGGTGATTATCAGGTATTACAGGCTAATCTTATAATAAATTTGTGAATTGGTAAGCTTATTTCTTAACTAGTCAAAAGCAAATCCCTCTTTCTCATACCTTATGATGTTAGTATTGCATGCTATCAGATCACTTGCATTTAATCGTATGTCAGGAGAAAATTTCTTAGGCAAAGATGTTCGCTCATTGAGAGGAACAAGAGCAGTTAGACTACTTAATATAATGTGATTTTCAGATTATTTTATTTAATCCCAATAGGCTTTTGTGTGTCATCCTGTACAGTAAAGTTGTAAAGTTTATAAGCTTCAGCTTGTTCATATAATATATTTTTAGTGCAGTTAATTAACTCGAGTGCTTAATTTATTCTAGAGGCCTAATTCTGTCCTGAGATCTAATCAGTGTGTCTGCCAAAAGTAGAGATACTCAGTTCCATTGCATATATGGGGATTTGTTTTGGACCATTTTAAAGATAAGGACCATTTGAGAGGTTTGGATCCACTTCTAACCACCCCTGTAGTTTGGATACAGGGCTTGTTTGAGGTCCATCTGTACCCTAAAGTAGGAATAAATTATGCATGTGAGGGGCTGCAGCAGCCTTTGCATTAAATATTGATCTGCTGGTCTTCTGCCATTCTGCAAAGTGTGTGCATCTCCAGATCCACCTGTCTGCTACTATTATGATGGCAGATCCCTAAGGAGGGTTTGGTTTAACTCTGCACAAAGTCTATCAAACAAAATAGGTGTATCTCAAGCAAATTTCTTGAGTGTAATTTATGCTAGAATAACAAGTGTTCCTGAGCCTCTGTAGATATGTATTCAATAGGGAGCTGTCTGTCTACATTTGATTTTACATTTCCTTCATCTAACTCCGAGATCACTAAGCAAAATCCAGCCCTCAGGGACATCCAGGAGGACTTTCAGTTCATAAACAATAAATGGGTTATATTCATCCATACATCCAGGTTTTCACTGGTGGTAGATATAACATAGATAACTGTTTATTTAATAGGCAATCTCAGTGTAACTTAATGCAAGTTGATTAATATACATGTTAAGTGTTCTTCATTTTATTTAACTGTTGCAGAGCAGCAGGCTGGATTGCGTGAGAGGGAGAGCATTCAAGGAGGCTCCCCGAAGATTGGCCAGCTCCAATCTTGGACTTTGTGCTCTCTGATTGAGGGGAAAGACGTGGTCTGTTGGGACAATAACACAACCTACCCCTTGCCCCTGCAGTGGCCAATGGAGCTGGCCTAGCATGAAGTGGAATGTATGCTGCATCCTTTCAAAGGAATCAGTCAAGCATGCACTCCAAAGAGGCTAATAAAAAATTCCTACCAAGCCTGCTGAAGCACTCACTCTCCCTCAACCTCCTACATCGCAGACCATGGTTTATGGACACAAGCTGGCCTATTAAATGGAGGAAAACAAAATAGACTGGGACAGTTCTTGAACGAGTTGAATACATATTGAGCCACTTTCTCCTCCCAGTTACACTGGTCCAACCCTTTTTACATTAATTGGGTTGTAATGGTGTAAGCTGAGAGCAGAATTTAGCTCAATAAGCAGTCCGGGATTCATGTAGTTTCTGATATACTGTATTGCTGCCCAACAGTGGTGGGCAGGGTGTAAAAAGCAGAAAGGGATTGGTAGGGAAGAGGAAGAAAAATCCCAGTAGGAAGCACAGGAACTGCTCCCTGTTAGTGCCCACATGGGTGCTAACTAGCTGAAAAGGAATATGGTGGAAGGCCACGGCCAATGGCCAGCACATGCTGAAACCTTTGTAAGGATCTCAGAACTGGTACTCTGGCATGTGTTCCCCTGGAACAATCAGGACAAATTCTCATCCACCCCAGCCAGAATTTCTCCAAGGGACTCCGGCTGGAGCATGATCCCTTCAAGCCCGCTCCAAGGCTGTTTGCAACAGCACTCAGATCATTCTACTTCCATGCCATTCCAGGGCTGAGAAGAGAAGTAATCTCTATTGTAACCAGCTCCCAAACTATTTATGTCAAAACCATTGGTTTAGGACAAAACCATTGCCTTAAATTCTACCTGGAAGCTAATATGAAGCCAGTGCACTTACACTCTGCTCTTACTGTAAAGCACAATTTAATATGTAGTCAGCAGAAGTCTATGCTAAGACCCTGATCCTCCAGGAATGTACTCTGAGTAGCTCTCTTGTGGGTCAGGGGGAAGGAACCATTCTCCCCGCAGGCATAGGAGCAGCTGCAGTGCTGCAATAAATTCTGTAGCTTTGAGCACCTCCTCCCATGAAGGGATTCATGTAGCTGCTGATCATCTGATCTTGTCCCCACACTGCCTCCACTTGCTCTTTCTTGCTGGTAGAGAGCCAGTGCGGAGCTAAACTCCATGCTTCCAGGGATGTGCACTCCCTTGGAATCTCTTCTTCATACTGCATCAGCTCCTCTGCCAGGGCAAACCCAGACCCCTGGGAAAGTGATCAAGATTTCTCTCAAAGGCATGTTTGTAAATGGTCCCAGTATGCTTTCCATCCCAACCCACTTGTTTGTCTCATTCACCTTTGGAGGCAGACACTGTAATATGTATGTATGTACGTACAGTGCCTAGCACAGTGGGATTCAACTGTAATATAAAATGTTAATTAATTAAAAAATAAAAATACAATAAAGATGATGATGATGTAGCCCCATATGGAGCACTAATCTGGAGGCACGCAAAGGCATGGACATTCATAACAATGTCCTCATGTGAAAGGAATGGTAACATTCTTCTCAGAAGGTACAAGTGAAAAAATGCTTTTGGCCATAGCTGCTCGAGAAGTGAAAAGCTAATCTGACCCACAAATTATGAATTGAGTTACAAATGGCAGGCACACTTTCCCAATCACTGTTGTGGGTGTAAACTTCACCAACTGTTCCTTGTTGCTTTTCCCATCCTACCAACATTCCTCAATCTGCGTTGTGTTTTCAGCTAGCTCTCATCCAAGTCCAAATTTCCAATACTGGATAGGTCCTTCCAGACAAGATACAAGATATATAGAGTAATGTTGTTGCCTTGTTGTGTGAGGGAAATATAAAAAGATATTCAGATAAATACTTCAAAGTTCAGATACTTATCTCAACTTTTCATACTTGGGACTATCAAATAGGGTGGAAATCTTGCAAGAACAGGCTCTCTTGTGAAATGTTCAGTAATTCCTGCTTCTAATAAGGTTGGGAATTACCCCAAGATCAGCCTTTTGTGTAGTATTTTGGGACTTCCATTTCTGATTTCATTCAGACCAAGGGAATAGAGAGTAACCGAGAATAAATTCCAATAATGAATACAAGAAAGTTACATGCACATGCATGCAGCCTTTTATTATTATTACTCCTCACTAAAAGATTCGTTCAGATTTTTAGGGCAGGAGATTTAGCTCAGTTTTTGTTTTATCACATTCAGTTCATCCAGTCCTAGTTACTGTGCTGATCTACATAAAACCTGAAAGTGAAATGACTAACAGACAAGTTCTGAATTTGACAGTGAGAATGAAGCAGATGGTAAGTCCAAAAATACAGTCTGGGTTAAGCACGGACCATATTTGCCAGAAGCACAGACATGGAAACTCTAGCCACATCCAGATCACAGACAGAGCACATACAGATCCACCAAAACAGTAAAAGCAGAATACAGTATAAATGATCCTGTCTGCCGAATACACAGACATCTGACAACATTTTTCTTTTATGTACATTTTTTCTTCAAAAGGATAGAATTTCACTCAATATTGGCCACTTTGGCCAAGTCCTTTCCCCCAGATGAATGCAATCCCCCTTCTGATCTTCTGAGTTCCTAGCACAGGTCTCTTACCATCTCATCCAGAAAGGCTGCCCTCACTGTGGTGACTGGTAGGAGGTGATATTTAAAGCAGTGCCAATCTAGCACAACAGGGGATAGGCATAGCAGAAGGAGGATTTTGCAATAGCTTGCTAGGTCACATTAAACTCCTTCCCTGGCCACATCTAGTGTCCAGCCCATATGTCTGATAATCTTGCTTTAAGGCCGCATTATTTATTTGGGAAATTTACTAAGAGTATGATTTAACCCTAAATTTTGGAAAATATTCTTTAAATGATCCAGTGTACTTATTGCTTCATCCAGTAGTAAGCAGGGTGCTAATGTCTCAGATGATGGCAAATTTGTTGATAAGTATTACTGGATGATATAGTATTTAAAAGAGCATTATGTATTAATTTAAAAAATTGTTTTAGTGTTGAGAAACTGTGTTTCTGAGCATTATACTTGTTAGGTAAGAGACTCACACATTGATTAAGTATCACTTAAAGTCTTACTCTCACACAAAAGCCCATTGTTTATATCTGAAAGAAAGCTTTTATTATATTATTAAAAAAATATTCTCACCAACTATTTTAAATCAAATACATTAATGGATTTATTTCTTCCAGACAGTAGATAAAAAGCCGTTAGACAATTATTATCGTTACAGTGAGTTGCTTTCTTTATCTAATCTTTCTTTCGGTTCTTTCCTAAAATCTACATGGCATTCTAGGGATTTTTATTTTTAGTAAGAGATATCAAGGCAACAATTTATTGTAAGTGGCTGCTTTCTATTAATTCTTTTGTTATTAAACGCAGGAACATTAATTACTATTAATTGGTTTGGCGTTAATATAAATTCCCTACAATAAGTTATTCACACACATACACAAACCCTATAATCTAATCAAGCAATTTACTCCTACCTACTCGGAAGGGGAAAGAGAGACTGTTAATGTTATTTCCATTTCTTCATACTTAGGAGGTGCTAAGAAACTATGGTGATGGGACCTACATAAGAACACAGAGACAACACGTATTTCCACAGTTGATGTACACTAATCAAGTGGTACAGTTATAGACACACCATATTTATGTTGCTGCAATTCAACAGCCAAACAGTTTGCTATGTTAAAACATTATAGGTCAAAATAAGAAATAATAAACCTTGACCTTAACAAAAGAAAAAGAAGCAACATAGAACATAGAAAGTTTTCCTACTGCATTTCTGATGCTATCAAAATTACCACAACAATCAATGAGTTTTAAGGTTTTGACCCCTAGCCCACAAAATTGGGCTAATAATGTAGAAGTAAATGTATATGGTTCAATAAACAAAAAATATATTTTTTGTGTTGTGAACTAGGATGCCAGGAAGAATATGCCATTAACTTTTGGTATTTTAAGCATATTAAAACTGTTCTGCCTTATTCTTGTGAATGTGCATCAGCCACGTTTAGTATGTTTTATATTAGCAGGTACATTTTAAACCTACTACAGATAACTTTGAAAAACAGCATTGCCATTGCTTCTAAAATGACCTAATCTGAATAAATATGATGGATGAATATACTGTATTTCTTACTACAAAGACATTGCAAGCTCCAACTTAAGCATAGAAGCTACAGTATGACTGATTAAGTATGTATGCTGCCTGCCAAATCTCTGCCCATCAGCACAGGACTTAAATCTCACTTTCACTTTTAGGCTTATAATTATTCTCAGAATGAAGTTTCCATAATGAACAGTTAAAACAATTTATTTAAAATATTGATTTACAACTGGAGTCCTTACATTAATACTTGTCTGTCTCTTTGGACCGTTAGCACTAATCAAGGTTTGTGCATGTGTAAGTGGAAAACTATGCAATGCTACCACTGAATGGTAGATGGGCCACATGTTTCATTTCTAATAATTAATGCTATCCAAAATTCTGCTGCAAAAGTCATCTAAGCTGACCAGTGTTCAGCCAGCTTCCAGCATCTTCTGAAATCCCTTCCCTTCACCTCAGATTTAATCTCCTCATTCTGTCCTTGCAAATACTGTACCAATTAGTTCTCATCGCTCTCTGCTCATGTCTCCTTATACTCCCCCAATCCATACTGCTATCCATCTCTGCCAAGTGCTCCTCCCATGCTTGTCCCCACACCCTTTTCTATGCAGGCCTCCATGATTTGAGCTTCCTTCCTGACTAGCCTTTGCCTCCTCTACTCCTTCAAGTCATTCCCGAAACACACTTCTTCTGTGAGATCTATAAACCCTGGTCCCCCATTATAAGAAATGGTAATGAAATAGACAATGATTTCTCCCCAGAAAATCATTAAACTAACAAGGCACATCCTCATCACAAGCTCAGTCAATTGCTTTTATTGTTCCCATCCAAAAGCCTATGTGTATAGGTTGTTGAGTTAGATTGCAAAGTGTTCAAGGCAGGGAGCTCAGGGCTCTTTGTATAGCAACTCTAGAATATAGGTTACTATTAAGAGTGTGTGCAAGTTTTAGAATTTGTATCCATGTTTTCTGTATGTGCATTTGTGCTTGAATTTACATTTTTTTAAAATGATTCGCAAAATTATTTATGGGGCTGAAAAAGTGCAAGATCTGGTCATCAAACATTTTCTCAGTTATTGGATGGTGGAAATATTCCAAGATTACCAGCTCTTTCTTTATTTTCAACTCCATAACCAGGGGCGGCTCCAGGCACCAGCACACCAAGCGCGTGCCTGAGGCGGCAAGCCACGAGGGTGCTCTGCTGGTTGCCGCGAGGGCGGCAGGCAGGTTGCCTTTGGCGGCATGCCTGCGGAGGATCCGCTGATCCCGCGGCTTCGGTGGACCTCCCGGAGGCGTGCCGCCAAATCTGCGGGACTGGGGACCTCCCGCAAGCAAGCCACCAAAGGCAGCCTGCCTGCCGTGCTTGGGGCGGCAAAATACCAAGAGCCGCCCCTGTCCATAACTAGCTCCTTCATGTGCATAAAAGGTCCATCAAAAACATCAGTTCAAATGCAGACACTGAGGTATTTAGATTTGGCAAAAGCACAGCCTCCATTTATATTTTCAATACATTGGGTCAGATCCTCAGCTGGTGTAAACTGTTAAATCATCTTTGACTTCAGTGAAGCTAACCTGATTTACACTATCTGCGCTAACAAGCATGGGGAAAACATGCATTTCTATAAAGAGAGCATATTTCACAGGTGCATGTGGAATATACAGAAATTCCGTGCTGAAAGGACCTAATGAGCATGACTCTGAAGAAAAGCTGAGAAGACAAAAATTAACCCAAGGCAGAGTATGAATGTGGTTTCTCATCTTCTACAGAGCAGAATCCCACCTGGAAACCCCTGCAGTAACATAGTGTAACACATATCAGAAGGCTTTAGTATGGAAATGCTCTTCTTTTTCATTTCTCTCCATCCACTGGCATAGTTTAAAGTAGCCTTGGATAAGTGCAAGATAACTCCCATACATCATATATTTTCTCAAGGAATCTCAATGTTTCAAGTGAGCATAACTGTGTCAGCAATTCTCCCATACGACGAGATGGACTATTCGGTGCTAACACACATACATTATTTGGTCACATGTGAGCAATGAACTACTTTTCCTACCCATCCATCCACTGTTGCTCTCCTCCCTAGCTGTCATGCAATTATTGACATTGACAGAACCCGGATAACAGAGATTAAGGGAACACCACTAATTCCTGCTCCTAGCATCAGTGATTGGATATTTGCTTTTTTGCAAACTAAAAGTTGTCAGATATTTAAATAGCAAGCTGCTCATAGGAAATGAGATGTTTGTTGCTGCCTGGTTGATGCCATTTCTGACTTCCTGACCTCTATGCAAAGTGGCTTTGCAGATAAGTGAATTCTGCATGTTGATTTATTTCAAGTCCACAAAACACTGTGCTGATAGAAAATGTAAAGGGAGCTCATAAGGTGACTATGGTGTAACCCCTTGAGAAGTGAGAGATACTCAGGCATTGTAGGAGTGAAGGAATTTCTGATTTTGGTTTTTCACATAAACCACAGAAGTCACACTAATTCCAATCCATATTAGTCAATCAGTTTGCTGGCATCATGAAAAAAATAAAAACTTGTAGAGTGTAAAAATTTCCAATTTCATATTATTGAGATTTTGAGCAATTCATACCTTTTTTAAATAAACTTCTGACCAAAATCAAATGCTTTCAGCTTTTACTACGCAAGAGACATAATATCAATAATGTAGATACCCTGTCAAAAGTTATAAACATAAATACCATAATTTTATATCTTCAGGAAGAACTTAAAATCCCTATAACAGCTCCTGTTTTAATCTTTTTTTCTAAATAACTGACCTATATAAGCATCCAAATTCTCAGTATGTTTTAGTGACATAATTTAAATTCTACTTAAATGTATAGTAGGACAGTCACAAAAGTCACTAAATGATCATTACAGAAATCTGGAGATGGGTGGGGTTTCAGTTGCTGCAGTATTTAGAAGAAAAAATATGAAGAAATGAACAACCTGGTTGCAATTTCACTCCATTAGTAGCACTGAGCTTGCCAGTTCTTTACTGCAGCATTTGACAAGGCTCTGAGCCAGAGATTAAGGCATGTCTCCTGAGGAAGGAAAAGGACAGAAGCTTCCACACTTCATTAAGGATATTTTTTTATTTTCAAACTGCCACCCCACTTTTTAGGTCATGGAAAAGGTTGAAGCTGGGCACTTGAACTGTGCCACACTAAATTGGATAATACCCTTATAAAAAAGCAAACCAAAGAAAGAAAGATAAGAAGAGGGAAATACATTATTACAAACCATCTAAAATACATGCCTCAAAATATATCTTGCTTTCTAGTTTTTTCCTCTTAAAAAGATCTTACAAGGCAGGACAAGTGCCCAAAACAATAGGGAGCAGTTAGCCACAAACTGCATATTCATAGTGTATTTTTCCATAGTTTAAATATACTTTCTGAGCTTTATTTCAGAGTGATTGTTTTAGAAATGTTAATGCTTCTATAGATTCAAATCCTGATCATTACTTGATCCATGGCCAAAGACTGACCTGGCATTCCTATGTCCGGATACATTTATTTGAATAAGTGACTGTTGGTTTCTTCTGTTGTTTTTGTTTAATCTAAATATTAATGAACAGATTATATAGTATTATATTCTCTCTCTCTTTCTATAAGTGACACGGAGCAGAAATCACAAAGGTCTAAGTCCTGATGTCCTTTTCTTAGTCATTGCATTTTCAGATGGGGTTGTCCTTAAATAAAGATTTCAGGCTTTGACACAAATCAAGGACTGACTTGCATAACCAACAATCTTAATAATAACGTAGCATAGTAAGAGCCTGATCCTCTTCACATTGAAGTCAGCAGGATATTTAGACATCAAAGATTCAGTCCCTACATAGTAAGATGCAAGTTAATGCCCGGTGTTGGTGTTCCTTCAGAAAAGAACTGAATTTATTGGAGCCAACAGAGAAATTAATCTAAGAATGGGTGAAAGATTATTCGAAATGCAAGCAAATCTGTCTCTAAAATTGTAGCAATATCAGTCAATATATTTATATCCACTGTTGATGTTCCCCCTTGCCCTTTTTATAGTTTCTTCACCTCAAGTCAGTAGAAAAGACCTAATTGCAGATTCACTGGCACCACCTCCTGCCCCACACCACATGGAGCTACATATATGTCATCTTCACCCACACAAGAGTGCAAGGTCTCTAAGTAGCAGCTGTCCCTTTGCTTTCTGCAACTCCTGCTAAAATGGGTGAAAGGCAACTCTCATTGCCATTGATGAAGGTGTAGATGCAAATCCTCACATAGGTGTCAGAGTAGTGTCCTGAGCTTATAGCTATATGGTTTTTCTTGTACAATATTTAAAAATAATTAAAAAATACATTTTTAATCTGTAGCTGAACTAAAACAATCTCAGAACAGAAATGATACTTGCTATGTCCTCTGCTTCCCTCATTGCATCTGAAAGCATGAACTTAATACACTACTTGTGCACAGAGAACAAGAGAATTTTGCAAACTATCAGTAGAAATTCTCCATTCATATAAGTTGCCTTTTTTCCTTGAATTAATACTTTCAAATTTCCTTCTTCTGAACATCAGTGTAGACTCCTAGCATTTCTGTGTCTGGGTCAAACTGATCCTACATACAGGATTGAATAGGAATTCTACTCATGGGATTGCCTGCACCTAATATTTCTCATCCTCAGGATCATGGTCACCCATTTCAAGGTGGATTATAGGTTTCATCCTATACTAAAGTATCATACACCATGTGTCACAAACATAATTGCTGGCAAAGATGACACCCTAGCCCAGCCTTGCACAACAAACAAGTTGGCAGCTGCCTCCCCTAGACTAGCCAATTGTATGCTAATATGTGCAGCACAACCACTCAGTTCCATTCCCAGCACCACCATCTTCCCTTCCCCTCATGCTGCAAATAGCCATGTAAAGGGGAGGGGATGAGAGTCATCAGCCTTTCCTTTCAATCTGAATGGGACTCAAAGGAGTGTCCTGCTCCCTGCTGGTTCAGCGAAACCACCCCTGAGGCTGAAGAAGAGGAGGTACAATTATGATGCAATGCTACCATTTAAGGTGAAATAAAATCACCTTTCTAGCCAGTGTGCAACATCAGACCAGAGGAGAAGTACCACTATGTTTTTAATGAATTCATTGAGGATTGGCAACTGTGGAAATACTGAAAATTTGAGACAGAGAGCTTGTGAACTATTGGCCAACAGTATGTTACTCCTATAACTCTTCCCTACTTGCCATGTTGCAGAAAAATTTTTTAAAGTATAAACATTAGTTGGCTTTGTGGTGAGGTGTTAGTCTGCCAGCCTGAGGTTAGAAGCAGCAATGGGATCCCAAGCACTAGGCTTTGTATTATAGCATTGTATTTTTGATGCGGTAGTTAAGGGTCAATTACTGTTTCCATTATAAACCCTGTTTTTCAAGGGTTTATAACTCAACCATTTTCATTTACATTACATTCAACCTTGGCATGCAAGTGGCATGGATACAACATTTTTAAATAGACTAAATGAGGTAGGCTCATTTTTAGATACAGAAGAGTCAAAAACCGTTTTTCAGTGGGTTTGGATTTTTCATCTTTCACTTGCTCAAGCTAAAATATGGTTTCACTTTAAAAACTGAACTATTCCATGGACTTAGTCTTCAGTGTGTGGCTGATTCCTTAAAAATAGCTTAAGGTAAGTACAATTAAAGGCCCAATTTTCTAACTCTCTTGCCTAAAGTTCTGCACCTAACTGACCATTTCAAGAGCCTAAATATAAATTTAGACTCCTGAACAGGTGCCCAAAATGGATGCTTAATTCAGATAAAGTCACCTAAGTTTAGGCACTGAGGAATAACAATCAGATCCCATATGATCAATTTACTTCACTCTGAAAACATGTTACTAAGGCCTGATTCAAAGACCATTGAAAGGGAAGTCTTTCCATTGACTTCAGGGAGCTTTGGATTGAACCTTTGCAGCACAAGAGGCAAATGCTACTAGAGCTAGAAACATGGGCCATGATCCTGCAAACACTTATCCATGTAATTAACTTAAGCACACCAGTAGTCCTATTGATGGCCATTTATTGATATTAATTAATTTATGAGTTAAAACTAAGCAATGCTTAAGTATTTAAAGCATCAGGACAAAATAGGGACCAATTCTGATCTGACTTACAATCCTTACAGTCCCATTGAATGAGGTGAAAGTCAGGGTAGAATTTGGCAAATATGTAGAAAAACTCTGGTCTGCTGTTTACTGTGTGACTGTCCCATTTTTAAGGCCTGGAGTTTTCTCATTATGTTAAATGGATTTCAGTTTGTTTGTTTGGATGTTTTACATTTCAGGGGTTTTAATTTATATGCATTTGTATGCATTCTCACCACCTGATTTTCCCTGCAAATTTTGTATTTGAGGATAATCAGTAGTGCAAAGCAAAGTTCCAGCCTGGTTTAAAATCGACAACAAGCAACGCCACAAATGTTGCATGATTTTGGTGTAACACTATTAGACTGACTTAAGTTCACTTTATCCACATACGAGTCATCCTTAAAAAAAAATCTAGACCATTTCTACTCAAGTTCAGCAGTGTTGGAAAGTTCCGCAACTAGTTACACTAGCAATGGAAGAAGTCATACAATTCTAATCAGGGAAGATTTTTGATTGTTTTCCCAAATGGAAGTGTCACTTAGTCCAAAGGTACAAATACAGTCTACCAACTAACCACCCACCCATCACAATACCATGTGAGTGCCTTGGTAACCACCACAGATGGCAGAACATACTGATCTTACCGAAGCAGTGCATGTGCATATTGGGGAGCGCTAGAAGATATTACGGTTCCCTGCTGCACTGTGCCTCTCACTGGATATGCTGTGGCTGTAGCACTCTGCTGCCCGCAAAGAAGGGCTGCCCCAACAGGAAAAATCTGGCCCTAAATAATTTCATAGTCTATTCTGTGTTAAGCAACATTAAGACCAGAACTAGTAGTTAAGACCACTACTCCATCTTCAACTGACTCCTTTGTTCTGAATAACTATGAGGCATAAGAAAACTATCATACTTTTCACTTTTATGGTCTCAAAGTTCTTCACAAATATTTTTCAAAATATCCCAGTGAGGTAGGAAAGTGTGATTATCCCAGTTTTACAGATAGGGGAAATGAAAAGAACAAGGGAGTGACTTACTCACATAGACAGTCAGTGGCAGAAAAAGGAACAAAACAAACTTCCTGACTGCCAGGACCATGATTGAACCATTAAATCACACATTTTTCCTCATCAGAAAAATTGACTGGAATGCAATTAGGGCCTGATCTGAACCCCACTTAAACTGATAGAAAACTTCCATTGATTTCAATGGCCTTTAGATCAGAACCTTATTTCTCATTTGCCCTGGAGTAGGTAAGATCTGAATCTAGTCCAGTGTATGTAAAATCAGCCACCATTTCCAACTCTTTACAAATACCTAGTCACCTCTAGGTGAGATCATTGCCTTAACACAGAGTTTCATTGCTTCCCTCTGTTCCTAGTTGCACCTTAATGTTAGGTTGATGCTATTTTTCTCATGTATAATAGATTAACCACATCACAGAGATGAAATCCACAGTATTCAGCTAACATCTTCCCTTTCTGTGTTTACATGCATTCTCTGCTAATATATGCTTAGATCTTTTTGTGAACAGTGACAGAACAACTCTCTCTAAAGCTATCAAAGCCTTCCTCATTATCCTTTATGGGCTGTGTAGAAAATATCTCCACTATTAGACATTTAACTGGAGTGCAGTAGAATGGTTTTGTTGGCCCCCTCCAGTTCTTTGGGTAAAAGCTCTGTTCATAATCAGTTTCTGCTTTTTTTTTTTAATGACCCTCAAGAGGTCCCTTCTGGTACACTTCAGTTCCCATTCTAGTGTCCCATTGATTTTAGAGACTTTAGGAACTTGCTCTTAACCTTCTGCTTTCTCACAGAATCACTGTTGAATGATTAGACACTATATAGCCTTTTGTTACCCTGTGTGCTGAGAGAGTGAAATATCTTGAGAATTAAAACACCAGTTACAATATCATTTCCTGAAGAAAGAGATTGCTCTTCTCTCAGGACTATTCACCCCATTTACGTGAGTGATTTTCTTGGACAAGAACGACTCCAAAATGTCTTTGTAGAAAAAAATACACAGATACAAGTTTGTATTCACTCAAAGGTCTGTGCTGATGTCTTGAATTATAGCAGCAGGAAGGGATATTTCCCATTGGGCCAGAAGGATCTGAACTGTTTAAATGGTGGGCAACATTGAGCAACCATAAAAGAGAAGAAAAGGATTTCAAAGATGGATATTCCTATATAAAGTCTTTCCAGTTTATATGATTTGATTCAACTGTGTGTTTTGTTAAGGTCCACTGCTTTCCTCTGCTCAATTTACCGCTGTGTCCTAGGCATATACTTGAAGATTTGTCTTGGACAATCTGGGGGTCAATAGCCTTGGCATCTTTAAGTCCTGGAGACAGAGTTTTGTGGCAGGACAGGCAAAAGAAATTCCTCATGAGCAATAAGTTTTTCAGACAGAGAATTCTGAGATGTAGCCACTTCAATACCACAAATACATGACTGACTTTTTAAAAAAAGGACTAGATGTTATTATTTATTAATTGTACTATAATGCATAGGAGCCCGAGTCATGGACCAAGACCCCACTGTGCTAGGCCCTGTACAAATGCAGAACATTGAAAACGAGTCCCGGCCACAAAGAGTTTACAATCTAAGCATAATAGATAACAGATGGACATAGACAGGAGAATATAAGGAAACAATGAGACAACATTAGTCAGCATGAGTGGCAGTGGTCTCAAATATATGTCTTAAGGAATGTCAGGTACACTCAAGCAGCAAAGTACTTTAATACTAGTGCATATTCTTTATTTAATTGTGATATCACTATGGTAGGGCAACTGATTAGGTGGAATGCTATAGAGGAATATTACTGCACTGCAAAGAAAGGAAATATCTGAGTTGTAAATTACTCACACAAAGGGAAGTTGTGAGGCTTCTTAAAAGATTGTGAAACGTTCAGGTAAATTTATTTCATTTCCATTTTTGAGTCAGGACTAATGAACTGAAATACCTATAGGAAAGGCTATTATTTCAAAGTTTCCAGCTCAGTTTTACAGAGTCAAGGTGTGGGGGTTCATGCCTAGTGGTCAGAGTCTATAGGATTGCCCCTGGTTATGGGGCAGCATGGCCTAGTGGCCGGAGTCCATAGGATTGCCCCTAACAGCGCCGTAGGACCTTGCCACGGGCTCAGAGGGGGGGTCTTACTGAAACATGCTGAGGCTTACCGGGTGCCAGGTATCAGTCCGTCACTCCCCCTGGGTTGCTTCCTACAGAGTCGAGCATTGGGGTCTCCCACAGGTCTCCAGGTCCATCGCCTCCTCGGGCTCTTCGGTCTCCTCCCGCAGCAGGGCTTCGTGCTGGCCAGGGGAAGCTTCAGGCCCCAGCGAGTTCAAGGGCAGTGGCTGGTCCTCTGCAGGAGCTTCCCGGGTAGGTCCTTCCCCTATGGCTGGCTGAATTCACTCTTTTTATACTCCCAGAGCACTGGGAGCATGCTCAGTATGACCGGGGCGGGACTCCCTCCGTCAGAGCTACTGGTCTGACGCTGCTGGGGCTAGTGAGGGGCGAGGCCGCCCCATCACACAAGGGTTCAGGTAATGCTTATTCAACCCCATGTTAAACTTTGAACCTTTTTGAGATATACTCATTTCCTATAGTCAGCACCAAGATTTTAATGGAGGTGCTATTCCTATAGTTCCTATATAGTATTACAAAGGCCATTTACTTTACTATTTCTTCCTTAGATAACATATAAACAAACATTTTTTCATTCAGAGCAACACCTTCAAAATAACAAATGGATGGAACAAGAACAAGGAGCAATGGTCTCAAGTTGCAGTGGGGGAGGTTTAGGTTGGATATTAGGAAAAACATTTTCACTAGGAGGGTGGTGAAGCAGTGGAATGGGTTACCTAGGGAAGAATCCGGCCCCGTTACTGTTCACCATTCACAGTCTTTCAGCAGGGGAGCAAAAAAAAGGGTCTGGAAAAAAATCCTAAACCCAGAAAAAAATAATTATATCCTTTTGTTGTTGTTGTTGCTGTTGACACAATCTGAAAAGAAATAATTATAAAGAGCTCCATATTTTCAGGAAGGGTTGTGGTGGCAAGGGGGAGACAAAAGACTCACCCGAATGATCCTAGTTAAGGGCCTTAACAGCCAGGCAGCTTAACTTCTCTTTGAAACTGGTGAGTCTCCCTGCTTGGCTGAGTTTGTATGTTACTGTAGTAACATTTCACAAATAGGGATACCCCCTCCTTTTAAAAACTGCTTCTTCCAGAAATAGCAACACAATTTAGCAATATTTCGTATCAAGACAATTACATTGTAGAATTATTGTAGTCTTAGTACCTCATTAAAATAAAAAAATGTTAAATCCTTGTTTTGTTGAACACAAGAGATGAATAGTAAATATTGATTTAGAATGAATGCAAACATTTCCCTAGGAGTGGATAATTACAGCCTTTCTATGCAAAACACTTATATTTGAAGAAGCACTTCACTTACTTTGCCATGTGGTATACATTCTTTAGTACATTTTAAATTATACGTTGTCCTGGACAGTGTCTGCTCTATAATTTCTTGCGTCTCTACACCAGAGTCAGTATGTAATTTTAAACTGCAAACTTTCTGCCAACTAGAAGAGCAAAGCAGGCTTAACTCTTTCCCTTTGCTAGGCTCATAGATCAATTTAGACTGCATATAGTCATAAGACCAATGTGCTCAGTATCTGAGCAGTCTGGAACGAGTTTGATCTAGCTAGAGTTTAACAAAGATGCTACTCCTAGCAATCTTCATTTTCTCAGGGCATTTTCTAATTATGTACAAGGGTTGATGCATTCTACTTTTTAGCCAGATCAAAAGGAATCCAAAAGTTTAACCTAAAACTTTAGTTCCACATATATAAAGCACGAAGGCCTGAACTCTAGTGATAGAACATCTAGTTTAACAGTACAGCCATAGACTTCAAACGTACATTTGAACCAAATATATTTTATTAAGATAGCCTGTATTGGTGTATATAGCACTTTAATTGTTAATAAATATTAGGGTTGCAGTGGAACATTCATCTTCCTTTGAAAGGCTGAAAGGCCTTTGTGTACTTAATTTCAGAACCTGATATTTTTCTTAGCAGGATGAGGCAGGGGAAAAATCCCAGACCCAATCAGAAATACCCCATCATTACTTACATTGTTCCTTCCTTCCTTATGATTCGGTATTACTTATGTTTTGCCTCCCTAAAGTGGTTAATGAAATAGCTCTTGCCCCAGAGCCTCAGACTGCAATCCTGCATTCTAGATGGATGAGGCTGCAGGATTGGATCATCAATCCAAACAAGACCATCGGGTAGAGACAACCACCCGGGGACAATATGCTCATGAAGTCACTTATGAGATTAATCCACGAGACTTGTGAATTACATGGTTTCATTTTATATTTCTCACACACAAACGCACACGCACACACACTATAGGCCAATACTTTTGGACAAGTAGGCCTACAGTTAGGCACCTAAATGAGCTGCCTGATTTCCATAAGAATTAAGCATCCAAAGCTCCGAGGCCCCAATTCAGGAAAGCATTTAGCCTTATGTTTAAATCCATCCCTATTTAGAATGGCACTTAAGTATGTGCTTATCATCCATGGACTTTATTATGTGAGGACATGCTTAAGTGATTTTCTGAATAGAGAAACTTGATGAATGGGGGGCCCACCGAAGATTTTTGGCCATGAAAAACTCCTTGAAGGAATGAGTTCTGAGATGGGATTTAAAGGAAGACGGGTGGAGACATAGCAAACAGGGTCAGGAATGCTGTTCTAGACATAGACCACAAAAGAAGATAAAGACAGGTGGAGCATTGACCAAGCCAATAGCATAATAAATAAAGGCACCACACTTAGCTATTGTTTGAAGATAGCTGTCAGATTACACAATCTAAAGTCTACTCAGTGGTCTCTGTAAAATATATTTTACACCCATCTATAGCTATTATGTAGACATACACATACACACATGCACATATATTCAGTCATTCTTCATTCTGAGTTTCAGCCTGGGAACTCAATTTCTATCTATTCCACTAGATCAGAGTTAAGCAGAATAGGTTCAAAGATGAGTTGAAAACAAATACAAAGATGCTCGTGGACTAAGAAAGGTCTGGGGAAAAAAAACAAATTTACTGTGTTAAGAGTTAAATTCTCATCCAGAGTTAGAACGAGAGAGAAACAGACAAAAAAGTATATTAAAATATAGGGAGAGTTAAGTAACATAAGATAAAGCTTCTGGAGTAACAAAGTACCAATGCCCCCTATTTCCCCTAAGATATTTCTCATTACCACTCCATCACCACACACATATACACTTTTATGCAGCAATTGATTCTGAAACAGCAACTCTTCACAAATGGTTTCTGAAGATACAGCCTTGTACTTCCAGAAATGTTGAACTGAATGTCAAGACAAAAACCACCAGCTCTGTGGTTAAAGTAATGTGTCTGCTAGGAAAATATTCAACCTACCAACTTGGCATCTACTCCTGTTATATTTGGAGGCACCTACATCTTTATAAAAGCACCCAGAGTAATTTTAATGAACGTAACTGAAGAAATCTTTCACTGCAAGTTACTTGCTGGTTTAAAATTAGCTTTCTCCCTTGCTCTGTATTCCTAGGTTTTGCATAACCATGGGAGGAAAAGAAGACATATGATAAAAATAAATTTGGCTGCTCTGGATTAGAAATCTTGGGGAATGTGTCAGGCCAGTTTTCTGCTATGGGTTTCAGCAGAGACAAAATATCTTATACTACAAGGAAAGATAATGTATGACTAACAAAATTCCCCGAGCAATCAGAGGCTGTGTTTTCAGCTTTTTTACATTTTAGTTTTATTTTCTCACAGCAAAGAGCTAGAATAAGATTTAAGTTCTATGATCAAGTTGGCAGAATCCATGCACCCTACCTGCATGATCATGAATTGTAAATCGATATTTTATAAGAATTAACTTTTCCCATTCCAAAATAATCAAACATAGTGGTGAGGGGCCACTAACCATGACAAAAAATATACTTCAGATTCTTTCTTGACGTGCCAACTCCAATAAGTTCTCCAAGTGAAATTAAATGCACACTCTTATTCCAAACCACAGTTTCCCCTGGGGATGTACAAATCTCAAGTGGGGGCTGAAAGGCCAGTTGTACTGAAGCCCAGGGTTACACCCTTTTTTGCAGTTTTTTTTTTTTAACTACTGCATGTAGTATAACTTGTATTCCAGCCCACTCAGTGACTTTGCTTTCCAGTACTGGTAATAAAAATGATGTCTTCATAGTTTCCACATTCCAGCATTAATGAGTGGGCCAGTCCGTATCTTCCCTTAGTTTCTCACAGTTTTATGTTTGTTTTCTTTGAAAGCTTCTCTGCTGAGCTACAGGTCAGCAAAAAAGAAAATATCTGGTGTGTTGTGAGTAACAGTTGGCTCCATGTCTAAGAGCAGTAACAAAGATTCATTTGAGAACAGAAATTAGAAGTGGAAAAGATCTATTAGTTCATATTGTTCATCTCCTGTCCAATGCTCAATGTTTAGCCAATCACAATGTGATATGTGGCTGCCCCCATGCAATCAACAGCATAAGCTTTCACAAGGATCTAGCTTGGAAACAGTGCCTTTCATGTTCAAAACATAACCCTAAACAAAAACCTATAGGAAAGCCCTTTTACCCCATTCATACCTATAGTGGAAGCCAAAAACTACCATCACCCCTCGGCCAAGTGGATGATAGAAGAAAATGCCATCCTGGCACCACAAATGGAAGCTTGCTCCTTCTCTAGGCATGCCACATAACTCATATCAGCACTATCATGCAGTCCTATGATCTTGCTATACAATTTTGCAATAAAAGCCAGAAAGCAGGCCAACCACAATGCCCCCCTATTGGGAATATGTAGGGAGACAAGATATCTCACTGCAGGCAGAGTGCAGGAAAATTTCTGATCCCTGTCTGCATGGAATATATCCCTGGGCTGGGAGAGGGTATAACAGTAGGCACAGGAGACAGTGAATATTTTGTAACCCTGCCCATATCATGTGACGAGCCAGGAAATAAAGTTCAGTCTCTTTCCAGCAATCCTGCATATCACACCTTTATTAATATGGTGTTAGAGGTAAACTCAATTTTGGCAAAGAGGGAGCTAATGAAGCCACCTGAATGATTCAACCTGGAAGCAAAATTGGAAGAGAACTAGAAGAGATGCTCAGAGTGCCTGGAAACCAGTGGTATTGAAAAGAACTGGAGAGAGTGAAGTCCATCACACTGCTCAGCCCAGAGGCACGGAAGCGCTACAGTAAATTCTGGTGGCAGTGCCACAAACTGCCAGACAAAGTCACACGAAGCTTTCAGGAATATTTCATGAAGAAGAATTTCACTAGGGAAAGACAAATTTTCTTTACAAGAAACTAGTTGCCAGGTGAGACGATTGACCATTCTGTAATAGACCTAGGTAATAAAGCGAAGTCATAGCAATTTGAATTTTTAACAAATGGATTAATTAGAGACCAAATTATTAGTAGTACAACTGATAATCATCTCTATGATAAATGAACCTGAATCTGCAAACAGTAAATACTTGCAGAGCTAGTGAAAACTGTGCTTCCCACATGAAAGCGTCAACAAGCAATGAAAGAACTGAAGCGCATCTAATTAAAAATGCACACCAAGACATAAAGACAGAATAGAAGAGTAAACAAATAGAGAGCAGATTTGTTTGCAATAAAAGAAGAGGAAATCACCACACAATGCAAACTCATCCGGCACAAGGGGTCTGGTGGCATGCGTACAAGTACAGCAACCATTCTGCAGAAGCGATTTGCAAACTACATGAGCATAGAGATGGAGACCAAACTCTGACCATGGCGCAGAAATAGAGTTCTTTGTTGGAACTCTTAATATATTTGCAATTTAAAAAGAGATGCTGAAGCTGATGCATCACAGCACAATTACACAAAAAAGATGGTGCCAAGTGGGGATCCACTTCAGCAGCTGAACAGGCCACTGCAGAAGAAACTGGTTTTTGAACATGTGTGATCATATGTAATTGTTGACAGATGTCAAGGGGGGGGGAGGATAATCCTCTCTTGTGTCCAGGGTCTCTGGTTGTCTATTCTGACTGACATCCTAGACCTCTTTATTTGTGTGTTTTATTAATTGGCCATGGGAGTCTGTGGTGGTTACTTTTAGCTGGCATTATGTTTTATTTTCATTGGATTTTCATAAATAAAAGGAAGATGTACCATAACAGTGTCAATTGCAACCAAGAAATAATGACCACTGCAATCAAAGAGGTAGTAATCCTGACCAATGTCAGGTCAGTAGGGGGCCAGAAACTAAAATTCAGCCTCCTGACCAGGATTCCTGTGTGTCACACTTTTAGCACAATAGGAAACTGTGGTCTGTTAAGACTCCAGCAGGACTCAAACCTATTGGCAGTGGAGTTTCCTGTCTGTCAGCCAGCTTCAATCAAGTGGCCACCCCTTATTTTTTAAAAAGTGTTTCCCTGTTGACTAGTAATTGTCACATTGCATCTTGAAAGCAGTGTTTGGTTGATTACTGTATAACTCTGTCATTTGTTTGTTTTTTTAACCCAGGATAGAACCCTGGATTCAGACACCCCCCCACACACACACTTGGGGATCCTTAGCAAGGCATGAACCACATCTAAACGGGGATAGAAGTTCAATTTTATTTTAGTTTTGTCCTCTTCAGAATAAATCTTTTTTGACAGTGCTTTCTTGACTGTTAAACCAACACATTTTGAAAGATTGATCTAAAACAGCTGAGATTAAAAGCATCATTCAAATGATACTTCAGGTATTTTCTGTAGGTGTGGAAGCATTAGTACATGAAAATATTAATGTCCAGGAACAAAAGTATTAGGCAAAGAAGTATATTACACTCTGTGCATCTTTTCCCTGAAAGTTTTGCCAACTGCCACATAATCCAGGAAGTCATGCTTCAAAATATTTAAGGTTGCATTTCTCATAATTTCCTTCTTATCTTTCATAGGTTTTATATTTTAAAATGTCAACTTACATGTGGGAATGTTTAATCTCAAGGATGTTGATCCATCAGGAAACTTTTAAAATCTTCTCCAAAAGTTTTTTTTCCCCCCTTAATGGATTGCTTCTGTTTATGTTGTACCTGCCAATCCAACTGACATCACCACCCTGCCTCAAGCCGTTGCATCACTTAAAAGCAAAGGGAGAGGTACAGTCTCTAGTGGGTATGGCAAGCATTCCAGGTAAAATGAAAACAGACTTGCCTTTGAAAAACATAACACTAGATATTCTTGTTGTGGTATTGTTCCTAGATACTGGAATTATGAAGACAGAATTTATCTGCAGCTTACAAACATGCAATTTTGGACTGTGATCCTAACATATCTCTCAAACTACCCAGGGTCATGCCTGGTCATTGCTTGTGTGGACGATCTCCAAGGAAAATGCAGGGTGTTGCAGGAATGGTTAGTGATTCAGAAAATGGCAGTTTTCTCTCTGAGTCAGTACTGAATCAATGCCCTAACATAATGCTAGTGGTCATTGTGCTGCTGGAAGTAACATCAGATAAAACATAAAACTGAGATCCTGACCTGGTGGTCACTGAAAAACTGTTGAACAATAATAACATCATAATCCTAGTGTACTGGCCAAATTCCAGGTCATGCATTTGCATTTTACTTACCTAAGGGACTGATCCAGCTTCCATTAAAGTCAACAGGAGTTTCAATTGACTTCAATGCATGTTGGATTGAGTCCTAAAGTCCTCCTGCAGTTACAACTGGATACACTATTCATCACTTCCTCTTCCAAACTGTTGTGGAATGTAGCTGGGTTAAACGGGTGTCATGTTCCACTCCAGTGATGGATGAAGTGATTTTTGGATACATAATGTTTGCAAACACTTTGAGATGAAGTTATTTATTATCAATACATATTATGACAACCTCAACTCATCTCTATCCACTAAGAAATATGATAAAAAGATAAAACAGAAGTTTTCATTCAGAACAGACTTAAAATGTAAAAAGCAGAGACTGCACATTTAAATGTGTATGTGCAATGAATTAGCCCTGTATACAGTTCAAATACTGTTTCCAGTGTTCTGCATTACATTTTTGTTTAAATCTCATTTGCTTACCATCTTACTGCATGTGCCATGTTACTGCATCTATTTTGAGTATGGTGTATATACATTTCTAACCACCAGTGTAAATTCATGTAATGTTAGGCATACAATAGTGTTTCAATACCTTTCCTTTACTTGGTTGTTTAATTAAGTTAATTTTCTAAAATGTGATTTATTTTATGTTTTGACTCAGGAGTGTTTTTTTAACCTCCTCTCCTTTTTAAATGCAAATAAAAATGTAATATTGGCAGCATTGCCAGGGAGGTATAGACACCATTATCAGAAATCCAACTTATTCAAAGAAATGCCAAATCAACCAAGAGTAAAACCCCGCCCCCTTTGGCTATTGCCCAGGTGTTCTACCAGTTCAGTGATTATACTGTAATTTCTCCCTTAGTTGAGTTAAGAGGGGCTGAAATTGCTGAGGGGCAGCTACTAGCTCTGGGAAGGCCTAGATTTAAGCCAGAGAGATTTTTTTCAGTGATTAGTAACATCACATTTCTAAGTCATTAATCAATAAAAGGATTAATCAGGGTGAGGGGAATAACATTTTTTCTGATTAAATGTAACTGTATTAATATAAAGTCCCTAAGTAATTTGCTGTAAAATTAGGTACCATAATAAATTATGCCCTGTGGCCCTAATTCAGCAAAGTGTTTAAGTATATGCTTAACTTTAAGCATATACGTTGTTCTGTTACTTAGATGAACACGTGATTAAGTGCCTTGCTGGATCAGGATATCTATCAGAGGAAGGCTTCAAGTTCCTACCAGGGTCACAAGCCTGCAGACATTTAGGCACATGTGTAATTTTATTCCTGGGAGTAGCCACACTACAGTCAATGGGATTACTCATAGGAGCTGTTATGAACATATATTACTTGGAGAATGAGGTTCCAAATTTACTTTTTTCAGTAGCAACTCTCAGCAAGTAGACTTGATCAGCAATTTTTTCACGTTTTTTTCACCAATAAAAGGGCAATTAGTCAAAACAGAAAACTTTTCCATGAAAGGATCGGTTTCAAATTTCTTGACTCAAAAACATTTTGACAAAAGAAGTTTCAACTTGTCAAAACATCTTGTTTCAACATTTTCAAAATGAAAAATTTCATCTTTCCATTTCAAAATGACATTTTGTTTAGAAATGTAACCTAACAGTAGTACAATTGTTTTAACAATTAAAATGGTCAAAATTAAAATGAAATGTCTTGAAATTATTAAAATGAAGCATTTTGATTGACTTGAACTAAATTGTTTTCCAATTTTCAGTTTGCAAAAAATTTCAAAATTTTTGCCCCAATTTTGGGATGAGAAAAAAATTCTGAAATTTAGCTTAGGAAAGCTGTTTCCTGCCCAGATCTAGGTGATCAGCTCATTGGGAACATTCTAGGTACCTACTCCAGAGAGGCAGCAGTTTGACCACTCCCCAGCCATAAAGTACTGCTCTCTTTATTCAGCCAGCCAGTTAAATCCCTCCTCTTCTGCTCCGCCCCCCGCTTAAAGGTGCAGTGCGGTCATTTGGTGCTTCAGCAATACAAGGAGGATCTCAGGATCTAAACATCCTACAGAATCTACTCTGCGCTGGTTAGGCCTCAACTTGAGTATTGTATCCAGTTCTGGGACCGCATCTGAAGAAAGATGTGGACAAAATTGGAGAGGGTCCAGAGAAGAGCAACAAGAATGATTAAAGGTCTAGAGAACATGATCTATGATGGAAGACTGAAAGAACTGGGTCTGTTTAGTTTGGAAAAGAGAAGACCGAGAGGGGACACGATAGCAGTTTTCAGGTATCTAAAAGGGTGTCATAAGGAGGAGGGAGAAAACTTGTTCATCTTAGCCTCTAAGGATAGAACAAGAAGCAATGGGCTTAAACTGCAGCAAGGGAGGTTTAGGTTGGACATTAGGAAAAAGTTCCTAACTGTCAAGGTGATTAAACACTGGAATAAATTGCCTAGGGAGGTTGTGGAATCTTAATCTCTGGAGATATTTAAGAGTAGGTTAGATAGATGTCTATCAGGGATGGTCTAGACAGTATTTGGTCCTGCCATGAGGGCAGGGGACTGGACTCGATGACCTCTCGAGGTCCCTTCCAGTCCTAGAATCTATGAATCTATTAATTCCTTTGCAATCCTTTTTAGTTCTACATCTTGCTAACAATGTTAAATATGGAAATATATATGTAGTGTTGGCCATTTAACAGTAAACACTTACACATCTACCTTCATAACAGTGGGAATTGTGTGTACGTTTTCAACTAGACAGCTTCTCAGAATATTTAACAGTGCTGAAACACTTGTGGTAAGAATCTATGTAGAAAACTGAGGACCAGATTCTCAGCTGTTGTAGATTGTGATAGCGCCATTGTCTTCCATGCTGACTACACCAGCTGAGGGCTGTCTGTCTTACAGTGGTGGGGGGTCTAGCAAGTAAATACTGAGTAGCAGTGGAACAAACATTGGAAAACTAGCTAAAGAAATCTTAAATTACTTTATTTTAGAAGTGCCTGAAAGATTCATGTGTGCTTCTTTTGTATATCTTTTTTGTTTGGCTGTTTACCTGCTTTAGAGGAACATGGCCTTGATCCAGCAAAACACTTCAGACCATATCTAATTTTGAGCACAAGAGTAATCCCATTGAAGTCAGTGTATCTATTCACATCCTTAAAGTTAAACACGTGTGTCTGTATGCTGGATCAGGGACTGCAAGAGGAAAATAGAGTTTCATTACACAGTGGTAGCTAGTGACCCGAATAAGTGGTGGACTAGCTAACAGCAATCTGCAACCTTCCCATTACCCCATAGACTTATCATATTTTCAAAATGAAAAGGTTAGACATTGCAGTCAGGGATCTCAAAGAGAAGTGTTGTGCTGGGGGATAAGGTAGATTAGTGATGGAGTAGGAAGAAAAAGGGATGCCATCTTTCCTTTGCCATTCCATTCTTCTTTAAGGATGATGAATTGGGACAATTTACAGTGCAGTACACCATTTATACTGCTCATTTATGAAATTATTTTTGGGGCTTTGCATCATTAGTGCCAAATGACTAGACTCCCCTGGTACAAGAGTCAACAGGAGAGATGAGCTAGGAACTTATACTACTTATGCTCTTATACTCTGTACGGTTGGTCTGGATTTTTTCCCTCTACATTTCATTTTGGGCCCAATTATCTAGGGGCTCCAAAGGAAAAAACTCCAGTTCATTTTAATAGGAGTCCATCCACAGAGCATCTGCATAATATGGTGGGGTAGGCCTAAGGAAGAGGTCCTCTCCAGTGTCCGAAATAGATTGTGGTCCGTTAAGCTTGGTATTGAGTGAGGAAAAACAGGCAGGACCAGAATAACAGTGAAAAGCCAAGTGGCTGCGTTTATTTGGGGGATAATTACAACTTGGGCCGGGGGAGTAGGCAACTTTGGCTGGGATGGTATCAAAAGTACAAACACACCCCAAAACACAGTAACAATACACTTTATACTGCTCACCACACCACACCAAATAGGCAGACACACCAATCACACAAGATGGGAATCGGGTTCGTCAGGGCGGTGCCCGGTGCAACACAGAAAAGAGACCCACGGGCCACTGCCTCAGCCACCCTTGCTTTCACACTAAGGGTAAACCCAGAGTGTGGTGCGGCTGCAGCTGGGCAGATTCCACTCACTCAGACCGCAGGGACGGGAACCCCTTGGTCTGCTAATCTCCAGGTGGAGACAGCTCCCAGATTCATGCACTCCGGACAAAGACAGAGCAGTGATTCACACACATGAAACAGTTTGCAATTAACAAGTCACTAACAACTAGAACAACTATACAAGCTAGCTAAGCAATTGTGCAATTCTGAGCTCATTAATACAATCCTGATATCCTGAGTAGATACTTGGTACAGAGTTAGGGAGGGGAAAAATAAGAGGCTAGATGAGCTAACTGTCAGATATCAAAAAGCAAATACCGCACTCCAGGAGCAGCTGACCAGCAGAACAGACACCGGAAGCATGACGACCTGACAGGGATCGGGTCCAAATGACAACGAATCCAAACGATACGACACGAGCGCGCTTTACCGGGAGGAGACCCTGGCCGAAAGGTTGATCAGGTCCTTCAGCTAACACGCGGATGCTCCACACAAATTTTGGGGGGAAACCTAGTTTTATTCGAAGGGTCTCACTCACTCGTGTCGGTATCTGATTGGCTCCCTGGTCCCTCCTCCCTCCAGGCTTCGAGCTGTTGCCACCCCACATTAGCAGGATTTGCACACGGCACACTGGAGTTGACAAGTAAACAAGCTTGACCCTTAGATGACTGGGTCCAAAAAGAGCGGGAAAGTGAGTCGCTGGGCAGGATTAACCTGACCTCCAGACGACCGGCCCCAAAAAAACAGGTTGCCAGGCAGAATCAGGCCTTCACACACAGAACTAGCCTGACCTTTAGATGGCCCAGCAGGAGAGAAAAAACAACAGGAGAACATACACAGCCAGTGTTGCTGGGCAGGATTGAGTCTTTGCCCTCTCCTATATACAAGAACCTAGTCCAAGATGGAGGCAGTCCTGTCCTTTTAACAGGACAAGATGGCCGTGGACCGACAATTGGCCATCCAAAGCCATAACTTTGTATCGGATTGCGACATCCAGTTGTATGCCCATTCCCTAGCTTGGTTGTAAATAGACACGGGAATTTTTCAACAAAACATTTTCTCCCCGAACCAAAACTATTTGTGGGAGAGGGTTATTTTCAATGCATTTCCTGACTCCCATGTTGACAAAAGATTTGAAAGTGTTGAAATGTCCCATGTCTTTTTTTTTTTCATTTTTCATTTTCAATTTTCAAAATGACTTTTTGTTATTAAATTGAATGTATACTATAAAAGTTAAAGAGAAAAAGGTTGAAATTGAAATCAAATATTTCAAAATTATTAAAATAAAATGTTTCAATTGACCTAAACCTTCATTTTTGCAGATTATCAGTTTTTGTGAAAATCTGAGTTTTTTCATCTTTTCACTCTGATTCATGACAGGGTGATTTTTTTTCAAACGTTCATGGGAAAACCATCCATGTGTTTTTAAACATGATGAACAGTTCCCCTCTGACTCTAGAGAAAGTGATAACAGCAACAGAACCTAAAGTTTCGAGAGTCTGGAAATTTTCTAATTTCTGGTGAAACCAATGGGGGGGAAAAATACATTTTTCACAAGATGAGAGAATCCTCAATTGACAAGCTAGTCCCCTTCGCACTGCCAAGCTATCCCATAGGGAATGCAATATGTGCCAAAATTTGGTCCTAACATTCTAATGGCACTTGTAAGAGTAAGGAATAAGTTCAGTGCTTGGCCAGCATTTGATCCCTCAGTAAATCTGGCTCTGATACATATGAGCACCTAAGAGCTGACACTTTTGCCCACAGCCACTGTATTTAACACATTTTTGGTACATCATAGTGTGATATTTTTATGACCTTCCATTCTTAAATGCTGGTTTTCTTTTCCACTGGCCTCTACACAGCCAGCTGCTCCCACAAGCTCCTCTTACCTATGGTTTTCACATTTTTATTGTGAACATACATGTGACATTTGTTGTTTTTATCCTATTTCAATGCATTTCTACTATAAAATATTTGCCAAAGGTGCATAGTGATTCAAACTCAGATTCACTTATCTCTGCTGTTTCTGTCATAAAAAGGGCACTCCAGATATATTCCATAATGATAAATCTGTTTAGCACCTACATTATCCTACATGGATTTAGAGTGCTGAGAGCACATTTGTATTTTTCTCCTGTTACTTTAGATTTATACAGAAATGCCCCAATTTCCACTTATTTGCTACAGAATATTGCCTGCCTCCTTGTTTTATCTTTTCAACATAAGAAAAATAACATAGGGCATGATAGCCACTAATGAGATGGCACATTCTATATAACTTTTCCTGCTGTGTTGTTTTATTTACTAGCTTTCAAATCCCTAACCTTAGTCTCTCCAACATCCCTTTAAACGAAAGGGTCCTCTTGTCTCTCTGAAGTTTTTATCATCTACATTGGTTTGCCTGTTAAAGTTTCAGCATTCATTTAGTCAGTGATAGTTATTCTGCTTAATGACTCTTATGCCCCTGTTAATACATTTTTATCTGGCACTAATATTTTACGACCTTGTCTAATATTAATGTTATATGCTAATATTAAAGATGTGGTAGTAATATTTTAAGCTCTAGCTGCCAGAGTACCAATGTTTGGAGAGGTATTGTGAAGCTCATTGTATTCAAAGCACGGCCTGGAAAAGTGTAACATATATGACTATTCTACAGAAATGTAGGCAAAACCAATTGCATTTATGGATGGATTTCAGCAACTAATTACTTGTGGAAAATCCCACTAATATCATGGAGAGCAGGCTCAGGCCCTGTACATGTACGTCTGTGTCTCTCCCTCTTTTTGGTAAATTCTCATCCAAGATTGGTAATTTATCATTTAAACTATATCCCTGGGAACAAACTTGTAGAGTATTATACCCACATGACCTATAAGATACCAGGGAAAATATACTGCTGCATAATATTGTTTTAATAAAATAAAGCTCTACCCCATGTAAATGAACTATGGAATTCCCCCCACACCACCACCTCCTTTGAAGTATGATCTCTCCACCAAAAGATAAAATAAAATGTAACATTTATTTCACCACTATTTAAGAGTTAATGAAAGATTTGCACCTGTACAGCTGTTGCGGGCTGAAACTAGCTTGTGGAGCGAATGTGTTTTCTGGTTGAGACAGTTGTAAGTGCCTTGAGTAAAAACACAGAGGACTGCTAATGGATAGGTTTATTTTAAAGCATGCCATCTGCTATCAATCATAGAGAAGTATAGGAAGCAAGTTTGGCTGTGCTCCCTTCTTGTGAGCCTGATAAAGATAGGGCTGTGGTACTCTGGAACATTTAGTCCCCAAGAGAATAAAACATCAAACCTACTCAGCAGCTCCACTAACAATAATAAAAATGCCTCTGCCTAAAGGTGACATTCTGAATTTACGATTATTTGTGTCTATAAAGTGTATTCTTTGGCTCCTGACTCATTCTGACTGTCTCAGTACAAGAACAATACATTAAGCCTGCCTGAAGTAAATGGAAATCCTATCCATTTATTAAACCAGCAGCCAGTACCTGAGATGTTCTAATGCTTTGTAGGACCTGAAGAAGGTTTTGTGCTCTAAGAGTTAGTTCTTTCTGTAGGATTAAGGTAATTTGCAAAGCAAATTTTATTTAATGCACTGAAAACTATGGTATTCTTTAGACTGACATTTTTAAAGGTGGGCAGCAAAAACAGATTTTGAATATGTAAATTACTACATAATGAAGAATAGCTAACTAGTCCATATTATAAAACATCATGCTTCTACGTCACACCTTCAGCTTGACAAAATTTTGCTGCAGGTCTGTGGCTGATGAAAAATAGAGCTATGGAAACTTGGGGAAAACTTACCTGGCAAAGAAGCTCATGAGCTTAATGAAAGTTAATAGAGAAATTAAAAGTGGGCAAAAATTGGAAAAAAATTGTAAGAGAGGAAAAATATATAATAGGGAAAAAATAAACACTAAAAAAGAGAGCGAGAAAAAGTCATTGGAGGATAAACATGCCTTTTAATGGGAAGTGGACATTGTTGTTAATAGTTCCCCTCTAAACCCACCCTAAGTAAAGCAACTGGTGACATAATGTTCTGTGCCATGGACCATAGGTATAAGTGGTTGTTGGAGGAGGAGGAGGAATGTGCTGATGAGGCTTGGGTGTAGGGGTTCAGGATTTCTCATGTTCTCAGTTATGGACACCATGAACGTAATAAATGTTACAGCTCTCAATGAAATCAGTGACCAAATTCCCCTTGATTTTAATTTTGTAAGATCAACCCCCGTGTCTGGGACAAATTTTTCGATTCAAACCATCTTTTGTTTTGAAATTTGTTAACACACTAAAAAATGTTCATAAATGATTTTTAAAGGTCAATATTGAAGTGAAACATTTCAAAATTATCAAAATGAAATGTTTCAATTGACTTCATCTCTTTTCCCCCCAAGATCTTTGGTTTGCAAAAAAACAAGATTTCAATTTTTGGTCCCAATCTGGGCTAGGAAATTTTTTTAAAAGATCAAAAATTCTCCTGGATGGAAACCATTTCCCTCCAATCTGTATTAATTACATCAAGATAACCTGAGATGGGATAGCGAGTAATGTAATGACAGTTCTTGACAAAGTGATCTCATACCTATCTTTACCATGCTATATAGCAGCTCAATACAGTAGCCCAAACAGTACATTTTCATACAAAAGCTTGCAAGCTTGGAGCAGCTTGTTCACCAGAGTTCAAGTTCCTGGCAAACAGTTCACTGCAGCTCTAATGAAAAAGCACAGTGACTGGGCCTGTGTTGTTAAGATTAGACACTGGTGGCCATATCAAGAAGAGAAATACCTGCAGATTAACAAGCAATTTGCTTCTCTAAATCTGAACCTTCTAATCTCTTTTTTTTAAAGTAAGTAGCAGCCCATGAATATGGCAAAAGAATTAAAACTACATTTACTAAGTGATTTCTAAAATATTTCAGCATGTGTTTTAGAAAACTGTCAAGTCATTAAAACATAGTTAATAAACATTATGCACAACTCATTGCCTTAAATTAACAGTACTTTAAAATACCAGAAACCCAGCGGCTCATTCAATGTATAGCTGCAATAGTAACTGTGACTGGTATATATGCACTCTTTAATAAAACGTATAATGGACAACACAGAGTTTACAGGATGTTTGTATTTTCTTCACTGCAAAAATATTTCCAATGATACCTCAAAATATATTTAAATTCACCAACCTCATAGGTAAGGTAGTGTACAAAGCTGTTGAAAAGTATTTTATAGTGTGAGGAGGAACCATGGTTATGTTAAAGGGAAATTGCCTCTTTAAAAATATTCCTTACCTGTGTATGGTAGCTTATTAAAACCAGAAATGGACCCAGTCTACAAAGTTTGAATCCATATTCAATCCTCTTCAGGGGGACTTTACAGTTAGTGGTTTGGTTTGGGAGTAGAAGACAGTTGAAAGAGTATTAAGGGAATTCTTTATTTAGGCTGCTGAACATACTCAGATCCTGTAGTCATCCCTGATGTGCTAACTCCCAGACTAATTGAACGCAGCCTGTGCTGTCTAAGGTCACTCTAAATCCTGAATTGGAGTAAGCACTCACAGAAAGGACTGCTGGCTACACTACTGCTGGGCCCATTCCTAATTACAACACAAGAAATTCTAAAGAACAAATTAGCTTCCACCATTTAGGCTCATATATAGGTTTCACATTTCACTGTTCTTGACAAGAGGCTGCACAGTTTCACTTTGCATTACTGTCTTTTTTTTTTTCCCCTTTCCCCTTTCTAGTTCTCATGCATGGTCTCTGTTGTGTTTCAGTTCAAAACAGGAATGCTGAAAGTGAGAAGATGGTTTTCCTTTATTAATGTCGTTTTAATTATGAAAACATTTATATTCCTATTCAGCTTTGTAATACATTTTCTTATTTTTTTTTTAAGAAACCACACTACATTTGGGCCTAATCTAAGCTGTTTCCTTTTAATTCTACCTCACCTAAACATATATACAACCGCATTAATCATTCTAACCCACTTGCAGATTTTAACAGGCAATGTTTTTTTTTTCCCCTCTGTAAATTTATTACACATTCAGATATGTTTGCAAACTTGTGGATGGGTTTGGTATATGACATGATATAAGACTCAATTGAGCAATAATTGTGGGCCTCCAAACTGATCCCTGGGGAAGATTCAGTTTTCCTTTCTATCCATTTCTAAATGATTGGAAGTCACAAGCCTTTCTTCCACTCTTCCTTCAGGTGCCAATCAGGTAGGTATTTTATATCCATTTCGCAGATGGGCAAACTAAGACACGTGGCAGTTAAGTAACTTGTCTAAGGTTAGAAAGTGAGTCAGTAGAAGAGCTGGGACTGTACCAACTCCCAGCCCTTTGCTCTAACCATTAGGAATGGTCCCTATTGAAATTCACAGATCTGTAGCCTTAAACTTAGATAAAGAAACTGATATCAGTAAAAAGAGAGCAAACTAGTTTAATTGGTCAGTTCACAACTTGGACAGCCACACGAACTGCAGTTCAAAACACGGGCAAACAACCCAGCTGTTAGCTATGCAGGCACAGAAAAGGAAATTTGGGAAATAGAGATAAAGAGCTACTTGAGTGGTTAGCAGCCTAATCCCAGCTGAGGTTGCATGTGATCAGAGAGAAGTTGCAAGGAGAGTTCCTTCAGCAAGAGAAGGTGGGCCTGGAATACACAATACCCACACAAGGACTCAGTTTCCTTACACATTCTCTTGTATGAGTCACTCTGATGAGGCACCACTGATGCTGCTTAGGTCCATCAACAGCCTCACTTGAGGCAAGAACAACATTTTGAGGTGGTGAGCCAACTGTTGGCTAGTCAAAGGAGTCTGAAAAGATAGTAATCTTTAAAAAAAAAATCTAAAAATATCGGAAGTGTGGACCAAAGCCTTATTTTCTGAAGTCCAGCTGAGAAGGAAAATAGTGGCCAAAAATATGAGTATTTTTTTAAAAAATGACAGCAACAAAGAAAAATGCTAATTCTGCCAGCGAGTGAAGAGAACTCAGCTGTTAATCAAAAGAAATCCATGTCCATCTCAGAACTGGGAACACTTGAACAAAAATTCCTCTCTCCAGCCTCCCCGGTGCCTGTTGCATCAGGCATGAACAAACTGTGATAGAAACATTCAGTTACATGAAATGTCTGCTCCTATTTGGATCTTCATCACCCAGTCCGATGCAGTTCAGAAACAACATGCTTCCACAGCGTGCGTGATTTGAGGATGACTTGCTCAGCTTGAAGCAAAAGTCAGATGTATAGTTCTCTGCCTTCTTCTGTTGGCTTTTGTGAGATGGAAAGCTACTGATTTTAACAGATGAAAATGACCCACCAAGGCCTAAAATGTGAAAATATTTAATTGCCCACTCTTAGCCATGTTGTAAAGAAACCTGTTGTGGTTAAAAAAAAATGACTTGGCCAGTTCTGTAGGGATTTTCCAAAGTCTCCTATAAAAAGAAAGCTGTGGGAAATGAATGATTGCATAATCACTAACACATGCCAATTCATATAAGCCTATTATCTTTTATGGCATTTTGTACTCTATTGTCCTTACTCTGGTGAATTGCTATCTTACAACCCTTTTCCCTATTAAATTATTTACACACTTTGCTCTCTCCAGCCCCTTCACATCAGTAAGATATTTAGCATCTGCATTAGCAAAAGAACACAAAGAGAAAGGGTGTCGTCTGTGTTTTTCATGTCATGATTTTCTCATGTAGCCTGGAAATTGAAACAAGAAACTCCTTGAAAATAGGGTGGACCCTTTTAAAGTGAGAGAATGGAATAATATTAACTCAAAACTAGGGGGAAAAATATGTGTTTTTTGCATAGGGATCTAAAAAGAAACGTTACTGTTTCACTGATACATGATTTATATGTATATAAGATCATGGGTACAATTTTCACAGATAAGTGCCCAGTGCATGCCTAAATACCTTTAAAAATTTAGCCCTAGGTGACTTAGGATCCTATATCTCATTGACTTGCAATGGGATGTAGACTCCTAAGGAACAAATTTGTAGAAGTATTTAGTCACTGCTTCGCTCAGCATTGCAAGGCCATGGTGGTTATGTGCCTAGGTAATTTTAAAAATCCCACTGTAAGTGATTTATGTGGCTAAATCCAATTTTCAAAACTAACGTAGACACTAGGGTCCAGATTTTTTGAGGCATGTGCCTAAAGAAATGGCTGGGAACTTGGTGGAATTTTCAAAAATATCTAGGATTTATTGATTTACATCTATAAATACCTTTAAAAATCAGGGCTATCAGTCTTGCAATATTATTCGAGCAATGCCTAAATAGGTTTAAAAACCTGGGCTTTAGGAGCATAAAATCTCTTTGAAAGTCAATTGGATTTAGGCTTCTCATGCTTGAAAATGGGACTTGGCCATCTAAATCACTGAAGCCTTGCAAGGCTGAGCAGAGCAACACAGAATGCCCTTAAAAGTCTGTGCCTAAGTGCCTAAATCACTTCTGGAAATGGGAATCAGGCTCCTAAATCACTTGAGCACTTTTGGAAATGTGTTCCCTGACTTTACTTCATCCACTTAAGCACTTGAAAACACAAAAATACCAGAAGCCACAGCTATTGGCAAATAAATGGAATCACTTTTACAGTGAATAAGTTACCTATGGCAGGGGTTCTCAACCTTTTTCTTTCTGAGCCCTCCCACACCCTATATGTTATAAAAACTCCATTGCCCACTTGCGCCACAAAAAGTGTTTTTCTGTGTATCCATTAGATTGAAAGCCATGGCCAGCATTAGGGCATAGCAAGTGGGGCAATTGTTCAAGGCCCCCTGCCATCAAAACTAAATTTGCTTCATCCCCATTCAGCTGGGTTCAGGCTTCAGCACTGGGGCCCAGTGACTCTAATGCCAGCCTTGCTCTCTGGTTTATTTTGGTGGATCCCTTGAAACCTGTTCACGGTCCCCCAGGGATCCTTGGTTGAGAACCACTGACCTATGGTTCCATAGGTGTATTAATCATTTATCAGTACATTACCGCTTGTATCATGTCATGTTCTGCTCAAGAAGATACAATTGCAAAAGTCACTTGCAAAACCTATTTAAATGTTACCATGGTTTAGATGAAGTAATAGCTGAAGTCACTGATTGCAAACTGGATTGGCACTGGTTATTTCTTTAGTACAAAAATACAGTTCTGGCCTATTCAAAATGCCTAGTCCTGCTTTTAGTTTAGACTCTTCCCTCCCTTGTTCTTGTGTTTCATACTTACTCATATGTTGGATAAGAACTTAAAATCAATGTTCAAGATCTCATGGTACTTTTCATAAAAGAAGGAGTTTGCAAAATATTATCTTGTAATAACTTTTGTTGATTGAATTTGTGTGCTGATAATTATGTGCTCGCTGATCTTCACTGCATCTGAGCTCAGTCTACTGCCACAGCGGTCAGATCATTTTCATACATTATCCTGATTTATTAGTAGCAGTGCCTCTAGGTTCCAGCTGAGATCAGGACCCGATTGTACTGAATGCTGTACAAATACACATTGAGAGACAGTCCCCATCCCAAAATGTTTACAGTCTAAATAGACAAGACAGACAAAGTGTGGGAGGGCCAACAGAGTGTTCATGTGATTTGCCCAAGATGACACTAATCAGTGGTAGAGTGGGACAGAATCTTGGTCTCCAGACTTCCAGGCCAATTGGCTTCCCTAACCATTGGGCCACACTGCGAATCAACAGGAACCTAGAACATAACAGCTGAATGTTAATAACATCTACTAAGAGGATGTGTGAGTATAAGAACAATGCCATCCTACCTATGCCATCCATTTCTGAGAAGACTCTTTCATAAGAAGCTGTCTATGGCATGACTGCAATATGTTTCTTCACATACTAATGACCCCTCTCCTTCCTGTGCCAAAGGCTTCTAAACACTTCCAGAATTTATTTTCCTTTGCCAAGGTCAACCTGTCAGATGGGCAGGTGCCCATAAAAGTTTATAGACAATTATAAAGTGCATCCACCTTCAATCAATACATCTTGCTAAACAGAAAGACTGACTACATTCACCCTCTACCTTCCTTCTATCTAACCCTATCTTTCCCCCTTCACCATATCCCCACAAAACTGAGCTCATTTACATCACTATAAGCCTTCTAGGACCTATTTATGCTTCCACTCACTAGTTAGAAGAGTGTAAATATTCATTATATCTGTTACATTTTAAAACAATTTTGGCCTGCATAATTTTGTAACAGTTTCATTATTCACTAAAAAATTTTAAACCAACACCTAATGTTACTTAAATGCATGTAGATGTTTTTGTGGTTGAATAATAACATCTGTTTTGATTTTTGAACCACAAAAGTACATTTAATCTGGCCTTCCTTTTTTTGAACTTTTCACATCTGCTCAGGCTTGAATCCCATAAACTAAATACCAGATCTTTTCAAAATGCAAGAAGTTTACCTGCACCATTGTTGTGCCAGCTCCAAAGATCTTTTTATAGGACCCAAATAAAAATGTCAAAAGACTAATAATAATACTGTAACCCATGCAGTCTCAAAGCACTGGGTATTTATTACTCTTTTCTATTATTCTTCTCAGTCCATTCATGGGCTCAATCCTACAACTCTTATTCACACAGGTGGACCCATTTACTTTGATATAATTATTAAGGTGAGTAAGGCTTATAGGATAGGACTCCATGTTCCTATACACACTGCAGTATTGCCTGAAAAGTCAAGCAAACACTTAACAAAATCAGGTGATTAGATTCACTGTGCTTTAAAAAATCATAAGAGTTCACATAGCACAACCATCCCCTTTAGAGAGTTATCTCAAAAGATGAGGTGGTGGTGTGTGAAGCTGAGAAAGTTTGATTTGTTTAGAGACAGCTAAAACCAGGGGAGGTTTTGGTTTTACAAAACCTAATCAGATAGATTTATTTATTTATATATTTATTTTGGAAACCCAAAAATGGATGTGGTTAGGATCCGGGTCCTATTTTATCTAAACCTCAAAATCAAAAGGGATGGATGGAGGACTCCAGATAAATGGTTTTGGACTATGTCTAATTCAAAGAACCACCCATAAGTCTGGGGGTTGAAATCCTGACTCCATTGAAGTCAATGGGAATTTTGTCATTTATTTCAGTGGTACCAGAATTTCACCTAGGATATTCAGTCAAGCAGTTTGTTGGTATTAATTCTTTTTATTTTGGGATCTGCTGATTAATTTTTCAGATTCCTTCATTTTATTCTTACTTTTCTTTGCAGCATTGACTAATAATTTATGTATTCTCAGCTACCACAGAGTCTCACCATCCACTTCTCCCCAACATCCTCACCCAATCACCTTCCCTTCCATTATCAGAAATATATATATGAAAAACTATTTCCTTGGGACCAAAACTATGGAAGTTGATGAAAGTTATGTCTGAGCATGGAAAGCCGCACCAGTCTAGGATGTTACAGTACTGATTCAACATTTTATGTATTAAAATGTTAACATCATTGTGAAAGAGATTCAGAGGCCAAATTCTCCATGCCTGAGGGTACCAGTACCACTGGTTAACCTCAACGGGCCTCACCTGTGTCCTGTGATGAACAACGAAGGCCTATTATTTTCCTAACAACAACATTTATAATGGAACATACAGTTCTTACACAGCTTCCCATTATTTGCCCTATGGAACTTTGCCAGGTCAAAATAACCCCAAGAACCAGACTCTTAAAACATTTGGATTGAAAGGTAGGACGGTTCACACAGGAGCATGTTGACTTTGGGAGCAATTGGAGAGTGTTATCTATACACTGCCCTTGATTTACACCCCAAATGCTTCCCTCCCCACAAAGGACTGAAACTGTGTCATGATGTAACAATCTATGAGAATCACAAAGACTGTAACAAGTCAGAAATGGATTAAAAAGCACTTTATGGCTTGTTAAAGAAATCCCCCTGTTGCTCAGAAGCATTTTTAGCATCTTATTAGAGGTATTTGATCTGACTAACATATTGACTAGACATTTGAATAGGAGATAAATCCTTTTTGATGGATCACAAAGGGAATATAAATTCAAGCCAGGCACTTTTCCAAATTTTTCTTTTAGAATAACCCAAGTAGCCAATAAACTTCTCTAACGCTTTTTTCCTTGCCCCACAAAAGACTGTCCTAAGGGTGGTTTGGACAGGAAGTTACTTTTCTCCTGAAATGTAATTATTTATATTGAATTAATTCGAATGAAAATTGTTTTATAGTGCTCTCTACCTGCTGTATTAAATTCAATATACCTAAATGGGCTCAGAAAATACTGTTTACTAGGCAATGGATAGTTCAGTAACTTTTTCAACTGGGATTTTCACAGAACTAGGATCTTATCACCAGCCCTATATTCACAATAAATGTCTCTCTCATGCACAGCTCAGAGGTTTATGGACAAAGGGAGGGAGGTGATTTTCCCGGTAGACCAATTCACAAAAATGTCTTGAAACCTTTTCATCAGTCTGCAATGTGTCTGATTCACCAGTGTTCCCTTTTTTGTGACTACCTTCCAACGTCACTGTCATGACACTCCATATTCTTCATAGAAATATGCTTAAGATATGAATATGGCATAGCTAAGATATACTTTATGCAAGATGGCTCATGTAAGATATCACTGGAAAGCTTATGATTTAGTGAATGTGATTATCCAACTTGAACGCATGTATCATTTCTGGATCTGAAGTTAGAAACACGTCCCTGTGGCCTGCACCACTTCCCGGAGCTCCCATTGGCTGGGAACAGTGAACTGCGGCCACTGGTAGGTGCAGGCGGCCATGCAAATGTAAACAAACTGTCTGGCAGCCTGCCAGCAGATTACCCTGATGGGACGCAGGTTGCCCACCACTGCTCTAAACCTTTGCAGTAGATGACTAATTCAGTAATGACCTGACCTGAAATGCTGGATCCAAATATGCCTAAATTAAGTGGAAGTTCAACTGTAGATCTCAATATGGATCCAAATTTGCAGCTCAGGTCCATCTTTAGTTGAAAAAACAATGGTTTGAATTCAATGATCACCTCTATGTTTCGATGTCCATTTCCCATTGAAAAATGGTTTGTGGAACTCAAACTCTAACACAAGGGTCGGCTATTGTTGTGTGTAAAGTAAATAAGGTTTCGAAATGTTTAAGAAGTGTAATTTTAAATTAAATTAAAATGCAGAGCCCCCCAGGACCTGGGCAGCATGAGTACCACTGAAAACCAGCTTGCATGCTGCCTTTGACACGCATGCCATAGGTTGCCTACCCCTGCTCTAACACAACCCTAAAACAAATCCTACAAAATCAAAATTACTACAATGTTCTCCTGTCCACAGATTTTCCCTAAATGTTAACAGAAATATGCCTGGGGCTTAATTTCTTGAGGCACTATTAGAAGAAATAAGAACTGTAGTTGCTCAGTGTCTCTGAAAATCAGGCCACATCAATGCCTATTATAAAAATACTAGAGTTGTGCAGAACAGTAATTCTGTCTATTTTATCCTTGCAGTACAGATCACAGACTGGGAGTATATACACATTGAAACTCTCAGGGAACAACCTGGAATATGATTAATATTCTTAAGAAATCAGTTATGGTTATTTCAATACATTAGAAAATATACATCTGGCCACATGATATATCCAAGGCCAAATATTGCAAATTGCCAAAGCATGTATTTCAAGAGCTTCTTGGGTGGAAAATTCACGCAGACAAAAGTTAGAGGTTTGACAAGTAAAGCACTCACAACACCAACATAACTTCAAAAAGGTTTTCAAATTCATTTGATGGAATAATGACCCTACACATAAATATAACCATTTCCAGCACATATCCCTACATAATGCTACAATTATAATGCTACAATTATTTCAGTAGCTCATTTATATCAGAGCATTGGAATTTTTTTTCCTTCTTCAGATAAAACAAGACTTAAAATCTGATAAAATCTAATAATAAAATAAAAACAATGGGGAATGTAAATGTCAACCATCTCCAATTGTTATTACTGCTATTCGTTATTATGTGACTTTTATATCAGAGTTTCTACCCTTCCTCTTGCTCCTATCAATCTATACCAGCCTATCAATCTATTATTTTTAATCAATGGTCAACACCATTTAAAATGACTTTTAGCATCTAAAAAAAAATGGTAAAATATACCCAAGAGATTGCTTTAATGATCAGCCAAAATCCTGAACCCTTCTCCATAGGTACATACATATCAAAAGGAAATGCAGCTGCTGCAGAATACAGAAAGTTTACCCAGGGGATGCATACCATACAGCACTGTTCTGCAGGGAACTCAATAAGCCTGAATCATAGGACTGGAAGGGACCTCAAAAGGTCATCTAGTCCAGTCCCCTGCACTCATTGCAGAACTAAGTATTGTCTACCATTCCTGACAGGTGTTTGTCTAACCTGCTCTTAAAAATCTCCAATGATGGAGATTCCACAACTTCCCTAGGCAATTTATTCCAGTACTTAACCACCCTGACAGTTAGGAAGTTTTTCCTAATGTCCAGCCTAAACCTCCCTTGCTGTTATTTAAGCCCATTGCTTCCTGACCTATCCTCAGAGGTTAAGAAAACAATTTTTCTTCCTCTTCCTTGTAACAACCTTTTACATGCTTAAAAACTGTTATCATGTCCCCTCTCAGGGCTGGTCTACACTGGGGGGGATCGATCTAAGATGCGCAACTTCAGCTACGTGAATAGCATAGCTGAAGTCGAAGTATCCTAGATAGATTTACCACTCGAACTCATGGCGCGGGATCGACGTCCGTGGCTCCCCCTGTCGACTCTGCTACCACCGTTCGTGCTGGTGGGCCGGAGTCGACAGGAGCGCGTTCGGGGATCGATATATCCCATCTAGATGAGATGCGATATATCGATCCCCGAGAAATCGATCGCTACCCGCCGATACAGCAGGTAATCTAGATGTACCCTCAGTCTTCTCTTTCCGAGATTGAACAAACCCAATTTTTTCAGTCTTCCCTCATAGGTCATGTTTTGTAGACCTTTAATAATTTTTGTCTCTCTTCTCTGGACTCTCAGGAAGGATATGGACAAATTGGAGAAATGTAGTGCCCAGAACTGGACACAAAACTCCAGTTGAGGCCTAATCAGCACAGATCAGAGTGGAAGAATTACTTTTCGTGTCTTGTTTTCAACACTCCTGCTAATACAACCCAGAAGGACGTTCACTTTTTTTGCAACAGCATTACACTGTTGACTAATATTTAGTTTGTGGTCCACTATGACCCCCAGATCCCTGTCCGCAGTACTCCTTCCTGGGCAATCAGTTCCCATTTTGTATTTGTGCAACTGATTGTTCCTTCCTAAATGGAGTACTTTGCATTTATCTTTATTGAATTTCGTCCTATTTGCTTCAGACCATACTGAAGCATATTGAGGGGTCAGGGTGGAAGATGACTGTCTACAATTATGCACAATTTGCAACTACATAGACTTGCTGGCCAATCCCTCTGTATAGAGTGGTGGGTAGCATCAATGGTAGCTACAGTGGCCCAAGAAGTCCTCAACACCTCATTGGAACTCCTTTGACAAAAGCCCCATTCCTCAGACTTTGCACAGAGGAGTGGAATTGAGCCATAATGATTTCTTCCAATGAAATTGATGCAACAGTACAAACATCCCTGTTTTCAGTTGGATTCAGTTTCAGCTTAGCACAGGGGGAAAACACCAGATTGCTCCAGATTATGAGCTTTAGGAGCCTGTTTAATAGAAACATCTAACTTAAAAGTTATTTAAGAGAAAATGATGATTGAGTGAAAGTCTTCTGGGCCCCTCTACATGTTCAATTCAGCTGAAGCGACAATATCTGGATTAGAACTCCAGGACAGTACACCTCTACCTCTATATAATGCTGTCCTCAGGAGCCAAAAAATCATACTGCGTTATAGGTGAAACCGCGTTATATCAAACTTGCTTTGATCCACTGGCATGCGCAGCCCCCTACCTCGAGCACTGCTTTACCGCGTTATATTCAAATTTGTGTTATATCGGGTTGCGTTATATTGGGGTAGAGGTGTATTTCTAAATGAGCCAGAGCCTTGCCTGCTGCACCAGTCGTTTTAAATTATGATTATTCCAGAGACATCAACACTACTTTACTGGAACCTTTTCTGAAACAAAAATACTGAGGTCTTCCCCTGATCCTCTGTCAGAATCATATGGATCCATCACCCCAAGCCACTATTTGTAGCACAAGTTGCCTGTGTTGTTTTTTTCTTCATCTCTTCTGTATAGTCAACCCTGCTCTTTGATGTTACTCAGTCACTATTTCCTTTGCCTTCACTTTTATCTCTGTCCTGGCACTCTTCCTTGCAGCATCCTCTTCACCAGATGGTCTCCATCTCTCCTTCAGAAGTGCCCAAAATATCCCAGCTATCTCCTCTTGATCTTTCCCCAGCAGCAAATCTCTTTATCCTACAGTGTTGGAGTACCAATAGGTTTCTCTTCCTTTCTACCCTGTGCCTTTATATGACACTTGTTAAAAAAAATACATTGGAAGCAGCTAACAGCTCCTCATTAGGCATGATGCACTCATTTTTAAGAGACTTCTAATGGTAAAATTCAGACTGGGTATAAGGTGGTAGAATTACATTTACTTAGTAGAATTGTACCCACTTACCCTTGCTCTGCATCTGAGCCCTAGTTTTGAACCAGGGACCCCAACTTTTTTCATATGATGATCTACACAGATCCTTTAATCTGAAGATCAGAACCGCTTTCATTATGCGTGCTCAGAACAATGCAAGCCTCTGTTCAGCAACATATTATTACAAAGTTGATTATTACTGTGGTGTCATCAGAGGAGTCAACAAAGTCTCTGTATTATACATTCTTAAGATGAGGTTTTGAGGCTGTAATATCAGGCTCAAGAAATTTAGAGAGAAAAACTTGTCACAATTTGTACCTGCCTAATAAGTCACTGAAGCTCTGGCAACAATCACTTTTAGTTGTTGCTGGCAACACAGTATAGTCATACATAAAGCTTTAGATATTGTGTGGAAGCACAAGCAGTAAATAAATTCTGCACAGTTTTGTAGTGTATATTACACAAATATAGTGGGTGGGATTGGTGTTTGTTTCTTTTAAAGAGAAAAAACTCTGAAATGACCTCTAGTTCCCAAGTTATTTAGAAAAAGAGTTGAACTGACCCACTTCACTTATAATGAAGTGCAATACCAACACAAGTTTGTTTTTACATAATCTAAACCTTAAGCATTAGTTCAAAACTAACTAAGCAATAACAAAGCTTTAGTTTCCAGCCTCAATTGCCTTCTGATCTTTTACTATAGTCCCCTTGGCACTGTCACTTCAAAAATCACAGTATAATGCAGTCTAGTGTTTTCCAGTGTCACTAAAACAAAAGCTTTATTGAATAAATATGTGTGAAAATGTTGCAAACAAAAACATCTCCACAGGCAGCACCTGATTTGCTCTCAGCAACCCTCTCTAGTGTCATATCAGAACTCAGCAGGTAACTGGACAGGACTAACTTCCTGTCATATCACAGTATTGTTTATTTCAAGGTTCTTTGTCCTTTTAAAAAAAATGTAGCAAAACCACATTTTCCTTACAGAAACTTAATAATATACTTTTGATATCATGGAATAGAAAGGTGGGATGAATTTTCCAGAAATCAGGAATTGCTGTTCGCCTAATATAGCCCTTTTTAATCTGCACATTTTATTATGAATATACAAAAATGACTCTAGTTTAATATGATGGTTCTGATAAACATCTAACTTCCACTTTTCTAAGGGTGGGGGGAACACAGGTTTTATCTTTTCATGGAAGTGCAATGGCAAGATGAAAACTAAGATATAATTTATATGGTGCCACAGCTGATGCCTAAATGGATGACTCAAGAAATAGGTTTCTCTTTACATTTTCCACTTCCTAACTAGCATACATTGCAATACTCTATAGCAAAACTATTACCACAGTACTGCAGATAGAGTTTAACCTCACTTTGTTAAGGGCTCTAATAGAGCTGGATGAAATCTTTCATCTGAAACTTTTATTTGCTGAAAACTTGAAATTTGGGTCAACCAAATGTTTTTGAATTTGCTGAACTGTTTTGGTCAAAAAATAAAAAAAAATTCTAAGAAATCAAGATATTTCAGTTTGATATTTTTGAAACAAAAACATTTCAATTTTTTGAAAAAGGCTTCTCTTTGAGAATTTCACTTCTTTTTTAAAAATGAAAAGGCTTAAAAAGCTTCAAAATGAACCATTTTGTTTTCGATCAAATCAAACTTTTTGATTACCAAAAAAAATCATAATTTTTTTGGAGAAAACCATAACTATTTTTTGATGTTTCAGTAGTATCAGAGAAATTAAAAATCAGTTATTCATACAGATCTTGTTTCTAATTCCCATTTTTTCCCCTTCTGCCCTTGGGACAGCTACTCTCAAATATCTAGACCAGTGAAATCTCACTAATTACAATTAGTAGATGCCTCTTTCACAAGGAGTTAAACCAATATCTCAGATTTACAATAGAATTTACTGAACAACTGTGCTAACACAACATAATCCATTGAATTCCTTTTTAAATTAGGATCAATTATGTTTTTAAATGATTTGTGCCTTTGTAAAATTCCTAAAAACCTTATATTTCACATTTGAAAGATCTGCAGAACTCATGTGAAGCACAAACAATCTAATATAGATGAAAATATTTTCGGTAGCAGACGTAACAAGAATTTTCAATTGTAAAACTTTAATTTGAATAGGCTTGCACAAAAAAGCAAGATTTTATTATTGAATTATTGAAAAGTAGCTTCACGAGCTATGAAATAAGGAGATTTTACAACAAATATGAAAAGAGAGAGCTAATAGGCATAAACAAGTGGCCAGAATCACTGATACCAGGTATCCGGAAAAGCCTGCATTTTTTCTTATTCTTCTGAAGACTATATATCTACACATAAAAGGATGGGAGCATGGTTGGTAATCAGATTGAGGTGATATTTGCTTGATATTTGGCTCCTTACTTGAATATGAGCATCAACCTGAACTCCAGGGTGTTCCCATCCCTGGGCCTACCCTGTTACTGTGAAGTCACAATTGGATTTTTCTGAATCGCAGACCTCTGCATGAGATGATGACTCCTCTTCTCCCCCACATCCAGTCTGACAATAAATGGATCCTAGAGCCGGGAATTCTTTTCTAGGGGATCTCCAATTTATCACCCTTCTCCACCTAGGAGAATGAGCTGAGTTGGGAGGGCAGCTCTTCACTCTTCCTCTTATACTAAAGGTGACTTCATGAAGAGCTAGCTGAATGGTTTTCACTCTCCCTCCCAACTGAGGGGATCCTCAATCCTCCAAAAGGCCATGACTGCCAGGAGTCTCTTATCTCTTACACACACACACACACACACACACACACACACACACACACACACACACAGTGTAGAAGAAGTCAGAGGGACCCTGCAGCTCACAGGCCATCAGGTTTTGCAATAGTCATGCAGGCCTCTCTAACTACAGATATCATCAAAATAATTGACCTCTCTGTGAGGTATAATTGGCCACCTACTACATCCATAACTGAGCGTTCATTCTTCTTTGTGGTATATTCAGACTATGTAGTGGGTGGTCAACTCTTCTCTAGTTAAAAAAGGCAGGTAGAAGTTATTCAAATGCTATGAAATGAGGTAGGGACAACTCTGCAATACAAGAGAGATTATATCAGACAGAGGCAGAAACAATTTACTAGAAAATTAGAAACAGATGAATAGGGAACAGAGAAAGAGAGAAGGAAGGAAGGAAAACATGCAATTCTGGAAGGAAGATAAGAAAGAAGCCGGTCATCTGATGTATGGGGTCCAACTGCTGAGTACCTGTTTCCTATGTAACTTGGTATTTACCCCCAAAGCTGCTAATCAGAAACATTTTGTAGGATGTGGGTCTTCTATTCAATTTAAAACATTGTTCAGAATGCTGTGGGGCTTTCAGAAAATTCAACTAACATATTAGACTGTCTCTGCACAACACAAGGGCTAAGTATTTTCAAATGTGGATTAGGTACCAAGCTTTAGGCTCTATTATTTGAAAAAGTTGTCATAAATGTTCAAAATTTTGCACCCCAGGTGTATCCTTAGCATTTGTGTACCTACTTCTGAATTCATCTGACATGTCTGTCTGTCTTTATATAGCACGTATATCTGAAATCATATTTTGGCCCATGAATTTTAAAGTACTTTGGAATTTTGGGGGATAAAGGCACAATATAAAAAGAAGACATATTATTAATAATAGGTATGCACTGTGACCCCATTCCAGCAAAACACTTATGCATGTGCTTAATTTTAGTCTTGTGTTATTCCATTGAAGCTAATAGGATTACTTGCATGCTTAAAATTATACAATTTAAGTGCTTTGTTATTATCAGACAAATTTTAGGGCTTTTCTTAGAGTAATTAATATAAAAAAATATCCATCCTTCATAAATTGACACGGAGCAGCCTGGTACAGACATACCATATATGTTTTATTTACATGCAGCAATACTTTGCAAATGCTTGTATTCTATTACAAGGTGCATGATATATTATCAATAATATAGCCCACACCCTGACACCTCCATTTCTTCTGGCTTCCAATTTAAAAAAAAAAAGAAAGAAATCAAACCCAAACATTTTTTTGCTTTTGGGACTTGGTAAATGTGCTATAAGAAACAGAGGAAAACTTCTGAAAATAAAATAAAGAATGTACTTGTCAGTTTATTAATCAACGTTTACCTGCTTCACATTACACAGAGACAAATTAAGCAGGCTACTATGGTACTCAGAAAACATCTGCTAACAAAGTCAGAAGTAATGATAAACAAACTTGAGTTCCCTTTGTGGTTGATTTTCATCCAGCTGCATTTAATTATAAAAGAGCTATCAAAGAAAGCTCCCCATTAGCAACTAATTCAGAATGACTTCAGAAGAAAATCCCAGTGCCTCCAGTGATATCTCTCCAACAACTTTCTCATCTCTGCAAGTGGTAGAAAAGGGCTGAATTTGAGCAGTTTAGCTATCAGTCATCACTTCTGCTAACTGCCATAGTTAAACTCTGTACCTGTGATTGCCTATTTTCGAAGTTCTATTATTGGTAGGACCTATAATATCCAGCATCATTCAACATGAAGTTATCAACTCTAATAAGGAATACAAAGATAATACTAGGAACTGCTTGTGTGCACATTTCAAAAGGAAAGCATATGCTAGTGTTACAAATTTTGGTCACACACTTTAAAATGAAGTGTCTGACTGATTTTGGTATTTTTCACAATGAAATTAAAGTTGTGCTGGTGTACAAATACCTAATTAGGGTTTGCATCTATCATGGATTTTTGCACTGAAGTAACTGAACTAATATAAACCCCAGGGCAGGTGCTCTGCATCGATGTGGCTTACCCCAATTTCACCAAAATATAGTGGCCGCCTTTAAAAAGAGTATACCATAGGATTGCCTAGGAATTCCCTAAACTGAGAATAGGGAAGTTGAAGTAATGTTGCAAAATTAATGGTAATGATACCTAATTGCAAAGTCCAAATCGGAGAATTATTCAGCATAGCCAAATGTACTGGCTGTTACTTTAAGTCTACCAAGCCCAATGATTAGCAGCAGGGACACCAGCAAATAGCCTTCACATGTAGCTCTTATGGTCCTGGAAATGCTCTGATTACATTACTGAGACCTTCAGTTTACACCTAAAATGACTGGGATGGGTAGGAAGGGAGCAGGAATGATAAAATATTGCATGATTTTTTCTGTGTGTGTGTGTGTGTGTGTGTGTGTGTGTGTGTGTGTGTGTGTGTGTGTGTGTGTGTGTGTGTGTGTGTGTGTGTGAGAGAGAACGAGAACAAACACGAATGAACCACTGGTGGTGTTTCTTCCCCAAACTCTGACTGCTATCTGTCTAGCAGGCAAATATGAAATCAAAATCCAATGTGCCAGATATGCACAGCTGTATTTGTGTTTCTGCTGATCCCACAGGAGAGCACAGCACATGTTAGTTACTTGACTTAGGGTGGGTTGGTGATGTGTAAGTTAAAGGTGCAGCTGTATAGTCTGGGAAATTTTCCAGATTCATTTTGTACCAATCATTCTAACAATGCTGCAAGCAGTAGAGAAGAGGCATGCACATTGGATGCTGGGTAACACAGGTAGAAAATAGCAAAATGTGTGCTGCAGCCAATTTCTTAGTCAGCTCCCTTTGTGTAATAGCAAAGGATATCCCTAGAAACCGGTAGACCTCTTATAATGGACTTGTCTTCCACCAGCATAAAGGGACTGCCACAGTATGCTGCTACTCTAAGATGCTAGCAAAATAAAACACACTATTATATATCCACGTGCTATCCAAACTGAAGTGTTCTGCAACCACTGCTGTTGATGTGTCTCTTCCTGATTCTTCCAGAAGACAGTTTATTGCACGTGATGTACCTGTCTTGGAAGTTGGGAAGATGAAGGAGTTCTCTCTCCCTGCAGCAGCACCTGGGCTGGGCTTGGGGGGAGATGCTTCTCCCCACCGTGGCAGCTCTGGGGAGGCTTCCAGAAGTAGTAGTTGCCTTATACAAACTGGCTCTTCTTTAATAGCAGGATATACACAAAAATGTGTTCATCATGAAGGGGGAGAAAAACAACATTATTGTTTTTCTTCACTTTATGAATTTTTTCACCATATTCATTGTGATTTTTTTCCTCTTTACCCAACCACCTTGTCATGAGTCTGAACCAGTGCCACAGAACACTTATGGAGAAATTTTGTGGTAGATGGGTTGGTTCCATCATTTGAATGAGATATAAAACAAAAGTCCTAACTACTTGTGACCAGAAGAGACCCCATGGTGTTTGAAGAAGTAGGAGTGTTAAATCCAAAGAGAGAGAGGGGATGGCAAAATTCTAATTTAGGTAATTAGATTTGCCAACCTCATCCTATACAATGGTGATGGATGCCATTATTTAAAAAAAATAGGTAGTGAGATTAGAGGGATAGCATATCAGCTGGATTTGCTGGGCCTGATTCACTAATGCATTACATGCGTCTGATGAAAGCTTATGCTCCAATACATCTGTTAGTCTATGGGTATGTCTACACTACGAATTTAGGTCGAATTTATAGAAGTCGATTTTTTAGAAATCGATTTTATACAGTCGATTGTGTGTGTCCCCACTTAAGACCATTAAGACCATTAAGTTGGCGGAGTGCAGCCACAGTACCAAGGCTAGCATTGACTTTTGGAGCATTGAACTGTGGGTAGCTATCCCACAGTTCCCGCAGACTCCGCCGCCCATTGGAATTCTGGGTTGATCTCCCAGTGCCTGATGGGGCAAAAACATTGTTGCAGGTGGTTCTCAGTAAATGTCGTCAGTCCCCACCCCCGGCCCCTGGGAAAGCACCATGCAGATGACATACCACGGCAAGCATGGAGCCCGCTCAGCTCACCGTCACTGTACGTCTCCTGAGTGCTGCCAGACATGGTACTGCAGTGCTACACAGCAGCAGCTCACTGCCTTTTGGCAGCAGATGGTGCATTTCGACTGGTAGCTGTTGTCATCGTCGTCTCCTGGGTGCTCTTTTAGCCGACATTGGTCGGAGGCACGTTGACATAAATGGAAGACGACGATGGTCAGCAGTCGTACTGCACCGTCTTCTGGCAACCAGCCGGGAGATGACGATGGCTAGCAGTCGTACTGCATCATTTTCAGGCAAGCAGCCAGGAGACAACGGTGGCTAGCAGTCGAACTGCACTAAGATGGCCAGCCTAAGATGTATAAGATAGATGGAGAGGATCAAAACAATAAAGAGACCAGATTTGTTTTGTATTCATTTGCTCCCCCTTCCCTCCATCCCTCCCTCCATGAATAGTGGGGGGAGAGATAGCTCAGTGGTTTGAGCATTGGCCTGCTAAACTCAGGGTTTTGAGCTCAATCCTCGAGGGGGCCATGTCATCAGTCACCCCTCCCTGCAACAGACAACAATCGTTTCGTGCCTTTTTTCAGCACAGATGCCATAGCACAGTAAGCATGGAGCCCGCTCAGATCACCGCCGCAATTATGAGCACTGTAAACACCATGCACATTATCCTGCAGTATATGCAGAACCAGAACCTGCAAAAGCAAAACCAGGCGAGGAGGCGACGGCTGCGTGGTGACGAGAGTGATGAGGACATGGACACAGACTTATCTCAAAGCATGGGCCCTGGCAATTTGGACATCATTGTGGTAATGGGGCAGGTTCATGCCGCGGAATGCTGACTCCAGGAAACAAGCACAGACTGGTGGGACCACATAGTGTTGCACGTCTGGGACAATTCCTAGCAGCTGCGAAACTTTCACATGCGTAAGGGCACTTTCATGGAACTGTGTGACTTGCTTTCCCCTGCCTTGAAGCGCAAGAATACCACGATGAGAGCAGCCCTCACAGTTCACAAGCAAGTGGCGATAGCCCTGTGGAAGCTTCCAACGCCAGACAGCTACCGGTCAGTCAGGCATCAATTTGGAGTGGGCAAATCTACTGTTGAGGGTATGCCAGTTTGGTGTGAGAGATCTTTCATGCAGGGCCGAGCAACAGAATTTGACTTGCAGGCAGCCATGGTAAGACACAGTATTTTGGCTTCTTTAACCTTCATAACATGTGGGAATGGTTTCAAAACAGCAGCAGTGCCCTCATTTCCCATACCAAGCAGCCGTTGGATTGGCCATTTAAAAGTAGGAGGAGCTGCAGTTTTTGGGTTAACATGCTGCACAAACCCAACTAACCCCCTCCCCCCCACACATACAATTCTCTGGGATGATCGCTTCACCCTTCCCCCTACCACGTGGCTAACAGCGGGGAACATTTCTGTTCAGCCACAGGCAAACAGCCCAGCAGGAACAGGCACCTCTGAATGTCCCCTTAATAAAAATCACCCTATTTCAACTGGGTGACCAGGAATGATATCACTCTCCTGAGGATAACACAGCGAGATAAAGAACGGATGTTGTTTGAATGCCAGCAAACACCAGGACCACACACTGCCAGGCTTTATTAGGCAATGATTCCAGACTACATACTACTGGCCTGGCGTGGTAAAGTGTCCTACCATGGAGGACGGAATAAGGCTGCCCTCCCCAGAAACCTTTTGCAAAGGCTTTGGGAGTACATCCAGGAGAGCTTTATGGAGATGTCCCTAGAGGATTACTGCTCCATCCCCAGTCACGTTAGCAGACTTTTCCAGTAGTTGTACTGGCTGCAAATGCCAGGGCAAATTAATCATTAAACACGCTTGCTTTAAACCATGTATAATATTTACAAAGGTAAACTCACCAGAGGTGTGTTCGGGGGGTACTGACTCCAGGTCCAGGGTGAGAAACAGTTCCTGGCTGTTGGGGAAAACGTTTTCTCCACTTCCTTGCTGTGAGCTATCTTCAACCTCCTCCTCTTCATCTTCCTCGTCCCCAAAACCCACATCCCTGTTGCGTGCTACACCATTGATGGAGTCAAAGCACAGGGATGGGATAGTGATTTTAACAGCCCTTTAAGTCGAAAATAATGGCTTCATCATGTGGACAGGTGCATGGTTAAATCGATCTAACGATGCTAAATTCGACCTAAACTCGTAGTGTAGACCAGGGCTATATGGTGCCACTGGACTTTTTGTCACTTAATGCGTTACAGCAATTTAACAAGTGCACTACCTTGGTGATTTCAATGGTGTTTCACTGCCATAAACTGGAGGAATGAAGTAATCAGACCCAATCTGATGGTCTAAAACTATTATGCACTGTTGATGTGCACAGTCAGTGTCTGTTCCCAAGCCCACTGAATTCAGTGCAAAGATTCTACTAATTTCAATGAGATTTGGATCAGGCATCTAAAGAGCTGCTACATTTTCCCACCGTAATGGGTAAGGTAAACTTTCTATATCAGTTACTTAGCTTGCAGGGGTGTTGGGAGGTTTCATTAATTAATGTGTACAGAACTCTTTGAGATCATTAGAGGAAAGGCACTAGAGAAAGGTAAAGTGGTGTTATATGTCATTACTCTCTCTCAAGAATATTCAAACTCTTCATCATCCGCTCACTCCCCTTCTTGTGAACTACTGAAGCACTTTCTTCCTCCTTCTAAAACAAAGTCTGCCCTCTTGACATGCACAAACCATTAGAGAGGCTGTGTTTACAAGCACCTGACAGCATTTTCACAAGTTTATTTTGACATTTACTTTTAATCAACAGGATGGTGATTGAATAAACCAGTCAGATGTTTCCCTAAGAAGGAATATATTAAACGCACACAAAAGTACATTGATTGTATCTACAAAGATATATAATTAAAAAGTATAAATCAAGTGCTGCTATTTTGCACTTGACTTTGGTTATTTTGAACACTTGTGGCCCTGTTGTGTACATTGTTAACTGCATGATGCTGTGTGTTTAGACTAAATCAGCTGTGAGCGGGTTTAGATTTTAATGAAAATAATTATAGTTTGAGTAATATGAAGTGTATCTGAAGTATAACCCCTGATGCTGCTTCCTCTGAATTATAAATTGTAATATAAATTCTCATGATTTATTATGGTTATTCTTGTGCTTATGTGTTTGTAGGGGATCCTGGCTAGCAACAATGATTCTTAACTTACAAAAACTAGCATTTCAACAGCAATTTTTCCTTGAACCTCATCTGTAATTCTTCCACAAAAGTGATGAGATTGAACTATGGTGCAGAACATGATATTGCAAAGATGTCGTTAATGTGTTATCATATTGACAGAGTATTTTAATTTACATCATTTAATTAATGAATACTTTTTTTTAATCTGGGGGTTACTCTTTCTTAATATACCATATGCCCTCGACCCCACTTGCTGTTCATTGTCTAAGCACATAAAAATTATGTTGTGGTATAAAGCTATATGCATTATGTACAGCCTGTCATTTGAGTGACACCTCAAAGCCCCAAGTCCCGTCTGTTCTGCAAGGACATGGTAGATTCTATGAAATTTTTGTACCCTAAGCCAAACTGTCACACAGCATCTTATGCACCCATTGGCTGCTGCTCTCCAACTCAGAGATGGCTACACTTCAGAGGTTCTGCATATATATAAAACTTTGTTAGTGGCCTCCTCTGGGATGAACGGGGCTAGATAAATGTGAAAGATTATTATAATTACATTACTGCAAAAAGTAATATCTGTTTGCAGCTGGTTTCAATTGCAATCACAGTTTAGAAAAAAAAATATTGTATCAAATATTTTTAAGCCTTTTTCAGTGCCAGTTCCCAAACATTTTGGGCCTGATAACACACCACATACTCACACTGGTAAATAACTGTTCTTTGGTGAGAGTAAAGGTTGCACGGTTGGATCCATTTCCTTGTAGAGAATCCAGCAGGATCTCCCAAATTTCCCACCATCCCCAACAGACCAACCACTTGGAGGAAGGAAACCAGAGCATACACATAATGGTGCTTCTTCTGGGCCTGACCTCAGCCTCACTCATACATACATACCCCAGACTACTATAAAGCCTGTCCCTCCCTTACAAAGCACAATCTTCACACCCAAGCTCCTGTTTCTTTTGTCATGCTACCACCCCCCTATCCTCACAGTTAGTGAAACTACACCAGTTACAATGCCAGCCACTGCATGGAAGTAAGAACAGTATTTGCCCTTCAGTGCCAGATCCTGCAGTCCCTACTTTTGAATTATTACCATTGAAGTCCCATGGAGATGCACTACCAGGAAGCAGGGAAGAGATGCAGGAGGTCTTTTAGAAGGCTGAAGCACTTAACCATAGGATTAAGTCCATCCCTGGGCAGGATACTATTTAAACTCCTGCTTAACTTTAAGCAGGTGCTTAAGTCCCATTTGTCTTCACTGTTGACCTGGCTCTTAGTTTTTCTGATGGGTTACTAACGACCACCTCGGTGATTCTAGGGTTTGTCTGTATATCTATCTAACTCCATTTCACTTCAGCTGTTGCACAGTGGGAAGAACCTAAGGAAAGCTGGTAGGCCACTTGAGGGTATTAAAACAGAGAAGAGCATGAAATAAGTCTTACAAGAATGAAACAAAATTTTTAACAAACTCGCAAAGCCAGATTTACAATACTAAGGTGTCATTATCTTTAATCAACTGATATTCAATATTTGTACAAAAACATTGCTAGGATCCTGATGACAATAATTTTAAGTGACTTGTGTGGTAGTAAGTGTGATAATTTTTCAATCCCCAGCATTTATCTGGACTATATCATCATAAGTAAAATGTCAACAATTTGATAAACTATCAATTGTGATCATTTGGTACTAAAATCGGTTATAAATATGACTCTAGTATGAGAAGTTAGTTTTATATTGGTGACAATTTTGTGCTTACTGAAGATCTTTAAAGCTTGGGGATTTCAGAAAAAGTATGTGTCATTTTTTTCCTCTTGAAATGTTAATTTTGGACAAAATAGTTGAAAAATTAGCATTCAGTAATAGTTAAAGTTTTTAAGGGCAGGTACTCAAATGTGAGAGAGATTTTGACAAGATATGACCTGAAGAATTAGGTTATACCTTTATATTTATCAAGGTCTTTTAAATTACACACAGTGTCTAGTCTAGGTTTATATCAAACTATGTCATGAAAACACAAAAGATACTGTGCATGGTAAACCTGAAGTGAATTAATACTTCTGCCAAGGTAAATTCTTCAGGGCTAATAGGCTATTCAGTAACTGCAGGATTCTCTTGTTAAGGTGGAATGGGGTCATAAGGGCAGCCCCTAGCTACAGAAACCTTAATGAGGAGGAGGACCTGCTGGATACCCAGTGAGATATGGATAGTCCTGGCCTCCTAGGATCCCTGGTGGATTTAACTGGCTTGCGGGTGGGCCCTATATCCTATTACACACATAATACTTGCATATATTCATGTACATGCACACACATACAGTAACTGGCAAATTATCAATAAGTGTGCATTTTTTCATAACTTTCAGGAGGGTATGGATTTAAGATAGTTAATATGGTATGATCACATTGCAAAAGTAGACTCTTTCAATGTATGCCCGTGGGCACCCATTTGGATATCGTTACTATGGGGAAATAGTTTCAATTCAGCTCAGTGAAGACTGCAACTTTGTCATTATGATGCGATTAAAACAGCAAAACAATTTTCAATGCCAATCTAGAGAGAGAACCACTATGGTGGTGCAGCTTAGTTTCTGAAGTTCCCAGTATGATGCCATTAGAGTGGCAAAATATTTTCAAGGAATATTTCGACAGCCCTTGTTATAACGTCAAACTAAACAAAATGTTGACACATGTCCTATTACTGTTTGGCTTAATAAATGGACAAGTTAAACACATCAAGAAATGGAAACTCAAAAAAGTTGCTACAAACCCACAAAAGAAAGCAATTTTGAATTAGTTCCCTTACAAAAACATTGGGCCAGAATATTACGATAGTGTAAATATAGTATTTGGGCCCTGGCTATAAAATAATGTAATGCTATAGTGTATTTATGAAGAGGCTGCTACAACACTCATATCTCAGTCTCTTGCAGATTATGCATGATGATGTTTACTTTATCAGGTATTCCCATGTTATTGTCCAATGCTGCACACTACAAAAAACATATATCCCAAACCACTCTCACACCACCCCCGTGTGTTCTTTGCACATTGCAAGTTAAAAATGTTGTTCTCCTGTGTACTGAAGTGCATTGCCGCACTGAAGAACATCACTGCACTGAACACTGCTGCTCAGTTCCCACCTAGGCCCTAAAATAAATCACTAGATTTCCAGAAGCACTCAGTACATGGGTGCACATTGGGTGTTCAGCTCTTTCAGAAATCTGGCCATCAGCTTCCAAATAGGAGCTGCTGGGTGTTAAGTGCCTCTGAAAAGTCTGGCCCTTATTTTGGTGCCCAAATGGGAGCTAAGCTCTTTTGAAAATCTGGCTCTAAGTGCGAAATTGTACATTGTACTCAGTAGCACTAACTCACGCAAGTAGTCCCAGGGACTTCAATGACTGGCCATCCTCATTTCTGCTGATGCTGGAAAGTTTTTTCAATAACTAGAAGACAACAATAATGTTAATACTATTAAACCATAGCTATACTTCTCCAGCAATTAAGTCTATATTGTTGAAATGTAAGCAGACAGAAACCGGAAACAGTGCTACTCCTATACATACTTTCACATCACCTCATGTGTCCATTTTTTTCCCCACTAGAAAAATAAAAGAGTGAAAAAGACAGAGCAAACAACAGATAAAAACATAAAAATATCTTCAGAAAATGCTAATGCTAATCAACAACACAAAGCCTGATGAAGTATTAACCATCATCAATCGGGGTTACAAAATCTGGTCCTTTGTTCAGCCTTAAAAGAATGGTCACATTGATTAACAGCACTCACCATTCCTGTCACAGAGTAATTATTATTATTTGTTTTCATCATAGCATCTGAAAGCCCAAGCCATGGAGCAGGACCTCACTGTGCTAGGTGCTGCACAAACAGAATAAAAAGACAGACCCAGTCCCAAAGAACCTCCTACTAACTCATTAATTACCTAATTCAAAAAGCACATTATTAATTAATAGCACTTGAGTAGCGCTGATGCCACTGGGATGACTCATGTGCTTCAAGTTAAGCATGTGTGCAAGTGTTTGCTATATAAAGGTCTAATTCTCCAGCCGAGTCCAGGCTTCTGGATTAGATCACATTTAGTAGAGTGTTGCAATATTTTCTTAAAGAAGTTCCCAAAGTTTGTAACATAGCCTAGTATCTTGGACTCTTCTCATAAAGTGCCAAGGGCCATGTGTCTTATAAAGACTAGCCACAAGGGAACTGAAAAAAAAATATTTTTGTAGCTTTGATTCAAATTTTCCTTGCCTTCGTGGCATTATTATTTCAGTGCTAATGTTAGTTTAGTGTATTGTTGTCTGCTACCTATTTACTATCTTTTTTTGGTGTTCCTGGTTCTGTCGTGTTTCAATAGGCCATGTAAAAAGTCTTTATAGCAGTAGCACTGCTTCTCATTTCTGTCCCCTGAAGTTTAAGCAGGCTAGACTTCAGATATTGGGAGAATATACCCATGATTTTATAGTGTTAATATTCCTGTTGTCTTCTAGTCATTGAACCAAACAATGGAACATTTCCAGTCATGTAGTTCTATTTGGGTTAAATGGAGAGACAAACATTATCATCAGAGTGTTTTCTTGGGGATAAAGACTAAACGAGTGAAAGTTATATAGGCTGACAACAGGAAAATTGTTCTTGACTAGCTGGAAAGCCTATGCTTATAATGCAGTTATTCCATAAGTGCAAAGCTGATCTATGGTAATCTCCAGTAGGGCTGGGAGGGAGAGAAGGAAGTAGAGTACAACACAGAAAATTATTGCCCTTCTCCTACAAGTTAATTTGCTTTGGAAGATGCCTGCATCCATTTAGAGGCCCACTGAAGTCAACTTGTAACATAACATAACATGACATGAAATAGCCTCTCTAGATAACTTGCTGGATCAGGGCCCACAGTTTTAGATACGAGTGTCCCATGATTTCCTGAAGTGACATAACTATGACTGGGTGTTGAAAGGAAGTAACTATAGATCATGCACAGTATAAAAATAATTTTTTCCACCCCCATTTTCTGGGGCTCACCCCTGCAGTATCAAAGTCAATGGAAAGACTTTCATAGGCTTCAGTGGGAATTGGATCCAACCCCTGAAGAACAAACAGAATCACTAATATACTGTATTAATCTCCTACTCTGTTCCCCCACACTCACAAATAATTAAAATATATATGAGGGTCTTTTTAAGTATTCCTGTCCCTCTCCCTCAGACACAGCCAAATCTGTTCTGCACTGTTTATTAATTATTACATTTACACTACCTGATGTTAGCTGGCTTACAAGCTCTGCTTTATTGGTTGCTTGTTTGCCTAATTAGCAGAAATTTACATATTCACTGAACCTGTAAGTTCTGTATGCAGTGTGTGCTTACGGATTCTGGCAATCAACCAAGTTGTTGGTCAAAGTTCTGATAGGAATTAATCACTTAAACCAATTTTACAAGTCATCACGCCAAGGCAGAAAAAGTTGATGGTAGGGACGATGGTCCATCTTGGGTAAAACAGAAGGAGGCCTAAAGCTCTGTTGAAACCTCAAACATAACCTCAAGCCAAATCTTTCATAAGATGTGAAAAAGTTTTTTTCACTTTTTTTTTAAATTTGTCATACCCCTTTGAATTTCTTACTTCTGTGCCAGAAAAAGAAATACCAAAATATCAAGACAAAAGGCTATTCTTGGATTTATGACATGAGAAAAACAAAGAAGAGAAAAAAACCTCATGGGAAAGCCTGCTTTCACAACATTTCTATTCCTATCTTTCTCGTTATTTATTTAAAATATTTATAAGGTACCTAAGGATGAGCATTTATATGGATTAAAATAATCCATAGACAAGATTCTTGTCAAAAGAAAGAAAGAAAAAATAATTAAAAACAAAGATAAGTAAAATTTTGCGTCCACAACATTTTAATCAATACCAAAATAACAGACACAAAGGAAAGAAAAATACAATATACTCAATGCTCAGACAAATTAAGAAATAAGAAATCTACAGCTGAACATTGCCCACTCTCAGAGGACAGCATTCTGACATTATGAAGGAAGGTCCAAATTCGGAACCAAATTCAACGAACATCAGTTCATTGAAGCCAGTGTGGATGCCATTGGACTCAACACCGATGAGACATATAAATCACTGAACACAATAAGGAAGAATTCAGATTTTCAGCTACCATCATTCATTACTTGTCTAAAATTTTATTTTTAAATCAATGCAGAGATTTGGACAGCACTGGAGATTAAACTTCTCTATCCACAGGAGAGGTACATCTGGCTGCAGCCATTCAAGCTTCCTCACATATTTCTACCAAAGCACCTCAGCCATGGCCCAGAGGAGCCACCTCAAGGAATGAGAGACTAATTCTGCTTCTAGAACCATTCAATTAGTGCCAACTGCAAGGGTGATTTTTGTGATATTGAAACCTATTGGTTAAGAACCGAACAGATCTTCAATTCACATCACATTGGCTAATTACATAGATTGGATTTGAAATGGTGGCCAAAAGTGAAAGCTCTATATCTCATTAGAAATCCTTTGCACTATCCAATTGCCCTAAAGTTTACATCTTATGGGATCCAAGTGTAGAGCTCAACATACAGTCTGTGTAAGTGGTATGAACACTGATGAAATTAGCCAAGTCAGGGTGGAGGTAAGAATGTCTGGCAGCATAGCTGTTCAGAGGCAACTGCTGGAAGGCCTCAGGATCCCCAGGAATGAGTGTGCCCAGCTACTTGGATGAGATGAGCTAGCAGATCCATATAGTTAGGGATCTGTTGGGACCACCCTAGACTCCCAATGCCTGCATCTGTGTGGGAGCACAGGGAGCCATAACAGAATTCTGCAGCATGCAGATTTCATCCTGGATAACTAGAGTGCCAGTATTCTCCCCACCCACACATTTAATAATCTTTCTGAAACAGTACCAGTTGTTCTGGTGAAAGAGTAGGGACATACCCTTCAATGCTGGCTGATAGTCCAGTTATGAGTTAAACTATTGATTTACCCCGATATAACACAGTTTGACATGTTTCAATCAAGCATGTGACTTTTCCTTCAGTTCCCGAGTATTCCTCTGGAAAATAAAAACAAAACAAACCTTACATTAAGATCTCTACTGGGATAGACATTTTTAAATAAAAAGAGAAGAGACGGAGCAGACCAAGTTGTTTTATTGTTAGTAGAATAGAAAATTAAATATCAATTTTTTAAACAAATTGAGCTATTTGTTTTTGCAGCAGCAAAGGAATGTATTATTTCACTATTTCATCTCACCTTGTGTCATTAAATGTAGAACACAAGTAGTAAAACACAAAGTAAATATGCACATATCTTTACACCATGTAGAGTAGCTATAAATCTTACTCTTTGATAACAGCTGTACTATAGCAATCATTTCAGTAGTGCAGCTGCCACAACAATATCAAATTTTATAGTTAAAAAGCAGTCAAAACTTTAATGGTACAGTGGAGGTAGATATATATTGTGCTATAAATAAACATTATCTAATGAAGAAATGAAACATGTTTATTTTTCTTGCCATATCATTCAATATCATATATCTTTGTCCCTGCAAGTTGCAATAATAGCAGTCATTATACTTGTGCATCTATAACAAAAATCTCTGCTTATATTAATTATCCTAGGTTTCAATGGGAGATGTGAGGATTTAAGTAGCAGTAGCCCAGCAAACAAACTCCCCTCTTCTTTAAAATTATACTTTAGAACACTACCTGGATCAGAATTCGCCAGCTGGGATTCTGAAAAGTTGGGTGTGGAACGGTAGGGGACTCGGTTTTCTGTTTGGGTTCTATTCTGGGTTTCATGATCATTTTCCTGCCTTTTCCTAACTTGTATATATAATCAGATTTGGTGAGTATAGGAATATTGGCCCAGATCCTCAAACATATTTAGGTGCATAACTTCCAAATACCTTTGAGAATCTGGGCCATAGTAATGGACATACTGTTTCAGATCAGTGGTCCATCTAATTCAGTATCCTTCCAAGAATGGCCAGTAGCAGGTTTTTAGATGACAGTGTAAGAAACCCCATAATGGATAATTAAGTAATCGCCAGCCCACAGAGTTTCTTCCTAACCCCTATTGTTGGAAACTGGCTTATGCCCTCTGTAGCAGGATTTCCAGTTCAGTCAGCAGGTCTAGTTGTCAGGGCCTGCTGCACCAGTCTTTTTGCCCAGTGTGCCTGGGACCCCTGAATGAGGTTGAACGGGGACAGATTCCTTGCTGGTAAACCCCTGGTCATGAGCATCGCAAGAATAGGTGTAGGGGCAACTGGGGTAGGTAGGGGGAGTTAGGCTCTCCTGCTCCACCAGTTTCCAGCCCAGGGTCCTGAAAGTGTGACTGCGTGGAATGCTTTGCCCACCTCCTGCTCACAACCCCCCAGACCACTTCCTACCCCACCCAAAGTCTCTGTTTTGGGCATTGCTGCTGTTTGATCATAGTCTTTTACTCCAAACCCCCAAAGTTGTAGGACAATGGAGGCAACCCACTAGTGCCCCCCTGCATTAGCCTTGGTGTGGGGTTTGTAAACCTCATCACATCCTCCCTGAGTCATTAGTACCAACATGTGCCATGACTGCAGGCTCCACATACTATATTGGTCTATGGAACTATTGACTTGTTTGACGCATTTGCTTGAAATTAAGACATGCTCATGTACCTTGCTAAACTGGGGCCTTAGGGACTGTACAGGGGAAACGCAGGGACAGAATAGCAGTCAGAGAGAGGCAGTGGAGCTGTTAGCCCCCCTGTAGATCAGAGAGTGAGTCAGTGAATTTCATTCTCCCAAATCTATTTCTTGAGATTTGTAAGGCAGGTGAACTCTGTCCTTTGTACAAATCTTTCTTTATTTCAATTTCATTCTTTCCCCATATGAGGGGACAGTCACTTTGCACAGTTGTCAACTTTCATGCGGTAAATAAGTACTTTGACTTTCACAATAAGCCAAAAATCAAGCTAATCCCATTTCAAAACAAGGCCAAAACAAGGCAATCCCTAAGAACCCCAACACTTTATGTGACTAGATCCCCCGGCGTGCTGTCCAAGCCTGTGGTGGGCCTGTTGTGCACCCCTGACTCTCTCCTTCCTTGCCCCTGCTTGCTGGGAGCTGGGGGGTGTCTGAATTAGCTGGGGGTTCGTTCAAGCTTGGTATTGAGCGAGGAAAAGACAGGCAGGACCAGGGTAACACTGATGGCCATGGACCGACAAGTGGCCATACATAGCCATAACTGTGCAATGGATTGCGACAGGGGGAAAAAAGAAAAAAAAAAAAGCAGCAACAACAATCTACAAGCCAAACAAGCAACAAGCCAAAAAACTAGCCAACAAGCAACTTACAAGCCGATTAAGCCAAAAACAAGCTCAATTTCTGTGTTTTTTCCCCGCAGGTTTGGTATGTCTGTCACTTTGAAAGATTCTTGCTGTTAGGGTTGTTATATCTAGACAATAGCATGGCTGTCTGTTATCATTTGGTTCATGATCCTTCGTTCTCTCCAGAAACAAAATTCCCGTTGACTTGTTTGGGAGTTTTGCTTGTATTAGGAACACCAGATATTTTAAAACTTCTGTGATTTCAATGGGCTTGGTACTACCATTTGCCCTCGTACATCTTGTTCAGCTTCCCTCAATTTCCTTCATCTTTCCAGTAACCCCAGACATGTGGCTCTTGTGATGGTATGCATGAGGAAAAATTTCCCATGTTTCTATTGAGCCATCACAGAGAGGTTGGACATGATCTTGAAAGAAACTTATCTTTTGAATCTAGGCTTCTATGAACTTGACACAATAATATAACTGGGGCGAGTAGGAAGAACAAGGAGTAGCTTATACGCTGGAATTCAAATCCCAGATAAACAGTTAGCTGCAGTTAAACATTGTGTATGCCCTATCAGAGATCCTCAGGGTGCTAATTCTTACCATCAACTTCTTATTTATCTGAGAAACCCCATGAGATGCTATAAAATAAACCTAACAGCTGTTGCCAGGAGATGACAAATCCTGGATACCTTTTTGTCACATTGAAACCTATACAGTTTGCTTCATGTTTACAAACAAATTGTTACCACAAAATATTAAGTGCTGGCTTTTAGAGAAGCACTCAGAAATTATTCACTCCCCTGGAATCCTGCATGACAAATTAAGACTGTGCTTCAACTCCTAATAAATGTAGCTATAGCAGAGTTTCATAAACATTCTTGAGATGTTCTTCTGCAGCAGCTTTATTTTGGCTCCCCACTTTTCCTGCTTAAACAAATGGAAAGGTTGGCTGATATTGTCAAAATACAGCACTTCGCATGCACCAAGAGTAATTTGTTAAAGTAATTTATTGAGTCTGCATAGTAAAACATAAAATCATATTTCTACAGGGGAAAAAAAATCATTACCCTAAGCTAAGCTTGTTTTATTTTAAAAGACAGATTATTACAATTGTGGATTCTGCAAGTAAGATTATGTGCTTCAACCCCCAGCCTTTCAGAAACCAACAGGGTGACTTTTACTGAACCGTGAGACATTGTGTAAAAGCAGAACAGATGTTTTTACAACCATCAGGTAAACTTATGTTTATGGGTAGATAACATCTAATACCTTTCTCATGGCTTAAAACAAACTTCCCAATAAAAATGCAAAAATGTTTCTCCCCAGTCGGGAGCATGCTTTAAATCTAATTAATACACAGCCGATTGCAAACCAACCAAACTACTCATGCAAGGTCGGGCCTGTCATCCAGTGTCACCTCTTTTCCTGACACAGTCTTAATCTCATCCTTTGTCATAGTATTGCAGTTTTTGCTCTAAAGGTTTCTGCACTAAAAAGTGGGGAGGTGAAGCCATAGTTCAATTCAATTTATTTTTATATTGCCTCTCATACAAAGTCTCTTAAAAAGCTTTACAGTGAGAGAGAAAATAATCATATAATACTTTCCAGAATTCAGGAAAGTGACTCTCATCCAGACAAGAAGGGAAAACTATAGAGTGATGGGTCAGGGAAAATAAGGGCCATTGCTAATTTAGAACCAGCAAGCATATTAATTAAAAGCCCATATTTATTACATCTTGAATAGTAAGGGGAGAATGGAAATGAAGCTACCATTGTTCCATATTCTCATTACAAGAAGGGATCCATTTTTCAGATATTGTCCCTCATAGCAAGCCGGATGCTATCCCACATTGAACTATTTAAATCAGAGATTCTAAATGTCATTTATCCTAATGAAATTACACACAGCTTTCTATATGACCATTCTGGCCCCATTTGGGGTCTTAGTGGCACATTTTGACATTGAGGATAAGAAGTGTAAGTACACAAATGGTGGACTTCTTTCACTCTCAGGTTACCATGACGGGCAATATATTAAGGACAGAAAGAGAAAATGCAGGGCAAGTAAAATAGTCATTTAGAAATCACTGTGATAGCATAAAAAGAAGGCTACACAGAGAGAAAAAAAATAAGGAGATAGATGCACAAGATTCTTTCAGAATAGTGAAATTCAGTGTAGTGTTTTATAATTGATCTGGATGTGGAAATGTATGAGTCAATGAAGGTGACCCAGTTGTGTTTTGTCCTACAGAAAAAGAACTAAAGATGTGTTTTCAGTTCATATTATTTATTTTTGAGAAAGAAAACAAAACAAATATTATGTCTCCCTAGGAAAGGGAGAGAGAGAAATTCATAGATTCACTAACATTCTGTATTTGGACTGCAATATAAAATGGTAGCTTCCTCTAAAGCAGGGACAGAAAATGCTTCTGCATTTAAAGCACAGTACTACAATATTTTGTGGCAAAGATGCTGAGGAAAAATGCAGAAAGTATTTATGGCACCACAGTTACTTTAGTTAACTTAGACAATTTATAAAAAACACCCCAATGCCAAAAAAGCATCCTACATCACCGAATACAATGATTAATCATCATAAACTGGAAGCAAAATCCCGTTACATTATGGCAGCATTGCCCAAATACCAAATCTTCCATAGGGACAGAAACAGGGGAAGTTAAATGGAGATGCTGAAATTAACCCAATCATGTAGGACTTGATCTCAACAAGTTTTGAAAATAGACACGGCAGGTCTCTTATCCCGCTCAGATAAGGCCCTGAGATAGCACTATCCTCATCTCTATACAGATTCACCATTGAGGACTTCAATAGCTCAGACATAGGTTAGGGGTTTGATACAGGAGTGGGTGGGTGAGATTCTGTGGCCTGTGTTGTGCAGGAGGTCAGACTAGATGATCATAATGATCCCTTCTGACCTTAAAGTCTATGATTCTAGGACAGTCATCACAGTTTATTTTAAAAATGATCTTTAAAAGCACAGGAAAAAAAGTTGTCCCTGAGAGAACTTCAGTCCTTTACTACTGGCTTTCTGTATCCATAATCAAACCTCACAGTGTATCGCTAAACTCACCAGTAGAAAGTGGTATAAAATCTCTTCACCTACCCATACTTCTAACAAGCCCCATCATTTTCAGAAGTAGCCAGACACGCTGGGAGGTAGCATCTCTAAACAGTATACAACTGGGGATATTTGGGCAGTTACCTCTAGCATTTCTTCCTACCTATCTTCATGTCCAGGCTTCTCAACTCAAGCCACATCTTTATAATGCATTAAATAACAAAACACAATATATAGTAACTCATTTTTTGACCTTTTAATATTTCTGTCATTGATTGTCAGACTTGAGAACTGCTCTCTATCCTCAGGTGATGGATTATTTAATTAACTGTTGACCTTTTCAGTATCACATGTTGACAATGCATGTGCTCCTATGAAAGCTGCCTGCTTTGGATATTGCTCAGTTCTGTGTTGATTTGATTTTGATTTTTTTCCCATCATTTCTATTTGGTTTGATTTAAAAACAATGTCTTGTCTACTTAATTAATGATATTTTTAATACCTACTACTGTGTATTTTCTTGTAAACATCAGCTACATTCATAAGAATAAGGTGTGAAAAACAGTATTAACTGATTGTGATCTGTTCAGGGAAAAGTAATTTATCTTGCTTACCTGTTACTTAGGCTTCTGAGTAGTCTTATGCCAACTTCCCTTACATCAGGAGGAGACAGAAGTTCCCAACTCTGATGAGCTAATTCCCTCTATGTATAATGGGTCAGCAAGCTTCTTTTTAAATGCCATCATTACCATATCCTACACTAACAAACTCTTGGCCTTCAAGAATCATTTGATTTCAATACTTTGTGCTTTGATCTCAGTACTGATTCAAGCCAGCTTTTACCTCGCAGCTTTCATTTGATGACTTCAATTCTGCAAAAACGAAATAAGCCTCACTAACCACCTTCCAGAAAGGTAATATAATGGCCACTTTATAAATGGGTAAACAGTCACAGAGAAACATTAAATGATTCGTCTTCCCCAATAAGTCAGAGATATAGCCCAAAACTGAACTCAAGACTCCTGACTCCTAGTCCCTTGCTCTTATTAATCATATATATCCATCCCCTTCCTTCGTATATGAAACTATAGCCTTTTTAATACGTTTTCCCCCCGCAAGCATATTACTGGAACCAAGTACTGAACAGGTGATCCATCCTTTCTGATCAAAAAAGAGGCTTGTGTCTCTCTCGCTGGGCAGGCTGGTCATTCCAGAATGGCTTTCCTCCAGAATTCAATGAGCCAATGATCTAACATTCAAGCTACGAACTGCCAATCACGTCTCCAGAGTAAAGTCTTCTGTTCTATCCCACTTTAATAGTAAAGTTTATGCAAATTTCATACAGAATCAAAAATCAAATCAATAAAAAACAAACTTTTCTGTACATTAAAAACCATTAGCTGTGATTGTACCCATTCCACCATACTGCCATTCAAAATCCAAAAGAAAAGACCACTGTCCATTCCTCATTCTCTGCTTATAGTTTAATCATGTACAAATATTTGAGATTATTGGAACTCTATTTACTTATACATGTATGTTAATATATAGCATCATAATCTGTCTCCCTATAAATAATGTGCTTTATATTGTATATTGGCATATAATTATTTTGATAGGACTAGAACATTTCTGGTTAAAATAGAGTGTTTTGAGGTCAGCAGAAAAGTTTGAAATTCACTTGTCATTGTAATGCATGCTGTTAAGACTCAAGAAAGTCTTTTTTAAATGGAAATTAGCAGTGGAACATAAAGTAATAAATACTGCTACTACTGATTAACTTATTCTGTTTCTGATGTATCATACTGCAAGAAATCAGAGTCTTTCCTTTTGCATTAGCTGGTTTTCTTCTAACCTAGGAGAGACTGCTACCCATGTCATCAATACACTCAGATAGTAAAGTTTTGTGTGTCTGATGTTAATGTAATATTATGATAGATATCTATTAACACATACAGTACAGTAACACATATTCTCTAACATCTTTGACAGTGGATGCTCTTTCTTTGTCAGTGTCAATCCACACTGGAATCTTGGGGAATGAACAAATGTGACAGGAGAGGACTACACCAATTATGGATGAAGGGATACTATCTACTCCCACTGTTTGATGTGATTTATTCGACGGTCCTTCTGCATTTATAGTACAGCAGATTGTAGCTGCTTATGAAGTGACAAATAGTGCTCAATGACATTGACTGACTTGTCTGATCAATTTAGCTTGTCTGAAAAGTAGCCATGAATCGCTTTCCTCGTTGAATGATAGTACATACAGACCCTATTCAACTTTACAAACACAAACCCTCAAATGTCATTGAAAAACTGATAAAAATGACTCCATTTAAACAAACAACACTACAGTCCTGCATGAAAAGTGAAAAACACTAACATTTCCTGTAGCTTTGTTTGAAACACTTCTCAGTTAAAGAATGTTTTGTCTTGGAAATTGTGTCAGTGGAACATTTTTTACCTTCAGGTTTTTTTGAACATTTGATATATTTTATGATAGAAATAATGCAAGGGGGGAAGAGTTTAACTTGCTGGGAATCAACATAGGAGCTTGCCCAGTTCTCAGGCAGTGTTGCCAACTCTCATTATTTTATTGCAACTGTTGAGATATTTGATACTTCCTTAAAATTCCAGTTCCTGGAATCGTGGGATTATGTGAGAATCTCAACCTTCATTTAAAAAAAAAATTGTGTAAAAAAAGAGGCCATTTCTAGCCATCATGGTTACAGAGGAAAACTTGAAAACCCAAACTGAATGCATCTTAGAGACTCAGAAACCAAAAGGTAAGTAAACGGAAACCAAAATATAACATTTTAAAAAATCCCATGATTCTGAAGCCTGACTCATGATGTTTGAATACTTAGAGCTGGCAATACTGGAATTTTTTACTATTTGGAGCTTGTTATGATATATTGTATTAATGTCCTATGGCTCAACTCTCCTATCCTTTCTTACACTGAAATCACTAGGACTTCTGGAGGAGTAAAGCACTACTCATAATATAAGCAAGGATGGCAGAATCAGGCCCATAGCGCTAAGGCGTGCAACTCTCTCTCTCTCACTGCTGAGTATTGACACAAATGGTCCCAGTGAAATTAATGGGGCAAAGGGGTGAGGAAGTGTTCACCTCTGCGAGCATGGATTGCACAATCCAGCCTTGAAAAAGCCATTTATTAAAAGTTATTTTTAAACATTAACAAATTCCAATTTTATTAAACAGATTAACAGTTTTACACAGTTATCATTTCATGCTGTATCTCATAAGTAATATTTAGGACATCTCTTCTATAAAACAGAAACATTGGGCCCTTGTAAATAGTAATTACATATTATAAATATATATGTGTTTGTGTATACATCTGCATATATATAGACACATATGTATGCATACCTATATTTGTATGTGGTGGGTACATGTGTATTGTATATATTGCAATATTAAACTGTGTTATCCATGCACAAGTATATTTATGTATATAATTCAATTTATTAGAGCTAGGCAGTACTTTACAGACTTAATAAAGAGCCCCAGCATTATAAGCCAAGAACCATTTTCCCCTTTCCCTGTATTATTCAAATTTATTAAACAATATTTCACATTTGTTTGACACAATGTCAAACTCAGGACTCCTAAAGAACTGCTGCAGCTTTGGAACTGTTATGCTTTCTTGGGCTTTAATCATTTTTGGCAAGGCTCCATTTCCTGTCAGAAAGTGAAACAGCTTAGGAATGTCATTTTCACGAAAGAAAACAGAGAGAATCCGAGAGGAAGTTCTCCTCCACTCCAGAGCCCCTAAGATACTCAAACACACTTGCAGGAGGGCTGGAATACATCAAACATAAGCAGAGGGAAAAGGACACACTTTTCCCACATTAAAATACATGGATAAAGTTGAACTTTTGCTAAAAATAGTTCCCATGACTAATCCTATTAAGGTTTAAAAAAAAAAAAAAAGGCAGCATCTCCCTTGAAGTCAAATTATTTTTTAACTTCAGAATGACATTAGAAAAAGACTCTAAAGTGCCTTTGCTGAAGTCAAAGTCCCTGGAAGATTTTTTTAAGTGAGATATGAAGGACAAAGATGGAAGGATGGGTCAACATTTGAAAGAGCAATTTACCTATTGAAGCTGTGGGGAGTATCAGGCTCACTCAGATTGTAGCATATGATTCTCTCTTAAAAAGAGAGGTTTCCCTAGAAATGGAGGAGGTTAAAGAGAGCAAATTAAGCCTAACCTTTAGCTATGCCAGTCCAGTGCCTATACCATGCTGAACATCCAGTACTAGAGGGAGAAACATATAAAGCCCTATAATACTTTTGCACACTAGCCACCAGATTCCTTTCTCTTCCTCATACATGTAAACTCAATCAACAGTATTTGTTGTGGTGAAGAAATCATCAGTCCGATAACATAGATTCTGGGCAGGTACCATATCCCAGTGAAAAAAGCTCTCCATTGACAAAGTCAACAATGCGCACTCTGTTGTAGACCACATGGATAGTGAATGTTACTTAGGTGTTAAAGGGAAAGATGGTACTATGAAAGGGAAACTATATAAGGAGTTAATTAGTGCTACAGAACTGACATATGCCTTAGAGCAGTGATTAGCAATGGCAGGGTTCAGCTGTAACGAAACTAGACTCTATGCCACTGGAAAGTGTAGATCCAACAAGCCTGGAAAAGAAAGGGTTAGAGTAAAAAAAATTAAAATGACAATAAATCAATGAGCTCACTTAGGAATCAATCAATCTACCATTCCAACAAGTTGCTCTCTTCTGTGGACTGGCAAGAACTGCAGAATATTTGAGGAGGAAGGGGTCTCAAAAGTTGTTCAATTCCATAAGCCTTTTATATCTCACTATTTAAATCTCTATCTTCCTTCCAACCTTAACACTCCACAAAGGGTGAGTCAATTTAAATAGAACATACACACAAACACACACAGAACAAAGGGAAGGCATATACTATCCAATAATAGGAGAAATCCTTTCACATATGTGCATACACATAGCAGCTAGGCAGGTAAAGATGGGTGGTCTGAAATTAGTATACACACACTGAGGGACTATAAAAGTACTCAGCATTGGCCTAACTCTCCTCCCACTGCAGTTGAACCAGGGACTTCAATGGGAGCTGAGTTGGGCCAACTCTGAACGCTTCTGAAAGTACTATTTTTCCCCATAAAATTTTTATCTCTGCACTTACTTTTCAATGTGACTGAAGCTTTCGAACCCACGATGATCCAGTGAGTTCGAAATAAAACTGAATTCTCCAACTCTTATATCCTCTGTAAAAACCTTTTTTTTGCTTCTAATGGTCACCCTTGAGCACTAAGCCCAAACATCTTTTCAAAATATCAAGAGAACCATTGGACTTCTCTTTACCACTATATTTCAACATTAATTTACATTTAGAGAGAGCTGCAGCTGTATTCTTGGATCTGTGCTGGCAAGTAAGTGGACTTTACTTCAGATTCAGGGCAAACAATTGGTTTTAAAAAACAATTATATTGTGTTTGTTTTTATAATGATATTTTAGGTTAAACCAGTCACTGAGGAACTTTATAAGCATTTATTTCCAGTACAGAATACAAGTTTTCATGGCTTTATTCCATAGGAAAAAAAAACTCTCTTCTTATAGATTCATATATTCTAAGGCCAGAAAGGATCATTGTGATCATCTAGTCTGACCTTCAATTTAACACAGGCAATAGAACTTCCCCAAAACAATTCCTAGAGCATATCTTTTTAGAAAAACATCCAAATATGCTTGCTAAGTCCAACTCTATGTGTAAATGAAATCATCCACAATTACAACCACTTAAAACCAACACAAATGTATTTAAGAATATCAACTGGGATGAATTTTCAGTAGGACAGCATTCACCATTTAGAGCTGCATGGTGGATCTTGGCTTTGATAATCTGTTCCCCCATAAATATACCTAACTCTTTCTTGCTTGATATTCTTTTCACGCTTGGCTCTGTCTTAGATCATCAGGAAATCATTGACTTGTCTGATCCAAAAGAATTAATTGAAATTAAGATCCAACCATTCATCCGAGTCTGTCCCTCTGACATATCCTGAATGTTGCGGCATCAATTTAAACTATGCATGGCTGAAACAGAACTAATGATCTTTCCTCCAAATATCTCAATACTACTTCTGATTCTCTGTCACCACCACACAGCCATCTTCTCTGTGAGTCAGACCTATGATCTGGGGGTCATCTTTGGCTCCTCCATTTCCCCTGCATTCTGACACTTCGGTGAGGTCTAAATTTCACCTCTTCCTCCTTCAAAACATTTGTGGTATCTGATTGATTCTCTCTTGTCCACAGGTCACAAACACCCAGGTAATCACTGTCTCCTCTCTTGATGGCATTTGTACATAACATCTTACTCAGTGCCTTCCCCCCACCACAAAAATTTACTCCACCCACTTCCAAACCATATAAAACAGATAGACAAGGAAGATGATTTTAGCACCTATTATGTTGCCAACATCACCCACTTATTTGAATACCTCCATGCCCTTCCGTTTCTCCACTACATCAAGATTAAGCCTTTTGTGATTGACGTCAATGTACTATAACTCAACCTTCACCCACTCATCCAAACCTCTCTAGTTACATGGTATCGAGTTGCCCCATCCCTTCTCCCTACCAGTGACGCAAGCTTTGACACCATGTTTGTCCACTTTCTCACAACTACCTCCATGCCTCCTACCATGCTGTTCCCTTATTTATACAATTCTCTTCCAGAACTAGTCCACAAAGCCATTACTGTTTTATTATTTAAATCCTTCCTAAAGTAATTTCTTCTGTAAAGCCTACAACAAACTAGTTGGCTAAATCATCTCTTTTATTTCATGCATTAATTTTATGAGTGAACTCCCCATTTATGGAGGAAAGGGGTTGATTGTTGGGAGGGAGGGCATAAGACATTGGAACCTGAAGCTGGGATTACTGTGAGGAAAAATAAGGGAGTTAATTGGAGGAGGGGAAGTTAGTGAGCTTAATGTGTTTAACTTAAAAAACAACAAACGTTCACTATTAAGATGTAAGACGATGATCACCACGATCTCTTTCCTTGCATGTTGTATCCCTTTATTTCCAGGGTTAGTATAACTAGATTACTATAGTCAATTTCTAACCAAGTCAACATTCAGTGGCATTAAAATATGCCTAAAACTCTTCAGATTTCTGTTGGCTATGACTGCATGGCTCATTGATGATGCTCTTTGGCCTAGATTCTCTCTCTTTAGTGTCAGTTACTTTGCACTCTCTCTTTCTTGATGCTTGCATCTTATTAGGTCTTATACACAGCTTCTTCTACTAGGGAAATTTTCATACATAATCCCCTGTTCAGTTCAGCAATAGTAACGGCAATACATTTTTCTCCCACTCCCCAAGTCAGCCCTTCATGTATTCCCATGGTTCTGTGTACCAGCTAAACAGTATTTCCCACATTACCATTAGTCTCTCTCTGTGTCCCACTGTGTCATAACTCCTTCAGGGCTTTGCATGAAGCCATCGATTTATTATCCTTTTTATTGGCTCGCTGAGACCACCAAAGATGATCACAACTTTTTGCACAATTTCTTCCCGCCCCATTTATATCCAGGTCTTTGCAAGCCTGACACAAATCTAATGGGCAAAGGCCTGAGCCCAGATTGTTTAACAATGCCTTTAGGGGCTTATTCACCAAAGTTCGATGCGCCGATGAACAGCTTGCTGCTGCTCTAATGGTAAGGCATATAAAATGCATCATACATTAAATTTAATGTTGCCTCATTAGTCTTAATTAGATTCCTACATTACACTAGGATTATGGTTTCTTCGTGTTTATGTTTGCTCCTAAAATAAAATATCCACTAGACAACATTTCGGTGTACTTCCTAACCTTTGAATAAATACGCCCATGGATTGATGCATATCAATATTCTCGAACTTGAAGAAATCAAAACTAGACGATACTGCAATTGCATTTAGAAATAGAAGTATTAGAGAGAGAGTTGCAAAGGAGTAAACTTAAAGGAAGAAAATATCTATAGTTCACAAACATTGGTGGCTGGTCATTTTTTATTTGTCCTAACTATTACTGAGTTTTTGATCATATGTGATAACATGTTTGAATAGGACTTTTCTCCCTTACATGATAGCTACTCCTCATGCTAATGGAGAAGCCACAACTTTGGGTTTCGAAATCTTGAACATTTTCCCAAGATGGGAAAACCATTTCCTGCCCAGATTCAGTGGTGAGTACAACTTATACACATTCATCTAACTGACTTATTACACCATCTACAACAACATGGCAGCTGTAGGTTTGAAGGAAAAGTCAAATAGCCCAGTACCAAGATAGTATTCTGCTGAGAACTGCCAACATCCATTCTTTACATCTCACACCATCTCTGATTTTCCACTTTAAATAATTTCATTTGAATTTACATTTGGTCAGTCTTGCCTTTGTTAATTACAGTCTTGCCTTTGTTAATTACAACTACTGCAAAAAATAATAGGAGTATTCACTCAGATTCAAAATTCAATTTCATTAGTGAATTACTTCAATTCATGTCCTTGCTTTGTAGGAATGCTTGTGCAATCATGTTTTAGTCACACAGATGCATCTAGAAAGTGAATTGTAAGATCTCGTGCTTAGTACTGTCACCAGATATACCAAATTTGCATATTTTATTTTCTATTAGATCAAACAATGTTTGACATAGGCTTCCCAAAATCCCTTATCGGGCCCTCACTCAAGCTGACCCCCAAAAAAGTGAAAATGGTGAAAATGTTTTCAAAAAATGTTTATTTTTTAAATCAAAAAAATGTCAAAGTGCAAAATTTTTGAAACAGCTTTAGCCCTGACTTAGAGGCATGTAAATAAATGAGATAGACATTTGACAATATCCTTCACAAATGAATCCATACAGATTATGGGAAATTACTTTGTGTAAAATTATATTTTAACTATGCCCCTGTCCATACTACAGTAGCTTATATTTTTTTTCCAGGACTGATGCCTTGGAAAAGGCCTGTGCAGCCCCAAAAGGAAAAAGTTTACATTTTCTAAAATCCCCTAATCCTGCTTTTCTGCAGCCTCACCATAAACTGCTATTTTTTCCTTAAGAGATTAAAAGGCCCAAAGGTTTCAACTTCTTCTCCCTGATTATAAGAGTTACATTCACCCAATAAGCAAAAAGAAAAACATACCACATGACTTGAGGCAAATTACAACTACATAAAAGCTTGTGTTTCCAACAGTGAACTGTTTGGGATAGATCCATAGAATAAAATTCAATTAATCAAAGAAAAGTTTTGAGTAATTATGCATGATTGACTCGCAGACATTGCAGGAGCAGAAAGAGAGGCTAAATTCATTGAGTAAATTATTAGCTTCGCAATACTATTAAAATATTCAAATTAATAAGATATAAGGTAAAAATCAGAGTATTTGAAAATAATGTGGTAATGGAGAGTATTAATTGGCAGGAAGTCTGACAGTGGTTAAAACTAAGAATAATGCTGCCTAAGGCCAAATCAGTGCTATCTATGTAAGTGCTACATGAAAACAGTGAAATTGTCTTCTTTGCTTATTTTGTAAAAAAGCTACAGAGTTAACTTTCCAAGCAAGAAAGGTTTATTTTTTATCCTATGCATCAATCTTTTCTATTCCTAACACTACTTTTAGACTCTGGACATACCTATTGAAATTAAAAACAAACCTTTCAGGAAGCATCTTGGTGTTATATTGGGGTCCTTCCACTACTCCTCTATTCCTTCTGACATGTATTACTCTGCAGCAAAGATGGCTCCAAGCCCGCCTCATGTTCATGCTATTGTTACTAGGGCAGATTGTCACTTGATCGGATGTAGCTGCACAAGGGAACAAGGAGGTATAAGCGCCCACCCTGCCACTCTGCTGCATGGAGCATATATCCAGATGCTGTGGGGAGTTCCAGCTCCACTTCCTGAGTGAAGGGGCTGGGGAATAGACAGAGCCTTGGTTCCAGCCTCCAGTAAGCTGCAGACAAGAAGTAGGACATAAGGTACAGCCTGGAAAGGGCTGCAGTAACTTACTTTTTGCCCCCACCAGGAAAAAAAGAAAACCAGGGGAAGAACTGTGACTTTCTGAGTTACAACTCCTTAGGTTTCCACCTGGGCAGCACAACTATGAACTGCCCTTTACACGAGGGTGGAAGCTAAGGCTAAATCTAGCCCACTACAAACATGTTGTGTCTCCTGATTTGAGCAATGCCTTTTTGTGTCACTGGTTGCCAGTGTGGGGGATTTATTCTCAGCTGAAAGTCTATCTTCACCTTCCCTCCCTTCCCCCATCCAAAGCAAGGTTTGTTAATACTTCGTAGATCAGCAGTGTTTCATGAAGCACTGTGGACTGCTCTGGGATGAGTCTCTCAACTCAATTTGGTTTGAGTGACAAAATTAATTGTATTAATAAACAGCCTTTTGTAATCCTCTATGTCCACAGGGGGGAGATAGCTCAGTGGTTTGAGCATTGGCCTGCTAAACCCAGTGTTGTGAGTTCAATCCTTGAGGGGGTCACTTAGGGAACTGGGGTAAAAATCTGTCTGGGGATTGGTCCTGCTTTGAGCAGTGGGTTGGACTAGATGGCCTTCTAAGGTCCCTTCCAACCCTAATTTTCTATGATTTCTCAAAAAAAATAGCATTGTGATTGCAGTCTTTTGAAACTTTGATCCTACTATAAATGACAATAAATTTAGGAAGAAGGACTAAAAAGTAAAGATTTGTTACTTTAAAATGTATCCATCAAAAGATATTCATAACAAGGATTAATGTTACTTAATACAGATTATTTAAACAAAAAAATCATAAGCATGATTTGAAAAACAGGGTTTAAGTTGAAAGAGGCCTATGTAAACTAACATGCCTAAACACAATTAATGTATATCTATGCCATGAGGAAAAGTCCATTAACTACAATTTGGTCTTACAATACTATGTTGTTATATTGGCATTAAATGTACCTGGTATTATGTTGGGTACATATAAGGACATATCTGTAATGGGCTTCAACGAGGCAAGATGTTTGACTGTTACTAGAAAACCTTTTAGTATATGTCTATATTTTGTTTAATTAATCATGTATGTTCATTAACCATTCATAGTAATTTACTATGCACCATTTCAAGACATCTTATGTTACAATGGTGTCAGTTTCACTTTGATCATCTAAGGATCTCATGAGATGACATTTACAACTAAAAGGCATAGCTTCTCTGTACGTGCTGCATAAATGCGTAATAGAGATTTAGAAGTATTAAAAAACCCACAGAGCCACATAGGTTGCAGAAATTAATGATAGCTCTCAGATAACAACCCACAAGTGACATAGGAATAGTCAGGTGAAGTGATTTGAGTACGGTTTTAACAATGGATTAGTGACAGCCATACAACACAGGGCTATTACTCATTTTCTCATGTAACATTCAATCATAAATGTTATGCCATGGCATATCATTTTAGATCTCGACAACAGCCTGAGTAACATATTCCAATAAAATTATGTGCTGTGTATCCAAAACTATTCCAGAAACTCTTTTTTCAAATTTGCTACAGTGTGTGCTATTACACATATATGGAAAGCACTAAATTTGTGTATTGAAAGAGAGGAGAAGTACCATTGTCATAATACAGTATCTCCCCTCCTCTAGGATAATCATCAATGAAACTTGCCATGCAAGAAATTTTGAGCACATACCTATTAGGTACAGTCTGTTTTATGGAACCACAGTTTACCGCTTCTTCGCTGTTCATTTCTGTCTTCTATTGCACCTTTTATAAACCTACTGATTAATATCAAACAGTGAACAACTCTGACAAGCAGGATTACTAATCCAACATAACTGTTTATAGTGCGAATGAAAAAAGTGCTCTATTTCCAGCCAGTGTACTTAATAATAAAATCCTGTTGTACTTAAATGTTGAAAGGATTACATAACTGTCAGAGTTCCTTTAAATGTTAAGAGTAGTAATCATATTAAAGACATACTATACAGAAGCAAAACTAAAATGTCAGTTTAGTTATTACCATATTTGTAAGGGGTTTTAAAATATAGGGACCAGATTCTCAGTTGCATCAAATCTGCATTCACTGGAGCTGAGTAGAGCAGGAGGGAAAAGTGGATCTAACATTACCTTTCGGTTTCTCCAAACATGGGTCATATGAGGGGTCAAAAAGGCCCTCTGTGTAATTTAGAGTAGCCACAGGGCTGCTCTAAATTACACTGACTGCAACAATACCACAAGGATCATTCTGCTAGCAGGAATCAGGAAGAATGCAGTGCATTCTGTGGCCCTCCCACTTCCAACATGTACACTAAGTGCAGGAAGGGAGCGAGTAGTATATAGCCAGACAGTTTGGCTCCATGTTGCCTGAAGACAATCCTTGGGTGCCCCTTTAAGGTAAGTTTATGGCAGCTTTGCACTACTGAAGTAGCATAAAGTAGCCATAACCAACAATCTGCTCTATAAAATTCAAGTGCGCAGATGCATATACTCTTAATTTAATTTTATTTTTATTTTTGCCTCTGACCTACATCGTTGGATTTGACATTTACAATATATGTGCAGAAATCAATTAATACTTTATTAAGTAATATGCTGAATGCTCTAACATTGCCAGAGGCAATTTGGGTAAATGAATTAAAGCAATTTACCTAAGAGAATTAAGGCCACAATCTTGCAACTGACTCTACACATGAGGACCCCAGCAGTCATCTGGAATCATTAGAACACCTGCGATCTCACATAACCACTTAGCCACCTTATAGGTACAGAGGGAGAAACAATGATTTCACCCCTTTCCAGCTTTGTTTCAGCAGACTGGAGTCATTCCCATTCAGAATCACACTTTTCTCCCATCACTGAAAATGGAATTTATACCAGTAGAAACTATGTGCATGCAATAACATTCTTTCACATCGGTTGGACATTAGATCCAATATTAGCATTCCTGTGATTTTCAGAACTCCGTTAACATTTATTTGCAGTGTTCTGTTTGCCAGCTCAATACTAAGGTTAAAAAATGAATGTTAACCCTCGGACTTTTATTTACATGTAAAATTTTTGAATTATTCCTTTCAGAATCACACTCTTAAAGAAAGCTGCTTGTGGGGGCTTGTATAGCAGACAGGGCGTCAGTTGTATTCTCATTCTGTAATTTGTACTGCCAATGCTAGTGACTATCAACACCATGTTGGGGCACCAACTCTAAAGAAGTCATCCTCATCCCTTCCTACAGCACCTATTTGGTTGGTGCTTTTTGAAGTTGTCTCATCTTCTGACCAGGTTTGTCCATGTTTAGCTTGTACTATAAAAAAGAATCAAAACACAAGGTAGTGTGGCAAAATATTATAAAATACAAGTAATTCTAAGTAGGATAAGGTCCAAATGAGACTAGTGACAACATACCCAACCCTCCTGAAAGTTAGCAGGTACATACATACATACATACATATATGCTCATAGTAACATAGGCAATGTTTAAATTTTTCACAACATTTCTGTTATAGATGTAAGAGACTGGGTTGGTACAAACTCAAAGTTGGGCAGTATTGTCTGGGAAGGAGTTTAGAGCACCAGATGAAAATTAAGATGGTTCTCTCTTAGTGGAGAAGGAGTATGTGATGATACCCTTTGGGTGATGTGAGGGAGTGCAAATTCCAATCCCAATCAGTGACTCAATCCCACTATGTACTATTAGGCTAAACTACACTTCTGGGAAAGCTCTAAAAGTAGCCATATCATCATCATTCTGAATCACTCACATCACACTTTTAATTAATGGCTCCTTCATTGCATGAAGTTCTTCCTTTATGGGGAGTTCTGCAGAAAGATTTGACCATTCTCTAATTTCTTAATCCCCTTAGACCAGTTTCAAAACAAACTGTCATTCTCAAATTAAGCTTCTATTTATTGCTTCCATTTTTTTTTCTGTTTTGGTCTCTGTCCATAAAGGGACAGAAGCTCTTTTATGACACAGCAGATGGTTACCTTAGATGGTTATCTGAGACTTAGCAAGGTTGGGAAAGGGAAATCCCATGCTCTTTCCCTGTATTTTGAGGTCTTCCTATTCCATTAGCACTTATTGTCTGATGCCTGATGACAGGACAATGGGGACTACATGTTTCAGTGAGATTTCTAACACTACCAAAGTCCCTCTCCATTGCCTCTCTCACTTCACTGTTCTAATTATGCACATTTTCTGTTGCTGTATTCCTCCAGGTCTTGTCTTACCAAATGATGTAATTCTTGATTACAGTTCTTGTACTCAACTTGTACAATCATGCTGATATATTCTTGAATACCTTGATGACAAGTACATGCATTTCCCTGCAAAACAATAGCCACACTAAAGCTTTTATAGCATCCTGGATCCTTCTCTGAAAGTATTTGCCTATACTGTCAATTCCTTCTTTGCTTCTTAGGTTTTTACTTAAGCATAAATATACAAGACCTATACATTAATACGCATTGTCGGGGTAGCACTTCTGGTGGAAGAGTATCATCTCATAAGTGATAAGGGCCACAGACATGGAAAGCATAGCTTAGTGGATCTGGCACTGATGTTGGGAACAACATAGCAGTCATACTGTAAGATTTTCCCACAGAACAACATGTAATTTATTCTAAGTCGTTCCAAAACATCTACTTTTTTTTCTCTGCATAGTTGCTATCTTCTGCAATGTTTTGTTTAGATAACTATTTAAATGGTGAGAATTACATTACAATGGAAGGCTCCACTCAAGGAAAAATTAACCAGTCACACCAACTAACCAATTACCAGTCAGAATTACCCCCAAACCTTGCAATAGTCATACAAAAAATGTCACTTTACAAAGTCAGAGTTATTCATCACTTTGGGGAAGCCTGGATTTTGGCTGATGAAGGAGTAATGGTTTATCCTCTATGGTAAGCAGAACAACTTGCTATATACAGCATGTTACCATTTATCTTACATTCTAACATACATTTACCTCAAATTAAATCAGAGATTAAAATAAGGATCAAAAGCAGACATTTGATTGTAAATTTAAATATTTAGTTACAAGTATATGAGAAAAATAAAAACAAATTTTAAGCAGAAATCCAACCACAACTCTGACCACAGCCCAGCTCAGAGCATCCCAGCTCCCTACAGAACAGAACTTTAAAACCCTGCAGTTCTCAGAATGCTTTTCAGCACAGGAAAACATAGGAACTGCCACATTGGATCAGTTGTTTGCAGTTTTATTGTAGCCATGTTGATCACAGGATATTAGAAAGACAAGGTGGATGAGGTAACACATTTTATTGGACCAACTTCTGTTGGAGAAAGAGACAACCATCAAACTCCACTCTTCTTCAGATCAGTTGTCGATCTGTCAGTTATGGTCATCTATCCAACATTGCCCAATTTTAGACAGAAGGTGCAAAAATCCATGTACTGAACATTTACAGAATAACTTGCTCATGAGAAAAGTTTCTACCTGCATGTAATCCCACTTTTAGGCTTTGCAACACCGAGCAAAGCAATACCTTTAAAAATCTGGGACTCACAGAAAGTCAATGAGACAGACTCCTAAGTCAGTTAGGTACATATTTTAAAAAGGCATTTAGGCACACATTAGACATCTATCTGCATCTGTAGATGCTGAAATACCTAGAAAAATCTGGCCTTTAGGCATTTTTGAAAATTTTACCCAGGAGCTTATATATATCAATCCTCAGTAAAAAAGTAGCACACCTTTTAGATTCCTATGAAATTTAGATCTATATATTCTTCTTGGGGCTCTGAAGTGGGTCAGCAAGTCACATGACAGAAGGGACAGTTTTATGTCAGGAAAGACCACAGACTTTTCCCCATAGTTGACGTGTATAAAGCACCATCTTCCAACGGATCACAAAAGTTCTCTCTCAGCTACACAGCACCATTGATATGCTGTTGCCCTTGGGATGTAGGACATGAGCCAGGAGGAAGACAAGCATGCAGCTCATTGTACATCCAAAAGACTTACATGTGTAAATCCAATATTGAGACTTAGTGTGAGAGTTATGCCTTTTCAGAGTTGTAAGTCATTACATTACATTCAAAATTGTATTACTATAAATTTCACCTGTAATTATAAAAAATGAATAGCAATAAGCCGCTCAAATTTAAAAAGTAAAAAAATCCTTCCAGACAAACTGGATTGTTTTCTTAGATAGAATTATAAAAATCAGTGGATGTAGAGAAGTGGTAGGTTTAGATTTTAGTAAAGCATTTGACATGGGTTGTCATAGAATCTTACTCTCAAAATTAATTCAGAGTGTCTGGGATATGAACTCTGCCTTGAGTTTGCCACGTGATGTGGTAACAAAATACCAGTGCCGTTTTGGGTTTTATGTATAGGCATCACATCACAGTGCTGGGAAACAGAAATAGGAGTCAATGCCTACAGTATGTGAGATATACATTTGCTTTGGGGCCCTTCACTGTCAAAAAAAATTGACACATCGGAGGGAGTCTGAAGAAATGCAACAAAAAAAGATTAGTGGTTTGAAAGGAATTGATGACAAAACAACATATTAAAGGTGGAATCTTCAAAACATCAGCATTGATTTAAGCCTGTTCCCTTCAAAGTCAATGGTAAAACTTCCAGAGTTTGGCCAATGGTGAGTACTTTTGAAAATCCCTTCCTAGATGATGACAAAATATTAGAAGGGGGAAACTCTAAAAAGGGAGATCAATAATTCTGGTTGGTACAAGGGAAAATGTAAGCAGAATATCCTGGCTAAATTGTGGAATAGCCTCTCAAAGGAAATGGCTAGCACACCAGTGTTCGATACACTTAAAACAAACCAGAGAAAGCTCTGGAGAATATATTATAGAGAACGAACCAGCAGGAAGATATACTAAATAACCAAACAGATCAGTTATAGCCCTCATATCTGTGGTGCTACCTATGAATCACAAAAAATGTATGAGTCACTGGTCAAACAACATTTGTGCTTTTCTGTGAAGCTGCAAGTCTTAGTAGATATCTGAAATACGTACACATTTCATACTTCAACTCAAACGTTTAGTAATGAAAGTACCTCAAAACTTTTGAAATGCAGATTTGTACAGCTTACTATTGCATATTACTCCTATTGATAGAACAGTAATTTGCAGCCTCATTAAATACAAATTTTCAAAAATTACTCCTGATTCTGAATTCCTATAAGGAGATGCATAGTTTAGTGGGTAGAATTAGGAATCAAGACTTCTAGATCCAATTCTCACATTATTTGTCTCCTCCAAAGAATGTATTCGTGGCTCAGCCAATGACTCACTGAATAAGTTTGAAAAAGTTTCTTCACCACCATGTGTCTAAGTTCCTGTACCTGTAAATTAGGTATAATGAAAGGTACATGCTTCTGATGAGTTTTGTGAGGCTTAATAATAATCATTACCATGCTATCGTGAACCAGAACTAGCAGATAATATAGTAAAGCCTACAATTTAAGTCGTAGGGACCAGATTATTCAGAAAGATTTTATATGATAAGGAAATTGTAAATGTTAGTTTACACAGTTGAACCCAGCATGCCAGAACTTGTCATTCTGTTCTGTTCAGTCCTTCGAAGAACTGTCACTAAGATCCGTTAATAATGTGAATGATGAGCTGTTGCAACCAGGTTTCTTCCACAGGACAGTGAAGATCAATACATGAACAATGAAAATTACTAAAAATGTCCTAAAAATGATCCAAGCCTGTTGCAATTATATTTGAAAACTTAATTCTTTTTTATGATGGTCAGTTAAAACTCAGGGGAAATGCTAAGTAAACAGGCTGTTAGGGAGCAGCCATCCATGTGTGGAGAGAAAGATCTTCCTCCCAAACCTGAGGGCAGGATGCAGACTAGCTGCACAGCTGCTCCATAAAGAGGGTCTGTAGTGGTGGTTGGGGCCCTCCATCATGGAGTTTTAAGCACTGGATGTCACAGTAGTTCATACAAGAGCAGCTCCCCAGGTCACTTCCCCATTCCAACCTCAAAAACTACCTTCTCCAGTGCAACGAAGGGTGAAACAGGGAGTCCTTCTGTACAACCACTCCGTGACCTTCCACAGCAGCCCAACATAACTGTGGTTCTGTGGCCTTTCAACCTTTCACATTCACAGAAGATAACAGCATTGCACCCCATTGAACCTCTCTGAGTGGGGGGATAATTTCATATCAAAGAAACTTAGCTTTGCTGAGGGCTAGCCTTCATTTAAATAAAACAAGACACTCCAAGAATGGAGATGCCCAAACTGCAACACCAAGGGCCACCTCTGCTCAGAGGCCATAATGAACTTTAGTTATGTAAAATAAACACACAATTATAATATTTGATTGTACTTGTATCATCTGTGATATAGAATCATAGAATCATAGAATTCAAGATCAGAAGGGACCATTATGATCATCTAATCTGACCTCCTGCAAGATGCAGGCCTCATATGCCGATCCACCCACTCCTTAAGCAAGCGACCCCTGCCCCATGCTTCGGAGGAAGGCGAAAAACCTCCAGGGCCACTGCCAATCTACCCTGGAGGAAAATTCCTTCCCGATCCCAAATATGGCGGTCAGCTGAACCCCGAGCATGCGGGCAAGACTCTCTAGCCATACCCTCTGGAAAAAGCTTAAGGATATCATATCATTGACCCATTGTACTATTTACCAGTGTGGCACTTAATTGACCTATTGACTAAGCCCCTTATCCTATCATACCATCTCCTCCATAAACTTATCTAGCTTAATCTTAAAGTCATGGAGGTCCTTCGCCCCCACTGTTTCCCTCGGTAGGCTGTTCCAGTATTGCACTCCTCTGATGGTTAGAAACCGTCGTCTAATTTCAAGCCTAAATTTCCTGACTGACAATTTATATCCGTTCGTCCTCGTGTCCACATTAGCACTGAGCTGAAATAATTCCTCTCCTTCCCTGGTATTTATCCCTCTGATATATTTAAAGAGTGCAATCATATCTCCTCTTATCCTTCTTTTGGTTAAGGAAAACAAGCCGAGCTCCTCAAGTCTCCTTTCATACGACAGGCCTTCCATTCCTCGGATCATTCTAGTGGCCCTTCTTTGTACCCGTTCCAGTTTGAATTCAGTTTGATATGTGACTAGAGATTGCTTATCTACCCATAGTAAAAACTTGAATCGTTAAAGTTTTCAACTACAAGGAGAAGGCCAGTAAATGACTACATATATATCTCAGGCTATGCTTCAGACACCACCGCTCAGAAGAGTAGAGCTGTGTCCAGTGGCTGATGCTTCCTAGGTATCCATGAATTATACATTTATTTTATGCAATTTCAAACACTGTTAAATTCTCACTAGTCAGCTATAGCTGCAGAAAATGGGCCTGATCCTGGAGAATTTAGCACATCACAGTACTGGGCTCAGTCAGACAAGCAAAGGCAGCTAATATAACTCTTTTAGCTAGATCAAAGCTGAAAACAATACCCTCAGGTACCTTGTATACTCACACGCATGCACACTCCGCACTTGCACTGTTTTTCAATTCACCTCATTCTAGGTGAGGTTGTATTGCTCAGAAGAGTGACCAAATACAAGCAATAAGGGTCCAGTCCAACTCCCACTGAAAGTCAGTGGGTGTCTTTCCATTGACTTCGAAGGGAGCTGAATCAGGTCCTTGTTGAACATCAGGGAAGATGTTCATCAAGATTTGTAAACATGATTTTCTGTTCATCTTTCTGCTTCTTTACTTGATAATCTCATTTCTCTGGCCCAGTGCCATAGGCTGCTGGTCTTCAGATGATTTACGGTAAACAGAAGAAAAATTCTGTAAACTTGCATTATATTGCCAGTGACACACACTTCAGTTTCCTTCTGTAGTCTCAATGAAACAAAAACAAACAAACAAAGAAGCTATTGTATTTCCTCCAGACTTTTGAGTAACTCGCTTCAGTCCTAATTGAAAGAAAGTAGGTATTATGGAGAGACAAATTATGCTATACATAATGAATTTCATAAGAAGACAAATATAACAATATTGCCTTTTAACTAGGAAACATTGTGTTTTAAACTAAAGAATCATTTAGATTTCAAATTTCTCAAAACAGTTGCAAGGAGACTTAGAATTTCAGAGCAATTGCAAGATTGTGTAGAGCTCAGAATTTAGTTTAATGAACAAGATGAAGAGACACTAAGAAATCTCAATTAGTTATCATTAGTTATACTAGCTTCAGTTGCTGAGTGAACAATATCAGATTAGTAAAAGGAAAAAGAAAACCACATTTAAATAATATCAAGGTTTGTGTGACAAGAAGAAACAAAGTCCAGGAAATTCAAAGTTAAGGTTGGCACGCCATTCTCCTCCACTCTCACGGCTCAAAGGCGACGACTAAATGGTACGATAACAAAATGTCAGACAAAACTTTGAATTTCCTGGCTTTGGTTAGTTTTATTCATCAGTCGCATTTCAACGTTGCGGTTGGAATTTCTTGATTTTATGGGGTAATATGTTTATTTTTAGACAGGGAATAAAGAAAACAAAAAAAAGGTAAAAGTATCTTGTCCCCACCTTATGTAAATAAGAATTGGACTACACAAAACACAGACTAGCATGAAATCATGGACTATACTAATATATGTAGATATAGTTGCAGTAATTATATACCCAGTACACCAATCCACCAAAACCATGATTAAATAGATATTTTGAAACCTTTATTATGTATCTAATTGAACAAATACCTTCTTTGGAGAACATAATATAGATTACCTAATTAAGCCATGTGATCTGTGTAATAAACCCATATATATGAAACATGTGCAGCAAACAATTATTCATCCTGAATATGTCATTGAATTATTTTATAATTTTCAAAGTAGGAAAAATATTAGACCATATGTGGACTGATCACCTCCCATTTTTTCTTCCTTTTCTTCTCTCTCTTTAACAAAAATTCCCTTGTAATTTAAGGTGTACAAATCTAAAAAATGTTCAGTACTGGAAAACTAACACTTCGTTTTCTTATTTCTTGAATCAAATATGGATGAATTATGTATTTTTATTTTAAAAGTGTGATGTCTGAAAACATCTAGATTGTTTTAAATTACAACCTTAACTATAGCAGATTGTATCTGATTAAATTAGCACTATACAAATCAATGGAGCACATATAAACCCTGTGGCTTGACATTCTGGAGGGTAAGAAGCTTTTTACCCCCATCTGTTGCACATCTCAACAGGGTACAGTGCAGAGAGGGCTCTTTGCAGAGAGCAGCAACAGAGTTGAGTAAACTCTAATGAAGTCCCTCCTCCTTAGCCTCTGAATAAAGCGGACATCACTGTGGCTGGGTTAGGAGGTAAGGCCTCAAAAGGATTAGGATTAGGAAGCAGGCCTGCCTGAATGCACCTGAGGACTCTGGGACTATGCTATTCACTGACACCAAATCCTCGGTGGTGTTTAGTGGATGGGGAAGGGGGAAGTGATGCAGTAAAGGGACATTTGCCTATTGGGAATTCACATCAGATGGCTAGGAACCAAGTTAACAGACTACTGCCAAAAAGTTACTATGGAAGAGTGCATTATTTATCAGATATATCATTGCTATGTTTGTCCACACTGAGCCTGTGTTCTCTTTTCTGCTAAAAAAAAGTTGTCCTTGTTTCATACACAGACTTAGTGACTGTGAGTGGGGACCAGGGAAGGTATTAATGATCCCAGAAATTCTGGGTGGGGTTTTGAGCCAGTAGTGTTTGTTAGTGTTAAGAGGGTCCCCTACACATTTGAACCCAGCCCTTGCTGCCATTTACAACACCTGACAGAAGTGTTACAATACATTACACAGAATAAAAACTAATTAATAGATCTCAACATGTAATTACTAATAGGAAACCAGCATTGGATGAAGCTGTTTCTAGTGGAGTTTCACAGGGATCTGTTCTTTCCGAATGCTCTTCAATGTCTCTATTAATGATCTGGAACTAACTATGAAATCACTGCTGATACAATTCAAAGAAACAAAAATTGGTAAGGATCAGTTACATAAAGAGATCTTGACCACTTGGTTAGCTGGGCTTATTCAACCAACATACATTATAACTGAGCCAAATGAAAGAGTATATATCTAGGAACACACAATGGACACAATTACAGGATGGGGAACTGTATCATGAAAATCAGTTTCTCTGAAAAGATCTTGTGGTGGCTAGTCAACTGACCATAAGCTCCCAGTGTGATGCTGTGGCTCAGATCCTTTGGTGGATTAAAAGAGAATATCAAGGAGGAATTGGGAAGCAGTATTATCTATATACATGGTATTGCAGAGGCCATTACTGGTATATAATGTCCAGAGCTAGCGTCCACAGTTTAAAAAGGCTGTTGGAAAATTGAAAAGGGTAAAAAAAAAAAAAGGCAAAAAAAAAAGCCAATAAAATGATTTGATGTCTGGAAAAAAAAATCTACTTTGCAAAGAGATTTAACCTATTTAGCTTAAGTGGCGATGTGATCCAAGTTTACAATTGGAGGGAAGATTTCTGGTAGTAGAGAGCTCTTTAGTTAAGCAGAGAAAGGCATAAGTTCCAAAGCATACAAGTTGAAGCTAAACATATTTAAACTGGAAATACTTTTGATAGTGAAGGTAATTAACCACAGAAACAATTTTGCAAGGGATCTCATAGATTCTCCATCACTTGAAGTCTTTTAATCAATCTTGATTTAAATATATATATATTTTCATTCTAGTTCAACCAGAAGTTATAGACCTGATGTAGATTGACTGGATGGAGTTCTATGGCCTGAATTACACAGGAAGTCAGACTAGATGATCATAAGAGAGTCCCTTCTAGTCTTAAAATTCACAAACAGCATTATTTGTTTTCCAGTAGCCCTCAAAATTCCCAGTCACAATTAGGCCCCTTTTGGAGCAGATGCTCAACAAACATATATTAGAGACAGCATCAGCCCCCCAAATTTTATAATCTAAAATCTCAATCCTGAAATTTACATTCAGTAGAACTTCATATGCATGTATGCATGGATTGGGGTCTTAATCACTGTGACAACGCAATACCAATATTATTTATTGTGCCATAATCAAGCTACCTGAAAAAAATGATAACCTATATTAATTATTCCTTTTAAAGTAGACTGTTTTATATTACTAAAGCCATATTCTGAATTAGCATCAAGGAGACCCAAACTGAGTATTACCTTTAAATCCCTGTTGCCAAATATGGTGACTTACATGATGTGGGCATTGCCCTACTAAACATGTTGGTGAATTCTTTATTTGACCCAAAGCTGCCTAATGAATAAAGGATCAAAAGTTTTTCACATTGACCACAGTAGCCCTGACGTGGTTGCATCAAGCCAACAAGATAGGTACTTTTCTGAAGGTGTCTGTGTTACCAATGGAAAGAATTATTTATCCATCCCCATTGTTGATCATTCAACCAACAGAGCCCCCTTTCAAGCCCAGCGGGAGGTTTCTCCTCTGTGTTTGAGGTCCAGTGCTGCTATACCATTTGCAATTATTTCTCCTGACCACTGCCAACACACCACTATGTTTTTGCAGTTTTTGTCCCCCCAAATCGCTATATTTCTAATGATCACTTCAATAGTTACTAGAAGTATGTGCTCCAGAGCTGTAGGATTCAGTTTTTATTTTGAGTATACTGTACTACTTTCACCACTTCCTATACCCAGCCATAGCTTATCTATCATTTGATTCTGACAGATACATATTTTATATCTTGACAAGCAACCCACTTGACTGCTTTCCTGTGACATCATCTTATCTCTGGATGTACCAACCTGTTAATAACTTCATTTTCTGGTTGAATTTTTCCAAATTAAATTAAGCGGGTGAAACATGTTAAGCTCACCAATTCCTCTTAACACTTCGGCTGAAGGGCATCTTCTGAAAGCTTGTTCTAAACTTGGTGACAGACATGACAACCTATTCAGAGTGGAGTTTGGTCCAAGATATCAGGGTCCTGGAAAGTGATAGATTTTTTTCAAGAGCAAAAACAAAATCTAAATATTCAGCATTTACCTGATAGCTACTATTCCAAAGACTATATCATAGTTTGATAGTACTTGAAGGAATCCTTGGTAAGATAAAAAGCAGTAACAGTATATGACAAAACTAATTCTATTTCTCTTGGTTAGATAGAGGAATGGAAGCTAAACATTGTCCGAATTATAGCATGAAATATTTCCCTCTTTCTCTTATGACAATAACAGATCAACAGCTTTTCTTACATGCTAATTAAAACAGATTTATAAAAAAAATTGCGGGGGGGATGTATTATATGACACAGTTAATTAAATTTGGGTGCTTCTGTATTTATCCCATTCTATAACGAAGTGGGTCCAGTGTGGAAACTGAATGTATCTTTGGATAGGACTGGACATGAAATTATCAGGTCAAACGACAGCGGTAACTGAATAATACTGGACACAAAAATCAGGAAACCTGGATTCTCTTCCTGCCTCTGATCTGATGTGTAACATTGGGTAAGTCACTTTCCCTCTCTGTGCCTCAGTTTCCTCCCTTATAAATAGGGGCAATGATACTTTAAAATAGCTACATATTATTTCATTTTTTAAAGTACCAATACCAGTTACCACAAAAAGGTTTTTCCATTTTGTTTTGTTTTTCATTTTGTGGTGTCTTACACATATTCAGGCTGTTTCAAAAAGAAACAGAAGATAGTGAGAAGCAACCTTAGAACTAAAGATTCTAGGCATCAGCCTAATCATAAAAAGGGTGTTTAATTAACATTGTTCAGAGCATTGTTCAGGAAGGTGAGAGCTAAATCCTCCACCATTCTATAGACTGACAGTCCTTCCTTCTGTCGTTTGACATGCCAGAACACCCACAGTACTGTACTTGAAGCAACATCTCTTATCAGTAACTGCTAAGCAATGTCACCAGACTGGCTCCTTCTGTACTTCAGTAACCCTAGGCTAAGGGGAAGTTGACAAAAACTGAAAGCTCAACAAATGCTTTGGGTCAGATATACTTTGCTGTATGTGCAAGTTGTTTATTACAACTGGAACTTATTTTGATAAGAAAGGGGGCATCGGAGAAAGAAAAGTGCCTCTTCCTGTATTTCCCAGAAATGACCTACCTTGGTTAGGGTGTTCTTGGCATACACACACACAAAGCCATTAGGATTTTAGGGGAAAAGAAAGGTATAATGAAGTGGTTGGACTAAATAGAAAGTCCAAAAAGAGTCAGGTCACTTTGTTATTGTTTTGCACCTAACAGAATGTTTTACTGTTAAGTGAGAGGACAGATGGGGAAGTTGGGAGCTGGGGGTAAGGTGGCGGAGGGAGGAATAATATCATTCCCTGGAGGCAGGTCTTTGAAATCCCATTCAGACTCCTAAATTGCATAAATTATCATTGCTTGTTACTGTGACATTGGGGCTGTAATAACATATGCAGTTTGCATTGCTCCATTATATACAAATATAGCCATTAGGGCCAAATCCTGGTCTCACTTAACTCAAGGGGAGTTTTCCTTTTGCCTTCCATGGATCCAAAGTTGACTGTCTGTCAGGGGCGGCTCTAGACATTTCGCCGCCCCAAGCACGTGCCTGTGGAGGGTCCACCGGAGCCGCGGGACCAGCGGACCCTCCACAGGCACGCCACCGAAGGCAGCCTGCCTGCTACCCTCCCAGAGACCAGCAGAGTGCCCCCTGCGGCATGCCGCCCCAAGCACGCGCTTGGCGTGCTGGGGCCTGGAGCCGCCCCTGCTGTCTGTGTGTTCCATTCTTTGCACCCGAAGAAGTGGGCTGTAGCCCACGAAAGCTTAGGCTGAAATAAATTTGTTAGTCTCTAAGGTGCCACAAGTACTCCTGTTCTTTTTGCGGATACAGACTAACATGGCTGCTACTCCGAAACCTAAAGGTGAGATTCAGAAAACCCACGTATCTCATTGTGCTTTACCTGGGTGTTCTAAGGGTCTGAGGGTGAGAAATCCCACCCCACAAAAAAGGAGACAGTTGTGAGGCTGCACCTCCATGGATTGCCAGTGCACACCATGCTCCTGTCATACTCTGTCCCACGTCAGCTTGCCCCCCGTGTTTAAGGCAGCCTTGTAAATTATCCTAGGGCAGATTTAACCCAGTTGTTTTAAGGACCTAACTAATGATGAAGTATTTTACTAAATTGTAGTGCCTGTTTATTAGCTAAGAAATAAACTAGTTCTCTGAAAAATACTGACCCTGATCCAGAAGTCCCTACTCAGGCAAAACACATTAAAGTCAATGGGAGTTTTGTTTGAGAAAAGGACTGGAAACCTGGGTAGAATGATGGAAGTAACTTGAAATCTGAGAAATGCTACAGATAAAGCTAAGCCCTTTAATTAGGAATATACGGAAGCTGTATATCGTAGCCGCAGTATGTGTTATTGTATCGGGGACTAAATCATATTTGAAACTGTAACTTAAGTTGCCAAGCCTCCAGGATTGTCCTGGAGTCTCCAGGAATTAAAGGTTAATCTTTAATGGAAGATTATATCATGTGATAAAAACTCCAGGAATTCATCCAACCAAAACTGGCAACCCTGACTGTGACTTCGCTAAAAGATTTAATTAGAGCTAATATAAATGCATTTTTCCGACACCGTTGATCTAATCAACATTGGCAGTTTTAATTACAGTACTATTTAAGGAGAAAATATTGCATTACTGTGAAAAAGGATGAATTATTTTACATTGTAGGTGTACCTTCTAGTCCTGTATCTGTCACACAAGCAGTGTCTTTAATAGCTGCTAATCTTATGTCTATTTCTAAAGTTGCGGTTCAATCTGATAAAAGCAGACATAAATCAAATAATTGCCACATATTCTATTTTCGATTATTTTCTCCCTACTTAGTCTTCACTACAGACAGACTGACAGGTCTAATGTGAGGCTCCTGAAATGTAGTTACTTCTAAGCTTCAGCACTCCAGAGCACATAAAATAAACATACGATCAATGAAATGAAACATGACAAAATGTTTCATATTGATGTTTCTTTTCTTTTCAAAATGTCTCTTTTTGGTTAATGCCCTCAGTCACTTTTTCCATACATTTTCTTTTTTGTAATGTATAGCTTTCCTAGTTCTGATTTCAAGTTCAGGGTGCCTGGGGAGAATTGGAAGATTTCTTCAAACCAAGGCTGTTCCTTCAGCCTTTCACATGAGAAAATTGTTAGGCGCATTAAAGTATTCCTGACTATGTTGCATTCCTTTGTTCAGAGTGAGTTTTGGGAACACATCCTTTTCTCATTATATTTCCATAAAATATATTTGATCTATTCTATTCTTAGAATACCTCTGATGTGGTCTGTGAATGAAGCACAGTAAAAAAATATATTTCTTTTTTTTATATGAGACAAAATGTTTCCATTTCTTAGACACATAAAAAGTCAATATATAGCACTACACAAAAGTAAAACTTTACAGAAAGTTTTAGTGCAGCTCACTATAGATCACAAAAGGCATCCATCCTTATATAATTTTTTTGTGATTCAATGCCTCACCAAATGTATACAAGCAGCTACAGAATGAGGGGGGGAGAGAGAGAGAGAGAGAGAGACATGAAAGGAAAGAGAAATAGAGAGAAATACAGACCTGGATACTATAATTGGGAAGCAAGTTAATATTTAGAAGCAAAGAAAAATGTTAACCTCTGCCTCCTAGAGCAAAATAAATCTGTTGTAATAGTAGAGGACAATAAAACCACCTTTGAAAAGTTTTAATATTTTCAGAGCACAACTCAGAATATTTCTAAATGTGGACAGATATTTGAAATGTTTATATAGACAGCTCATTGCAACAGTCAATGATTTTTTTCCCCTTCCACTTTCAAATCCTCTTTTGGTTCTTCTGTACCTTAGGGCCCAGTTGAACACCAAGTAGCAGCTGCAATTACCAGTACAGAATTTTCCACAGCTCACTCTGTGTTATTTATTGTTCCTCTTGTAAAATTTATTATTTTTTGAAAAAAATTCTTCAGCACACTTATCTCTAGAGCTTTCCATCATCTAGGAAAGACTGCTCTGACCTGACACATTGAAAACATTAGAGAACTAGGAGTTCAAGGCCTTGTTGGTACTTGAAATTGGTCCTGATTCAGCCATTGGTGGACAGTGACTGGTGCAACTGCAGTGGTTCAAACATCAAAAGTAGCTAAGGTAAACCACAATTTGAAACAGTTGAATTTACCTTGGTTTCAACAGAGGTAAGATCAGCCTGTGCAAAGTGAGGCTCTCTTTTTCCACAGCTATGGTTTTCAAAAGTGCAACTGCGCTGGTTGCTGACTACAAATGACTTAAGGACAGATTTTTAAAAGGTATTTAGGATTCTAACTCCCATTCTGGGAACTAGGTGACTAAATACCTTTGCACATTTGACCCTTAATATTAGGATTAACTGTAAAATTAATTTGCCTGCTCCCTCATAATATCCCACTCCACAGTCCATTAAAGAACCTTTCCTCCTTATTCCCACTCTTGGAGAGTCTGTATGAAAGGCTTAAGGGGAAATAATATAATTAATTTTGAAATGCAGGTTAGTTTTATTCATTGTATTTTAATGCTGAAGTTAAGCCACAGAAAAGGATATTACACCTCACATCAATCACAGGCACATTTAGGTCCAGGCATCAACAGCAATCAAATGGGGCCCAGTTTGAGCCTTTCATTCTTCTCATAAATACATGTATTTACTGCCAAGTGTTTAACTGACAAACAGGAGCTCCCTACAGGTGACTTTGGTGCAGCCTTGTAATAATAATGAAATAGTTTATTTTCCTATAACCACTGAAAAAATATAAAGGAAAATCATTTGCACTGGAGGACCGTGCATTCTTTGCATTAGCCTTTCACTTCTGGAATCAAATATGGCTTAGGTTTCAAATAGAATGAAGACTGATGGTTTCTGTCAGTGGACATTTGGTGTATCTGTATCATAAAACCACTGCAAAACTTTGTACAAATTGCAGTGACCTAATATTGGAATAGAAATGTGGGAAGTTAGGACTTGGGTGTGTTTGCAGAGTTGTATGGGGAATGTCATCTATCCCTGTTGATACCTGGTTGTTATCTTTTACTTTCAAAAGCACAAAAATTCAGCAAATAAGATTTTAAAATAAAATCATATAAGATGACATAGGTAGGTTTCAAATACTAACTGAAAAGCTTTACCATGTTCTTTGACAAAAAGTGTACATTCGCTTTTATCAGACACCGTCTGATTAAAGTAATAAACATACACTAGTAGGGTGACCAGACAGCAAGTATGAAAAATCAGGACAGGGGGTGAGGGGTGATAGGAGCCTATATGAGAAAAAGCCCCAAATATTGGGACTGTCCCTATATAATTGAGACACCTGGTCACCCTATACACTAGCTTTAAAAAACCCACATTAATAAGTACTGCATGTGTGACAGGATCATTCTAGCAAATAAGTCTTTTCTTCTACTAAGCATTCTGGCATAAAGATATTTGCACATAACATGGTATTTTCATCACACAATCCAGGGATTTAAACATGAAGGAATTTACATGTAGGGGAGATCTTTGGCCCAATATTTCTTTCAGAGTTGCAACATGGGTGAAGCAATATCTTTTATTGGACCAACTTCTGTGGGTGAAAGGGGCAAACTTTCAAGCTTACACAGAGCTCTTCTTCAGGTCTGCAAAAGATATTCAGAGTGTCATAGCTAAATAAGGAGTTAACATGATATAAGAGACCATTCAAGATGAAGTAGAGAGCACTCATAGGATAAAGGAGGGTTATAGATTGTTGTAGTGAGCCATAAATTCAGTGACTTTATTGAGTCCATGATTTTTATTCTCTAACAAAGCTAGGAATTTAAATTCCCAGGCTTGTCTGTTGCAGGTGTTGTGCAGGTTTCCTTGAAAACAAGGACTGATAAGTCAGATACGGAGTGATCATTTTGTGAAAAGTATTTGACCAGGGGTGATATGGTGTTTTTGTCTTCTATCATTGTTCTGTGGAAGTTCTTTTGAGAGTGTAGTAATTGTCACGTTTTACCCATGTCATTGGGTCATTTAGAGCACTGGGTGGAGTACACCAAGTGTTGTGATGAGCATGTGTAGGACCCATGGATGTTGAAAGGTGCATTGTGGGGGCTACTGATCATCATAGCAGCAGAAGTATGTCTGCAGGTTTTGCATCTGTTGTCCTGGCAAGGTCTGGTGACACTTTGAGTTGGTGGGTCCTGGTCTGTTGGGAGCTTGCTTCTGATAATAAGCTTGGCAAGGTTGGGGGGTTGTTTGAAGGTCATAAATGGGGGTTCATGAAAGATTCCTTTCAGGATGTGGCCCCCACTGAGAATGGGTGGTAACAGTTTAATGATACCCCATATAGGTTCCAGTGTAGAGTGGTAGATGACAACTACCACTCCCCCCCCCCCCCCGTGTATTGAAGCAGGTTCTCTCAGGGTATTTGGGTGGCTCATTCCAAGATGTGATCTACTCCTCTGGTGGGGTGTCCTTGTTTGGTTAAGGTGTTTTTAAAGAGAGTTAATGTATGTATCACAGACTTTCTCCTTGGAGCGTATTCTGTGGTATCTGAGTGACTGGCTGTAGAGAATAGATTTCTTGGTGTGTTTGGAGCTGTTACTGGATATGTGAAGGTTGTTTCAGAGATATCATATAGTTCTTCTCTCTTTGGCTGCTTGGCCTCTTCACTGTCTCCCTGGTACCATTAAGCCAAAAGATCTCATCCCCACATATTCTAGGATGTTGTAAGAGGCAATGCCTTCCATGACATTTCTTCCCCTGCTATGTTTGAGTGGTTGAGTCTCAGACTCCACATCTCCAAAGCCCATGTCATGGCTACATAGTCATTGGGCTCCTCTTCAGCAAAAGTAGGTTTGGCCTGGGTTCCAGAACTCCAGCCAGCTTGATGGCCACAGAATGTCAGAAGGAATATCTGGCTCTGCTGAAGTACATTTGCTGAGCTGTAGCTAAGGATATCTCAGTGTTTCCATGGCACCATCTAAAATCCTTCCTGAGGGAAGGAACAATATTTCCTGTAGTTTCTCCAGTGCAGTGTCTGCATGTAACTTTTTGGTTGTGTGGCCTCAATAAATAATTTCTTTTAAAAATGTTAAAATAAAGTATAACTTCTACTTCTAAAAGTGGTTTCTTCACAAAAGGAGGATTCAGATGGCTTACAAGGTATTGAACCAAGATGACCTATTCCTTTCACGTAAACTGCTGAATAGTCATCAGATTATAAATGTAACCCAGTGATCCCAAACCACTGAGGATATGATTATGTTACAGTCTCACCTATAGAACTTTAGCACAGGCAGTAGTAACTCATGTTGAGAAGTGTCGAGGATCATCTGACCCTCTGACTATTACTCATCCATGTGTTCACTAATGATACTGCAAGGGATGACCCTGACCAGATCAGAAGTGACTACAGGGCTCTGGGATCAGGGGTGAAGGTGGTGTTCTCTTTGATCCTTCCAGTTAAGTGTAGAGGTCCAGACCAAGACAGATGCATCCTGGAGGTGAGTGCCTGGCTGCGAGAATGGTGTCACCAGGAGGACTTTGTCTTCCCTGAACATGGGATACTATTCCAGGAAGAAGGACTGCTAAGCAGAGATGGAGTCCACCTATCAAGGAAGGGGAAGAGCACATTTGGATACAAATTGGCTAACCTAGTGAGGAAGGCTTTAAACTAGGTTCAATGGGGGCAGGAGACAAAAGCTCACAAGTAAGTAAAAACAAAAGAAACCTGAGAGAAGGGTCAGAATGTGAGGGGAGCCTGGACCATTATAGCATGTATAAGAGAGAGACAAGAGACAAAATAGGGGGAAATCAAATCAGTATCTTAGATATCTGTATACTAATGCAGGAAGTATGAGGAATAAGTAGAAAGACCTAGAAATGCTAGTTAATTAACACAACTATGATATAATTGGTATCACAGAGACTTAGGATAATACATATGGTTTGAATATTGGTATACAAGAGTACTTGCACAGGAAAGACAGGCAGGGGAAAAAGTGAGGAGGCGTTGGAATGAGGTTGAGATGGAAATAGGAGACAGACTTGTTGAAAGTTTCTGGGTAAGTATAAAAGGGATAAAAAACAAATGCGATGTCATAGTAGGGGTCTACTACAGACCACCTAACCAGGAAGAAGAGCTGGATGAGGCTTTTTTTTATAAACAACCAACGAAACCATCTAAAGCACTGGACTTGGTGATGATAGGTGACTTCAACTACTCAGACATCGGTTGAGAAAATAACACAGCAGGGCACAGATTATACAAGTTCTTGGAATGTACTGGAGACAACTTTTTTATTTTGGAAGGTGGAGAAGGGTAGAGGCTGTTCTCTATTTGATTTTTACAAATAGGGAGGAACTGGTGAAGAATCTGAAAGTGGAAGGCAGCTTGGGTGAAAGCGATCATGAAATAATAGCATTCATGATTCTAAGGAATGGTAGGAGGGAAAACAGCTCAATAATTATAATAGGATTTCAAGAAGGCAGACTTTAGAAAACTCAGGGAGTTGGTAGGTAAGATCCCATGGGAAGCAAGTCTAAGGGAAAAAAAACAGTTCAAGAGAGTTGGCAGTTTTTCAAAGAGACATTATTAAGGGCACAAGAGCAAATTATCCCATTGCATAAGAAAGATAGGAAGTATGACAAGAGGCCACCCTGGCTTAACCAAGAGATCTTTAATTATCTGAAATGCAAAAGAGAATCCTACAAAAAGTGGAAACTAGGTCAGATAAAGGATGAATATGAACAAACAACACAAGTACGTAGGGACAAAATTAGAAAGGCCAAGTCACAAAACAACATTAAACTAGCAAGAGACATAAATGGTAACAAGAAAACATTCTACAAATACATTAGAAGCAAGAGGAAGACCAAGGACAAGGTAGGCCCATTACTCAATGGGAGATGGGTGTCGGAACATGGAAATAACAAAAGTGCTAAATGACTATTTTGTTTGTTTTTTCCCCCAAAAAATTTACTACCAATTGGACATCTAATGTAGTAAATACCAGTGGAAAGGAGGTAGGATGAGAGGCTAAAATAGGGAATGAACATGTTAAAAATGTCTTAGGGCTAGTCTACACTTACCGTCCGGGTCGACGCGGTGAGTTCGACTTCTCGGAGTTCGAACTATCGCGTCTGATCTAGACGCGATAGTTCAAACTCCGGAAGCGCCGCGGTCGACTCCGGTACTCCACCACTGCAAACGGCGGTGGCGGAGTCAACCTTGGAGCCACGGAGTTCGACCCCGCCGCGTCTGGACGGGTGAGTAGTTCGAATTAGGGTACTTCGAATTCAGCTACGCTATTCACATAGCTGAATTTGCGTACCCTAATTCGAACCCCCTTTTTAGTGTAGACCAGGCCTTAGACAAGTTAGATGTCTTCAAGTCACCAGGCCCTGATGAAATACATCCTAGAAAGCTCAAGGAGCTGGCTGAGGAGATATCTAAGCCATTTGCAATTATCTTCTAAAAGTCATGGAAGACGGGAGAGATTCCAGAGGACTGGAAAGGGGCAAATATAATGCCAATAAAATAAAATAAAAAGTGGAGTAAGGACAACGGACAACAGGGGGAATTACAGACCAGTCAGCTTAACTACAGTACTGAAAAGATAATACAGCAAATAATTAAGCAATCAATTTGCAAACACCTAGAAGATAATAAGGTGTTAAGTAACAGTCAAAATGGATTTGTCAAGAACAAATCATGTCAAACCAACCTAATAGCTTTCTTTGACAGAGTAACAATCTTTGTGGATAGCAGGGAAGCAGTATATATGGTATATATTGACTTTAGTAAGGCTTTTGATACGGTTTCATATGACCAGGGAAATACAACCTAGATGGAGCTACTATAAGGTGGGTGTATAACAGGTTGGAAAACCATTCCCAGAGAATAGTCATCAGTGGTTCACAGTCCAGCTAGAAGGGCATATCAAGTTGGTTCCCACAGGGATCAATTTGGGTCTGGTTCTGTTCAATATATTCATCAATGATTTAGACAATGGTATAGAGTACACTTATAAAGTTTGCAGACAATATCAAGCTGGTAGGTTTTGCAAGTGCTTTGGAAAATAGAATTAAAATTCAAAATGATCTGGACAAATTGGAGGAATGTCTGAAGTAAATAGGATGAATAAAGGACAAATGCAAAGTACACCACTTAGGAAGGAACAATCATTTGCACATATGCAAAATGAGAAATGACTGTCTAGGAAGGAGTACTGCAGAAAGGGATTTGGGGGGTCATAGTGGATCACAAGCTAAATATGAGTCAACAGCAAAACACTGTTGCAAAAAAGCAAACATCATTCTGGCATGTATTAGCAAGAGTACTGTAAGCAAGACACAAGAAGTGATTCTTCCATTCTACTCTATGCTGATTAGGCCTCAACTGGAGTATTGTGTCCAGTTCTGGGCACAACATTTCAGGAAAAGGTGGACAAATTGGAGAAAGTCCAGAGGAGAGCAATAAAAATGATTTAAGGTCTAGAAAACATCACCTATGAAGGAAGATTGAAAAAACTGGGTTTGTTTAGCCTGGAGACGAGAAGACTAAGGGGGACATGATAACAGTTCTTAAGTACATAAAAGGTTGTTACAAGGAGGAGGGAGAAAACATTTTCTTGTTAACCTCTGAGGCTAGGACAAGAAGCAATGGGCTTCAACTGCAACAAAGGCAGTTTAGGGTGGACATTATGAAAAACTTCCTAACTGTCAGGGTGGTTAAGCACTGGAATAAATTGCCCAGGAAGGTTGTGGAATCTTCATCATTGGAGATTTTTAAGAGCAGATTAGATAAAACGCCTGTCAGGGATGGTCTAGATAACACTTAGTCCTGGCTTGCATGCAGGGGACTGAGCTAGATGACCTCTCAGGTTCCTTTCCAGTCCCACGATTATAGCTTATAGCTCTGGAAGTACCCAGTTCCAACCCAGTGTGTCAGCGATGATGGCAAACATCATAACTACTGCTGGACATTACCAACCAAAGGGTACAATCAGATATTACACTTTTTAAATGTACTATTCTTCCCATTAACGTCCATGAATCTACATCCTTGGCAACTTCAAGTTTTGCTGTGGGTTGTACAACTGTGTCTAACTCAGAATTTGGCACTTATCTTTAAGTCTCATGTCCCCATGTTTGCTCAAAAGGTTATAACTTTGTCATTATGGCTAGAGCATCAGTTATATTTTTTAATATCCTGGATTTTTTCATTTCCATTACAACTGGAGTTGATTGAAACTTTTCCTGCTGAGATTTTTCTCACTAATCATATCTGGTTTCATTGGTAAACGTCAATGCCAATTAAAATTTAGATATCTCCAAGGGAAAAGTTGGAACAATGTGAGTTGAGCTCCAATTTGAAAATATTTTTTTTTAGTTTTGACTTAGAATATCATTTAGTTTCAGTTAAACAAGCTGAACAAAATGATAGTGAAATTCTAAGTGAAATGTCAATTTAAAACAAAAAGCTGTTTCAAATAGGTGCAAAACTTCCCACCAAAACATCAAAAATTTTCAACCAACATTTTTTGAAGGAAAATATTTAATTTGAAATTTCTCACGGTGAAAATTTTAGTTCTCTGACAGGTTCTAGTTTCAGCAATTAACATTATTTAAATTTGTGCATTTGAACTTAATATTGCAGTTCATGAAAAAGCTATTTTCAAATACCACCAACACAGTTATAATGATGGTAGAGGATGTTACTATTACATCTTAGTCTTGGCTCTGTGGTGTGTAGATGAGGGCTGTAGGACAGCAGTAGGCACCTACAAATAGGGCTACAGGTTAAAGCTGGCCAAAAAGAGGCGGGGGGACTTGTTCTACTACTACACATGGTGGTGGGGTACTCCTGATCCAGTAAGGTGAGGAAACCTGTAGGCTGGCAAATCTTAAGAAGCTGGAGTCCAATATACACCATGGGGTATCAATAGCAGCATGGCCTTTAACGCAGACTACTCACAAATATCCAGCCTTCACTGACGCATGCCCTGCCATGGCTTCACTGCCATTGGTATCAGAGATAGCTAGATTAAAGATAGCTTGGTTATACCTACACATGCTACAAACACACCACCGCTTGCAGTGAAGACATACCCTCAATCTCTTCCCTAAATTGAAGCAGTACAAAGCCACCTCCCCACAAGGCGATCACCTGGAGAAAGAATGTCTCCTGGCCACAAACAGGCTGCATACTGGCTGTAGATGCACCCTTTTGTGCATGAAATGTACTCCTTTTCACTGACTGAAAGGATGTGGAGCCAGACACTGAGAATAATAGGGACATCATAATCCAGGGGCGGGCAAACTTTTTGGCCTGAGGGCCACATCTGGGTATGGAAATGGTATGGCAGGCCATGAATGCTCACAAAATTTGGGATTAGAGAGTGTGGGAGGGGGTGAGGGCTCTAGGGTGGGGCTGGGGATGAGGGATTGGGGGGTGCAGGAAGGTGCTCTGGGCTGGGACCGAGGGGCTTAAAGGCCAGGAGGTGGATTAGGGCTGGGGCAGGGGGTTGGGGCGTGGAAGGGGGTCAGGCTATGGTTGGTGCTTACCTCAAGAAGCTCCTGGAAGCAGCAGCATATCCCCCCTCTGGCTCCTACGTGGAGGCGCAGCCAGGCAGCTCTCATTGGCTGCAGTTCCCGGCCAATGGGAGCTGTGGAGGCAGTGCTTGGGGTGGGGGCAGCATGTGGAGCCTCCTGTCTGACCCTATGTGTAGGAGCCAGAGAGGGGACATGCTGCTGCTTCCAGGAGTAGTGCAGAGCCACAGCACGTGCAGAGCTGGGCAAGCCCCCAACCCCGCTCCCTGGCTGGAGCACCGGAGCGGGGCAAGTCGTGGACCCTGCTCCCCAGCAGGAGTTCGAGGGACAGATTAAAACATCTGAAGGGCCGGATGCAGCTCCCAGGCCATAGTTTGCCCATCCCTGTAATAGTCCCTGTGATTTTACCTGGCTGCTATGTGGACTTTGCTCTTGTATAGTGCTCTTCAAAAGTAGATTTCAAAGCACTTTACAACGAAGACCAGTATCATCATCCCCATTTTACAGATGTGAGAACTGAGGCACAAAGAGGTGAAGTGACTTGCCAAAGGTCACCAAGAAGGCCAGGGACAGAGAGAGAAATAAAACCCAGATACACGGAGTCCCAATCCTGTGCTTTATCTACTCAGCCACTTTGCCCACAAATAGGCTCCTTATGCCCCTTCCTCCCCCCATCACATATTGCACACCTGCTTACAGTCTGGTGACAAACAAGAGCATTTTGCCTCTTAGAACTTCTTGGTGTCAGCTCAGCCACCTACAGGACTAAGCCTGCAACATCACATCCCTTAAGTATGTCAGAGATCACAAGCAGACCATATCTTGCTTCTTAGTAAGTTTCTCTATAAATCACTGCCTTATTAAAATGAAAATAAAATATTCCACACTAATGATCAAAATACTACAGATTAGCAATGTTAATTGGCCATTACTCTACTAGTTTTTTTTAACAGTTGAGAGTTGTGTTGTATTTACAATAAGCAAGGTATTTAATGATTTAAAACTAAATGTGATCTTCATATGATGTCACATGCATGTGTGTTCTATGCAACTAAAAAACACTCTTTGGAAAGTTGTAGATAGTCTAGGAAGCTTTTTACTCATAAAACTTCATAAAATAAAAAATGTTTGGGGGAAAAAAAAACATGATTTCCAGCAAATTGCCTTTGTTTTAAATTCACAGGCTCACATGTCAGCATGCCAATGTGTCATGCCTGGTTACATTTGTCTTGTTGTGTTAAAATTATGTTCCTGACATAACCAGGCTCGATGCCTTAGCTCTGTTATGTGCCAGCCGACACATTTTAAAGAGATTTTAGTTTATTTAGACATTTTAAGATATTTGCTTGCTTTTTTGTTGTTAAAGGAATAGGTAAGGAGCTGTTGGTGTTAGGCAGATCAGTATTAGACAGCAATATTATTGGCTAGTTTATGCAGTTTTGCTTAGGCATGGCAGTATTATAATAATTAGTTGTTTGTATTAAGCAAGTCAGTACTTTGCCACTACTCTCCTCTAGAAACCACGATTCATTGCAAAGGAACAGGAAGGAACCTTGGTCCAGTGATTACAGTGAGATCTAGGTCCAATTCCCTACTTTGCCAAGCCATTTAGTCTCTTTGCCTTAGCTGTCCATCTGCAAAATGGAGATAATAGTACTTCCCTACCTCACAGGTGTATTATGAGGACAAATAAATTTGGTGAGACACTCAGATGCTATGGGAGCCATGTAAGTATGATTGATTAGTTGATAGATAGATAGACAAAATAGCTGAGGTAATATCTTTTATTGGATCAACTTCTTCAAATCATAAGAGCTCTCACCAACAGAAGTTGATCCAATAAAATATATTATCTCACCTACCTTGTCTCTCTAACATCTTGTAAGTGACATGGCGACAACTACAGTGCATAGATAAAGAGAGAAACACTATAATGAATAGGAAACAGTATTACTTGAAATGCATTGGCTCTATCTTCCAAAGTTTTTCTTGAAAGCCAAGTTTTCTAACAAAACAAGAAAAGAGGTGTTGTATAAATACTTCCATCAGTAAAAATGAAATAATATTCTTAACATGTTAAGTATTTAAAGCATTGTGTTTATTTTTGCTCTGTTCCCCATGGATTTGCTTGCCTAAATATCAATTCACTACACTGAACTTACTTTGAGGAAAATAGATAGTGTCAATATATACAATTGTCTAAGCAGCACAAATGTGTGTGTCTCAATGTCTCACTAACAGAATTTATTTCCCTCTAATATTCCTCAGTGTTGGAGATACAGCCCTCTCATTTCTTTATGCATGATGGATAGCAAGTGTCTGAGTTTAAAATTATACTTTAATACGTTGATAACTATAGTATATCCAAGTCCCCTCACAATAAAGCAGGACTGAGACAAGAGCAATGTACACTTCATTTTCATACTGAATTTGATATCCTGGGGTTTGTATTTGCATCTTTGATGTTTCAAAAGATGTCCCATCTTTTTTAATGCACACGAGTCTCTTGTGATTGAAGTACTATACTACTGTCATGAACAATGATAAAGTACAGTATCCAAACTGTGTAATAATATTCTGTGTTGTTCCAAGGATAACTACATATCAGGGAAGTGGGTTGGATTAAAAAGAAAGAAAGAAACTATTACATTATCTTTGTTGGGTAGTTTAAAAATGTTCAGGATTGTTTTAGGCTGGGATTTCAATGGGCCCTAACTCCCCTAGAAGGCTTTGAAAATCCCAGCCTTAGTTTTATCACATCATTGGTCTCTCTCACATTCCTGTCCGTCATAAAGTGAAGTTCTCCCTGAGTATGAGATTCCAGAGAGCAATAACCTGCAAAAAAAATGTGTAGCTCTACTTTTCTAAAGGTTTTATTGACATAATGGCACTATTTAAGTGAAGAGCAGACTAAATATAATATGACATGCAGCAGCAACAATGAGAGGCAGTAGCAGGGGGCAGAGAAATGCCTAGTGGGGGCCCACTGCCCTTCCAGACTCTAGCACGAGGACACCCTCACTCTGCGGGAACTGACTCTTGTTTCCTAGAAGCTTGTGCTAATAAATGATGGATACACATGCCACAGTTAAGCATGTGCTTTTAAAAAGAGAGCAATTCTGTACATTTATCTTTGAAAATCTGGCCCACCATGTTTTGGTTCTGAACGAATGCAAGATAAGATTCTTATAAATGAAATGTAAACGCAATTGTTAATGCAACATTAGGGCTGAGCAATCAAACTATCAAAAGTCAGGAGATTTCACATGCTGAAGTTTCTCCCACAACAGTGATGTGGCCACATTGTAGATCTTATGGCATACACTCAGAACAAAGAAAGTAATGCACTGTATTTTTCCAGGTTAAAATGGCAATGTATGTGCATAAATACCTGACTCGTACGCAAACAGTAAGGATTTATATGCACAAATTAGATGTTATGCAAGCATCTATACATCCATGAGCTTGAAAATCTAGCCCACGAGCTATCGAGACTCTGCGCTAGGGTAAAAAAAAAAGTAGATTGATGATTTCTTAATTTGAAGTATCATTTTTACCTAACATAAGACCCAACCTGTTCCCATTCAGGTCAATAACTTCAATGGGAGTAAAAGCAGGCCAAATGTGGTTATTTTCAGTAACTATTAAAAAGAAATGACCTAGGCCTACAAGAACCCCAAGATACTTAGGGGTTCTAATTTGGGACTTTTTGAAGGATGCTGTATATGCTTAACTGACCATATTAGAACTTCTATGAAGATAATTTAAAAGGAAAATTTCTCAGTCTGCAACCAAACATACTATTCCAATGAAATTGTCTGGCTTACATCTTGCAGCATTTCAAAAAATTAAAAATAAACAAACATTTCAGACTTGCTGCCTCTTTAGCTGGACAGGTTTCCCACAGCTGAATCCTTTGATGATACTCTTTGGACTTTCTATTTTAAGAGCTTATCCCTTTCTGTTTCTCTGGAGACAAACTTTCTTGCTCTCCTGCCAATCTTCCTCTTGACCTCTCTCTGTCTTCTTGTATACTTGGCCTTTCCATCTTTTTTGCACTGTCCTCTCCTTCCACATTGCTAGGCCCTCTCCATTTCCAGTGCCAATAATTCTCTTTCAGTTGCCAAGAGTCCTCTTCCTGAATCCCAGCTGTCAAACTATTTAATCTGCTAGACTTTCTCCTTTGCTGTTGCAGACCAGTTCTCCAGCTTCCAGAGATTTAAGTACTGTATATTGCCAAGACGACCACCACAAGTATTTGCACCAGTGGAGGAGCCAACACTGAGACAATTATATATGAAACCTGCAGGACCCCGCTATATTAAGAAAATGTATATTATGGTGATATTAAAATATGTGTTAAAATCAAGGCCTGATTTGCAAATCAAGGGAAGATTACTTTTTGAAAGACCTATGGCATAACCTTTAACTCTCAACCTACATAATTCCCAAAGCAAAACACTTTGTTAAAGAGGAGGTACAACTGAAAGGATGTTTCCAATACCTGTCTGCAACAACATCAAAGAACTGATTACCACGGATATGATAAATAAAATTGATATGGTAAATTGTCTACAGTATCAACACATCAATTACTTAGCACAAAATTTCATGTAAATTACATAAGAAACAAGGGTCTAATGAAACCAATTTCTCTAATTACAGCAGAGTATCTAAACTCTCATTCCTGAACTAGCTCATTAAGCAGTTTTCCAAGTGTCACCTCTAACTCCATACAGAAACTGCTTGTATTCTGTATCCCTCCCAATCACATTTCATGTCAAGAGTGGAACAGTCTGCATTTATGGCACTTAAGGATGATCTCCTGTTGGCCATGGACAAGAACCATGCATCCATACGCATATTATCCTTTTCCATTCACAGCTGATAGGACTCTGTCCACTCTTGTCAGATTCATAGTTAGCCATGGTGATGCACATATGCCTGACCTCCAGGCTATATTATTGTTATTTTCTGTACCTAAGTATGAAACCACTGACCTTAAAAAGTTACAAACCATTCAGAACACAACAGCCCATCTGCCCAGCAACACAGGCTACCAAAACCCCATCACTCCAGTACTCTGCTCTCTTCCTGTTGAATATCTGGCAAGATTCAAGATTTCAGTCTTCATCTTCAAAAGCCCTCAATGAGATTGGTTAAGGTTGCTTATCAGACAAACTTGCCCTGTATTAACACCTCACACTGCATTCAACTAGGAACAATGGTCATCCTCAAGAACCAAACTCATGTATCCAAGAGAGGTGACTGGATCACAAATCTGGGATTCACCCCTGAAAAATATTAAAACTACTATAAACATCAGTGCTTTCAGAGACAGTAACAAAGTCCTTCTTTGACCTACAGCAGCATTCCCACAATTACTATGTGCTAAAGAAAACAAAAAACTCCACTCCACCCACCCCTCTTTAGAGTAGGGATGGGAGAGAGAGAAGATATATGTTCTCAAAATTTTGAGGGGCACTCATATACCGTGTGATGATGGGTGTCATGTAAGTACTAGACATGTTGCAGTACATAGGTACCATCTGAATTTAGACAAACATTCTAACAGTGATCTCTTCCCAGCCCTGGTGGGACTTTTTCCCTCTAGGCGGGGATTCATTTTGCACATTAACAACCAGAGTTAGATTATTACTGAAGACATCTGGTCAATAATTGAACATTAATGTTTTATGATGTAACCTGTTATCTAAAAACTAACATTGTTTGCTAAATTCATTCTGCTTAAGACTACAAGTTAGTTTCAGTCTACAGTCTAGGTAGGATCTATAAAGGCAAAGGACTGAACAATGTATTGTATCTATTAAGATATTGGGAGGCACCCCTCATTGTGCCACCTTTACCTGATTACAGGTAGCAAGTATTGTAATCAGTACAAGTTCAAATTCTATTTTATATATAAATATATTTTTATTGTGTATTTTAAGTACACAACTGTATGTGCATGGAGATCATATAGAACATCATACATTATAATGCAATACTAGTTTGAAGAACAACAACTTCCAATTTAAAGACTAAAACACTCTCCAGCTGAAGAAAATTCTCACATTGCAGTATGTTAAAAAGAATCTATTTCAGTTGTGGTTGGTCATCTAAGAGGGGAAAACAGGAAGAAAAAAAAGTATATTCTCATATCAAAACCTTTGTTGTTGTTGTTTGTTTAAAAAATCCTGTATATTACATTTTATACAGACTAGGTGAATTCAGAATTATAGATCATTTAAAAAATATTCATTATGCTATTTATATACATCAGTGTGGTCGTATAAAAAGTAAAACAGGAATGCATTCACAATTGGTTTAAGCAACTTTCTCTTGGCAAACCACCATAAAAAACAGGGGCATCATGGCGCCGCCAGAATTCTAAATTGTGGCAGAGAATTGTAAGTACACATGGCATTAATCTATGTCTCATTGCAGGAGACACCCTTGCTTGCATTAGCAGACTGCCTCTTAAATCGAAGATGTTTGAACTTAAGTTTAAATGACAACATAGACAAGATATACTTTCCCATCCACACATAAAAAATAACCCACTTTGTTAAAAAAAATACATTTCATACAGTTTATTCCAGTTAATATTCATTATTGCAAATGTACAACAAAAGTGTAATAAAATGGGTTAATAAACCATGTAATCTTCAGTATTCATATTGGACATGATACAGACTACTGAGAGATTTTTTAAGTATACACATGTAATTAGTTAACCCATTGGTATTACATACTTGTTATTCTGGATTGATCACAAGACTTAAGGGATCTCATTATACTATCCTACTTTATTTTCCCTTGTGAATGAGAACACTTAGCTGTCTTTTAATATATTACTACTATATGCTTACTAAGTTTTTGTGTCTTCTTTTTCCTTTTTCCAAATTTAGGCAGAGTAGAGTTTTGCTAAAACAGTAAATATATGACCATCTTTCTTTGTCAATTTCTCAATGACCTGTAAACATTCAATAAAAAAAAAAATCTTGTGCCAGATGAAAAAGTCGTCTTTTTAAAGGAAACTGACTATTTTGGTGGAAAAGTAAAAGACTGATAGCCCAGGGGGAGGGATAGCTCAGTGGTTTGAGCATTAGCCTGCTAAACCCAAAGTTGTGAGCTCAATCCTTGAGGTGGCCACTTAGTAGGGATCTGGGGCAAAAATTGGTCCTGCTAGTGAAGGCAGAGGGCTGGACTCAATGACCTTTCAAGCTCCCTTCCAGTTCTAGGAGATTGGTATATCTCTACTTATTATTAGGAACACTCACTCACGATAAAATAAGAATCTTAAAGATTTCCTTTGGGGGTTAATGAAGGTGAGGCCAATGGTAACTGACCTTGAAACCCCTAGATGAAGCTTTACATTTGTCCATGGATTTTTTATATCATTTTTATAAGATTATTTAAAACACAAAGCTAACTTGTTAACCTCTGGTACCATCATAGTCCAAACAATGTAAATTGTGTCATCTTTATATGTGTGTACAAAAATGGAACTAAATATGGTAGCATTTCAAGTTGGCTTTCCTATAGTCCTCTAAGTGCTACATTACCAAAACATGATAAAATTATTCAGATATAGCAAAGTAGCATAATATTAGTATTTTAAATAACAGCATGAAATATAAGAATGAGACAAGTATTTTAAATTAAACTTACAAGTCACATTTTTAATTCAGATAGTAAGCTAGGGTGAGCTTTTTCCAACAAGTTATGTGACTGTAATACATTCTTAAGAACCTATTACTTTTAGGTATCTTCCCCCTCTAAAAGAGTGTTAAAGATCCATACACAGGGTTTCTGCAAATGAATATGATGTATTCCAGAAACAACATGTATTCACACGACACTCAATAAGAAAGGGACTGTTTACTCACTTTATAGCTTGAAAACCACTAGGGACAGTGTTCCAGTATGGGAAATTTTAGTAGAGAGTGTATTGTTAACACAAAATAAAAGGCAAGCCTGGGAAGTTAGGATTATATTTTTTGCAATGCTTGTTTGGAACATTAAAAAAAATCCCCTTCTAATGTCAAAGTATGAACAAATACTTTTTCAGATGAATAAAATCTGTAATCAGTTAGATAGGAGCAATATGCTGTTTTTCTGGCATTTAATCAAACAATGAAATCACATACACATTTCCTGACACAAAAGACAAATGATGTAATAATCTGAAGGAGTTTCTCTATCTCCTTGGAACTTTGCATACTTGACTTGTTTTCCATATTTTGTGACTTTAAATGGTGGGAAAATTATATTAAAATGCTTGTAGCAGTTCCTCTAAACTAGCATCCTTTTTGTTTTATTGTATTTAATATAAAAGCAGCAATTATTTGATTTCAAAGTTATGAAAATATGTACCTTATGAGAAAACAAGCAATTTAAGCTTTAATTGGTGTCATTTTTCACAGAACTGGCAAGATTCTTGCATCCCTGGCATGTTTTCTTCTATAAAACTGCAGAGCTGCCTTCAATGAATGTTTTAAGAATGTATAAGTTGTTACAAGAAGGTATGTGAGGAGATGCCTGGAAATATAAGATTTCAGGGGGGACTTATTCACAAAAGATACATTCCATTTCACAGGCTATATGTTCCAATTTTTCTTTATTATTCCTAATATGTTTTGCTTCACATTAAGAATATCCTCTGTTCCTGTACGGGGATGAAGTGGTGGGGGGAAAATGTGAGAAGTATATTTTGCATAGGAAAGATTAGACAAATGGAAGGCGAAACAATAGAAAATATGATTAAAAACATAAAATAGAACAAGCCATGAAAATTAATCAGTTGCTTTGAACAGACGCAAAAGCCTAGCTTAATCAGATGCACAGTTCATATAGTTTGTACAATACTCACATGCTGTGTGTATGTGTGTGCTTTGTTTCTCTCTCTCTTTAAAAGATACCAAGAGATCCCAGTCAGGATCAGGGCCCCATTGTACTGGTTCCTGTAAAGAAGTACACAATAAGAGACAGTCCCTGATCCAATGAGTTTATGGTGTATTTCTCTATGCATCTAACTGTAAAAAGATACACAATCCCACCTATATATATACACACACTATGTGTGTGTATTACTGTAAATTACAAGCCCAGAAATATATCAAGGGGTTGTGATGAGAAGAAATCTTGAACAGATTGGGATATTATTGGAACTCTGAATTAATTTTTGTCAAATCCAGGTTCTTATTTAAGAGATGGAACCCTGTGGATTTTGTACCCTGTTGCTCTGTTCAAATCTCCAATGCCATCCTCATAACTCCTCTTAGATAACAGACCTACCTGGGTCAGAAACGGGTAGGTATGCCTTTGAACAGATTGCCCCAGTGCTGCCAGATGGTCATGCCACTGTTGGATGTGTCACTTCCTGTAGTGACATCATGCAGCATGGCCACAGGTAGGATGGATATTTGTAGGGTGTAATTAATTCACAAGGAATTTAATGCTGTCTTTTAGCAGCCAAATACTTCCTACAGCATTTTAGCCAACCAGGATTCCATCCAGAATATAGGTAAAATGACTTAATTCTATTATGGATTATGAATACCCATAAATATTTCTTCCAGTACAATTCCTTTGAAACATTTAAATGAATATATTTTCAAGGGCTATTTCAGCCACTGAATTTGATGGCTGCACTTCACAAACACAGTTTTTTGGGCACATGTGGCTGTGAGAGAGAGAGAGAGAGAGAAAATTTAGTGCCCAAAGGAGCCCAAGAGACTGAATGCTTTGTTTATCCCAAATCCATAAGAACATAAGAACATAAGAAAGGCCGTACCGGGTCAGACCAAAGGTCCATCTAGCCCAGTATCTGTCTACCGACAGTGGCCAACGCCAGGTGCCCCAGAGGGAGTGAATCTAACAGACAATGATCAAGTGATCTCTCTCCTGCCATCTATCTCCATCCTCTGACGAACAGAGGCTAGGGACACCATTCTTACCCATTCTGGCTAATAGCCATTTATGGACTTAGCCACCATGAATTTATTCAGTCCCCTTTTAAACATTGTTATAGTCCTAGCCTTCACAACCTCCTCAGGTAAGGAGTTCCACAAGTTGACTGTGCGCTGCGTGAAGAAGAACTTCCTTTTATTTGTTTTAAACCTGCTGCTTATTAATTTCATTTGGTGACCCCTAGTTCTTGTATTATGGGAATAAGTAAATAACTTTTCCTTATCCACTTTCTCAACATCACTCATGATTTTATATACCTCTATCATGTCCCCCCTTAGTCTTCTCTTTTCCAAGCTGAAGAGTCGTAGTCTTTTTAATCTTTCCTCGTATGGGACCCTCTCTAAACCCCTAATCATTTTAGTTGCCCTTTTCTGAACCTTTTCTAGTGCTAGAATATCTTTTTTGAGGTGAGGAGACCACATCTGTACACAGTATTCGAGATGTGGGCGTACCATGGATTTATATAAGGGCAATAATATATTCTCAGTCTTATTCTCTATCCCCTTTTTAATGATTCCTAACATCCTGTTTGCTTTTTTGATCGCCTCTGCACACTGCGTGGACATCTTCAGAGAACTATCCACGATGACGCCAAGATCTTTTTCCTGACTCGTTGTAGCTAAATTAGCCCCCATCATGTTGTATGTATAGTTGGGGTTATTTTTTCCAATGTGCATTACTTTACATTTATCCACATTAAATTTCATTTGCCATTTTGTTGCCCAATCACTTAGTTTTGTGAGATCTTTTTGAAGTTCTTCACAATCTGCTTTGGTCTTAACTATCTTGAGAAGTTTAGTATCATCTGCAAACTTGGCCACCTCACTGTTTACCCCTTTCTCCAGATCATTTATGAATAAATTGAATAGGATTGGTCCTAGGACTGACCCTTGGGGAACACCACTAGTTACCCCTCTCCATTCTGAGAATTTACCATTAATTCCTACCCTTTGTTCCCTGTCCTTTAACCAGTTCTCGATCCATGAAAGGACCTTCCAGAAACATCATGAGCAGCAGCTTCATAAACTTCCACATTCAGAGCAACAGAATAACTCATCCCTAAACTAAAGTGTCATCCAGGACTGAGATATTGGGTCAGTATCCTTATCTATTCAGTCTGTGACCTCTTTGTTCCAACTGGTAATGATGGGACCCACATAGTGCCAATAGCTTTTAAGATGTGGATACCTGTCCACTGGGAGCTGGACTGGGATTGTAAATTAATTTGATCTGAGGTTGTGCTTTAGTAGAATTGGTAGTGGATATTTGGGAAGTTCTCACAATCATCCCTCTTCCTATCTATGTGCATAATCCTTTTTCCTCCACACAACTAGTAAAATCAAAATGCCTGGTGCCACAGGTTTGTATCTACTTGGGACCATCCCTACTTTATACTTTAACATTTGAATTAAAAAGCAATAAAACACTTTAATTTGAACTATTGTGCACAAAAAATACAAGTTAAAAATGGCCTCAACACTGGGCAAGCATTATTGAAATCTGAGCTGAAAGGCAGTTAGAGTAACTTTAACCACCGGAGGAATGCAATAATCACCCTGAAATGTACAACCTGGAGTATTTTATTGCTATTATAAACTGCGATTTATACATAAAAATAAGAAAAACAGTCAGACATCCATTTATGAGCCATAATAAATATGATTATGACATCACTGACAACCAGCCAGAAATCTCCAAATGCATACAGAGTTCTATAACAATGCCATGATTACCTTTTCAATCTGTTTCCCATCAGTGTTTGTGTGTATTTTCGGGACCCTGATTCAGCAATTCTATCTCCATAAGTGCAGGCACCTGGTTATATAGAGCTAGTGGCAGGAGTGGGCTCTAGGACTGTATGTGTGGCTGCCACTCAAGAGCATTGAATCCATCCCAACTCACACAAAACAAAAATACAGAAATAAAGCAAAAAAGCACCTTTGTGCTGGTACGCACTATCATATATCATGCTCATGTCGCTTACAGAAAAGCTATTTCAGAGTTATGCTAAGGATATTTTTTAAAAGTGTATTCACACTGTTTTGGGTCCCTTCACTGTGACACCATGAGTCCCAATGAATTAGCAGAGGAAGAGAAATAATAGAGCATTAATACCTCTAAAAATGGTCAATTAGAGCATCTCCATAAAAACAAATTTTGTAGTTTTGAGGTACAATCTCTCACTAAATGCTAGAGCTAGAAATAGCTGCAGGCTAGCTTTCCAGTGATCATCTCCAGCTTCCCAGGGAAGAAAAGATGGACTTGAATCAAAACCCCTAGATGTAAACACTCACACACCTTTACTAAAATTCTGATCCAAATCCAAATCCAACCTTTGTACCTGCCCACTGAACCTTCTCCCATGAAACAGATACTTTCCATATTAAATTACAAATTAGGAAAGAATAAATAAAATAGTACAAAAGAACCAGCCTAAACTGTAGACATAAACCAAACCAAAAATATTTTTACTTTTCTTTCTTAGGACAATTCCTTCTGGCTTTCAGCCAGCTTCCTGGTGGCTCTGCTGGGCTGGCTTGCTGGATCACTTTGTATGTCCCATGTGCTGTAGCTTCCCCTGATTCAAAGGCTCATAGTTCGTTCCAACAAACCCCAGAGAAGCTTGGAACATGAAATGTAGACAGAACAGCTGGTCCTTAACCTAGCAGTGCCTACTACATGTGTGAGCTATCACCATGGGATTAATAAAAGTAGCAGGAATCTAGGGAGGAAAGCTGAGGGAAGATCAATGGAAAGTTAGGTATTGTGGAGTGATGGAAACCAAGGGGTCTCATGTCATATGGAAAGTGGGGTAGATGAAAGCATTAGGCTGAACTGTCCTGTCTAGTGATGGGGAACACAAGCTGAGTACTGGGAAGCTAGTTGAGAAGGGGGAAAAGAGGTGTGCAAAGTGAAGGGAGGATGGAGTAGAACTGAAAGGGCCTGGATATGTATGTGTAAGCATCAGGTTTTGCAGAATTGATTGAGATTAAACCTCTGAACTTTTTTAGGTTCTCTGTTTTTGGAAATTGTATTAATCTCCCCTGTTCATCCTGCTCCAGCCCTTCTCCTCTCCTGATTCTCTGACAGTTTCCTCTCAAGACCTGGTGATTATTCTTCTCTTTCCCAACTATCCCCTGAATCAGCCCACTGCCATTTCAGCCCTTAGGCACTTCTACCTTCACTGATAACCTCCCAGATGTATCACAGGGCTCTGCTAGACCAGCTGTTAGTCTCCAAATCTCTCATACTCCAGTGTAAACCTGGAGAAAACAATACTGGAAAATAGCAACTGGCCCAACAGTCAGTTAGACTTCATGACAACCTGAAGAATTTTGTAGGCTATTAACAAAGATAGGATATCTTATGACAGAACAGAACCTGGAATAGACAGGGGGGTCCTTACAGAACCCTTTACAATGTTTACCTATTATAGATGCTTCTATGGCCCCCATTACCATTGTACCTTAGCACCTGACAATTTTCAATGTATTTAACCTCACAATACCCCTGTGGAGTAGGGAAGTGCTAGTAGCCCCAGTTTACAGCTGAGAACGTGAGGCCCAAAGCCCAGATTTAAGCTCTGAAGAAGAGCTCTGTGGAACTCAAAAGTGTGTGTCTTTTCCAAAAAGAAGACAGTCCAATAAAAGGTACTGCCTCACTCACCTTGTGTCTCTTGGAGTTTTAAAGGTATGTAGGCATTGCTGAGCTCAGTGGGATTTAGATTTCTAAGTGCCTAAATCCCTTTTGAAAATGATATTTGGGCTCCTAAACCATTTAGGCAACGTGATGCTGAGTGCAGCAACACCAAAATCCCTTTAAAAATCTGTGCCTAAAAGACTCCATTATTTGCCAAAGGTCATACAGAAATCTGTGGCAGAGCAGGGAACTGAATTGAACCTGAGTCCCCCAAGTTCCAGCTACTGACCTAAACTATTAAACATAGATTCTTATACCTCACTCATCACTAAGCATCTTTGGCCTGGTCTACACTAGGACTTTAATTCGAATTTAGCAGCGTTAATTCGAACTAACCGCTCAACCGTCCACACCAGGAAGCCATTTAATTCGAACTAGAGGGCTCTTTAGTTCGAATTTGGTACTCCACCCCGACAGGTGGAGTAACGCTAAATTCGACATGGCTAGCTCGAATTAGGCTAGGAGTGGATGCAAATCGAACTTAGTAGCTCCGGGAGCTATCCCACAGTGCACCACTCTGTTGACGCTCTGGACATCAGTCCGAGCTTGGATTCTCTGACCAGCCACACAGGAAATGACCCGGGAAAATTTGAATTCATTTTCCTGTCTGGGCACTTTGAATCTGACGTCCTGGCTGGACATCGGGGCGAGCTCCGCAGCACCTGCAACGATGCAGAGCTCTCCAGCAGAGGAGTTCATGTTATCTGTGAATAGAAAGAGGGACCCAGCATAGACTGACTGGGAACTCTTCGATCTGATCAGTGTGTGGGGCGAGGAGTCTGTGCTTTCCGAGCTGCGCTCCAAAACAGGGAATGCGAAGACCTACGAGAAGGTCTCCAAAGCCATGAGAGACAGAGGATACAGGCGGGATGCAACGCAGCGCCGCGTGAAAATCAAGGACCCCAGACAAGGCTACCAAAAAATCAAAGCGGCAAACGGACACTACGGAGCCTGCCACCACTGCCCCACCAGTGACCGTGGACTCTGACGATGGGACAGTGTCGACGGCCAGTTCCTCGGTGATGTTCGCGGACGGGGAAGATGAGGAAGGGTTTGTGGAGGACGAGGCAGGCGAGAGCGCTTACAACGCTGGTTTCCCCGACAGCCAGGATCTATTCATCACCGTCACGGAGATCCCCCAACAACCCTCCCCAGCCATTAACCCGGCCCCTGAATCAGGGGAAGGAGCAGTCGGTAAGTGCTTTAACCATGTTAACTTTTATTCTTAATATAACAGGAATCTTAACTGTGTGAAAAGGAGGTCTCTCTAGATATGGGGATAGAACAGAAATCATCCTTGGAGATCTCCACGAAGCTCTCCTTGCGTTAATCAAAAAGCATCAGCAGGAGGTTCCTGGGGAGAGCTGCCTTATTGGGTGCTCCGTGGTAGCACACTTTTCCGTGCAAGGCTTTCATGAGGTACTCAGGGAGCACTGCCTCCCTGAGCACGGCTGCATCGGGCCCTGGTTCGTGCTAGCTTTCACGCAGCATGCGCTCTCTATCTCCTTCAGTGACCCTCCTCAGGGTGATCTCGCTCGGAGACTCCTGCATCTAATTAGGGTAATTACTGTAATTTTACGCCTGGTCCAAAGTATTTTTAAAAAATCTACGGACAGACGGCATAGCACAGACTCAGCACGCAGCTGCGTGACGAGCGTAACGGAAAGCCAAAGAATATAATGGACGCTCATGGAGGGAGGGGGGAATGAGGACGCAAGGTATCCCACAGTTCCTGCTGTCTCCGAAAAGTATTTGCATTCTTGGATGAGCTCCAAATGCTTCTAGGGTCAAACACAGTGTCTGCGGTGGGTCAGGGCATAGTTCGGCAATTTGCGCACACACCCTACCCACCACCAGAAGTGAAAACAATCCTCTGTTGACTCTTTTACATGTCACCCTATCTTTACTGAATGCTGCAGATAGACGCGATGGTGCAGCACTCAACACCAACATCCTTGCTCCCCCCACGCTATGGATGGCTGATGGTACAAAACGATGGAAATCCGTCCTCATCATCAGCCTATTGGCACAAGGGGCAGTGCAAAAGGGCTGGTAACCATGCCGACTAGCATCAGTAAGGTCGATCAAGGGCGCCTGTCCCTAATTTTTGATGGCAGATGGTGCAATATGGCTGGTAACCGTCCTCATCATTGCAACAGGGGGCTGAGCTCCATCAGCCCCCACCCTTCATTGTAAATAAAAGATTCAATTGCCCCCGGACTAGCAGAGGGATGATGGGCTCCTTCATCCACACTCCTTAATGTCCTGCCTGGAGTATCATTGCAGCTGGAGGCTTCCTTCCACTCATTTCTCACAAACAAGTCACTGTGTCTTATTCCTGCATTCTTTATTACTTCATCACACAAGTGGGGGGACAATGGTATGGTAGCCCAGGAAGGCTGGGGTAAGAACGGAATGAACAGGTGGTGTTGTTGCAGGAGCACCCCCTGTGAATAGCATACAGCTCATAATTTATGCAGGATCGGACACAGAGCAGCTGTGCTCTCTGGTTCTATGATACAGTGGTTCTCTAGTACACTTGCCCATAATCTAGGCAGGACTGATTCTATTTTTAGATACCAAAAAGGAGGGATTGACTCAGGGAGTCATTCCCAATTTTTGCTTTTGTGCCCCTGGCTGCTCGGCCAGGGGCACTTATGACAGCACCAAATGGGGCAGTGCAAAAGGACAGGTAACCATGCCCATCTTATTACCATCTTATTACCAATTTATTGTATGGTAGATGGTACAATATGGCTGGTAACCATCTCTGCTGTCATGCAAAAGCAAAAGCATGCTGCTGTGTAGCGCTGCTGGACCGCCTCTGTCAGCGACATCTAGTACACATACGGTGACATACACAAAAGGCAAAACAGTGTCCATGGTTGCCACGCTATGGCGTATGCCAGGGCAATTCTGGGAAAACGGGCTTGAAATGATTGTCTGCCGTTGCTTTCCCGGAGGAAGGAATGACTGGCGACATTTACCCAGAATCTACCGCGAAAATGATTTCTGCCCCAGCAGGGCACAGGGGTCTCAACCCAGAATTCACAGAGACAGCCTAGACTCAGTTAATTGTTCGCAAAAATGTATCTTTGCAAGGAATTCACTCCCTGTTTCCCATCTCACAGCTTCCACTGTCTCCAGACCTGCCACAGCATCCCCCTCGCAGAGGCTGGCAAAGATTAGGCGGCGAAAGAAAAAGACAAGGGACAAGATGTTCGAGGAACGTATGGGCTGCTACCTAGCAGAGGCGGACCAGCAGAGCCAGTGGAGGGAGACCGTCTCTCTGTGCCAGCGCTCACACAGCGAACGGGAGGAGAGGTGGCGTGAGGAAGACAAGCAGGCGACTGAAACAATGCTTGGACTAGTGAGGGAGCAAACGGACACGCTCAGGCGCCTTGTGGATGTTCTGCAGGACCGCAGGAGGACAGAGATACCCTGCAGTGTATCTGCAACCGCACTCCCCCGCCACAAAGTCCCATACCCCCCTCACCGAAAATAATCAGGAGGAGGGGCGGCCGGGGACGTGAATACTGTCACTGCACCACAGCACAGTGCTCAAGTACCCAAAAGCTCTCATACCCTACCTTTGCCGAAGTCCTTCACTTCCAGACTCACAGTAGTCCCAATCCCAGTCCCATCCCCTAACTGTCTACTTAATTAATAAAAATGCTTTGCTGTTAATTACTGTTTCTGTTATGTTTTTTCAAAGAAGACTGTGTTTGAATGGGGGGCGTGGGGAAGGGGGTGGTTAATTGCATAGGACAGTCACCTTTCCCAGGGTACAGACACGGGGGCAGGATCAGCAGCGGGTCACACACGGTGCAGTCAGTAGGCACCCTGGTCGGTTTTTGGAGGTGGTTTCCAGGATCTGTGTGGGCGGGGGAGATGTGACTTTGCAGCGGGGGAGGGCGGTTACAGATCTTATACAGCGGTCCTTGTCCTGGACCGCTGAGTCACGCAGCTGAGGAATCTGTATCCGTCCTCCTCCACCACAAGGTCACATATCCGCCCGCACACAGAATTCCATAAAGAGGGATGGCAGGCTCCGTTGAAAGCAGCATTCCGGCACTGCGGACCGCTCTAGGAGCAGGAGCCTGTCATTCCTTGAGTTTAGAGGCGGTCTTTACATCACCGCACACCCTACCCAGCACAGCCTGCGTCCCAGTTTCAACCCTTTCACGAAAAGTCATGAATAAAGAAACCTTTGTTAAGTAATAATGGGACATGTATTTTATTTTTACACGTGTGCTGGAAGTGGGGGTAACGGGGTAAACGGGGTATGTAACCGAAGAGGAGAGTCAACAGTAACTGGGTAAAGAAACAGGGGCAGGTTCAGCTTCTCTGTAACGAAACTGAACAGTCACAGGTCACGCTGCTCGCTGCTTGCTGGTATTTGAAGAGTTCCTTGTCGCTGTCCCAGGCGCCTGTATAGGGCTTCATGAGCAAGTGCATTAGCGGGCAGGCTGGGTCCCCGAGGATGACTATAGGCATCTGCACATCCACAACAGTTATTTCGTGGTCCGGGAAGAAACTACCTTCCTGCAGGCGTCTGAGCAGCCCACAGTTCCTGAAAACACACGCATCATGAACCTTGCCCGGCCACCCGACGTTGATGTTTGTAAAACGTCCCCTATGGTCCCCCAGTGCTTGCAGCACCATTGAAAAGTAGCCCAATTTCTCATCAGCTGACTGTGGAAGAGGTGGACGATAAAGTGCGAGGAGGAGAAAACGGCGATGATCGCAGCGGGCTCCGTGCTTGCAGTACTGTGGCGTCCGCGCTGTCACTGACCAGAAAAGTGCACGAACAGATTGCCCGCAGGCGCTTTCAAGGAGGGAGGTTGTGATTGACGGTTCAATGACGACACTTACCCAAAACCACCCTCGACACATTTCTCCCCCCAGCAGGTATTGGGGGCTCTACCCAGCATTCCAATGGGCAGCGGGGACTGCGGGAACTGTGGGATAGCTTCCCACTGTGCACCGCTTCCAAAGTCGACGCTGGCCCCGTGAATGTGGACTCAGAAATTCGAATTAGTGTATTTAGTATGGATACACAAATTCGACTTCATAAGGTCGAATCCACAAATTCGAACTAAGTTGATTCGAAATAGTCTTGTAGTGTAGACAAGGCCTTTTAGTAGTGCTTTAAGCAATGTGACAAACATAAGTCATGGGTTTTTGTTCTCTCATCCTCTCCTCAGGGGAAGAAGTGTTTGCAGTGGAGTATCTTGCAGTGGTGGTGGGCTTTTAAAATATATACACCTCTACCCCAATATAACATGACCCGATATAACACGAATTCAGATATAATGCGGTAAAGCAGTTCTCCGGGGGGGGGGGTGGCGGGGCTGTGCACTCCGGTGGATCAAAGCAAGTTCAATATAACGCGGTTTCACCTATAACGTGGTAAGATTTTTTGGCTCCCGAGGACAGCGTTATATCAAGGTAGAGGTGTATATTTATATGTATTTGTTAGTGAAATCAATGCTAAAGAAATGTACATTGCACTTGAAGGTGGTAAGGTATGTGATGGTCCTTATTTCCTGGGAGAGTTCATTCTACTGTCTCAGGCCCATGAGAGAGATCTGTTTCCCACACAGCTGAGCTTTACAATTATGGGAAAGAGTTCCACTGTACCAGAGGAGTGAAGCTGTCAACTACCACCGAGCTTCGTCCCAGAGCTTTAAGCAATCTTTATATCATCTTAGGCTCAGGCCATGGAATGCCTTGAAGATAAGGAATGAGGTCTTGAACTTGATTTGTTTTTCTATGGGAAGCCAAAGTAGTGAGTAAAGGAAAGGTGTGATGTGCTCATGGGGGGGGGGAGAGAGAGAGAGAGAGAGAGAGAGAGATCAAGTTATTCTGACAGGATCTATTTTCCGTAAACCCGTGTTGATTTGCATTCATTACATTACCTACCTTTAATTCTTTATTCATTGAGTCCTATACCAGCTGCTCCATTATCTTGCCCAAGATTGATGTCAGGCTGACAGGTCTATAGTTATCCTGGTCATCCTGTTTACCCCCTTTTTAAAAATTGGCACATTAGCTTTCTTCCAGACTTCTGGACCTTCCCCAGTGCTCCAAAACTTATTGAAAAATCAACAATACTGATCCAGCGAGGTCCTCGGCCACTTTTTAAAGAACTCCTGCATTCAAGTTACCTGGACCTGCTGATTTTAAAATGTCTAACTTTAGCAGCTGCTGCTTAACATCCTCTTGAGACACGCATGGAAAAGAGAGAGTGTTATGATATGATGAGACTACATCATCTGTTTTTTCTCCAAAACCAGAACACAAATATTTATTGTACACTTCTTCCTTTTCTGCATTATTATTGGTTATTCTACCAGTTCCCATCATTCTTTTTGTTCCTTATTGTCCTTAACTTTGCTGGCCATTGATTTCTCCTTGTGTCCTTTTTCTTCTCTTATCAATTTTCTATAATTCCTAACTTCTGATTTATATTCATTCCTATCAACTTCCACATATTTCCATTTGCTACATATTACTTTAAGCAAGCACAGAACTAATGCCCCCCTCAGATTTTACTCTTATCTGCAGAATAATTGAGTCATATGCCCCTGCCCCAGCAGTGGTCCTGAGCAGGCATGTCAGGAGCAGCCAGGAAGATGTAAATCACCGCCTGTGTGGGCAGAGCTGGGCCTGCGTGCATGCAAACTCTGTCCTCCTCACTCTCTATCAAGGTGTGCCCAGAGCCAGGGATGGCTAGGGACTCTGCAGGGAGGGAGGGAGGGAGGGTGCAATAGCTCTGAGCCTAGAAGTCTGCACAGCAATGAAACAGCCCCAGAGCCTGAGCCCTGAATTGGCTGGCATGGGCCAGCTGTGGGTTATTCTTTGCTGTGTAGACATACCCTTAAAGCCTTCTGTGCTTGACATCAACAGAAATTTTAGTGTTGCCATCTACTCTATGAAGCCATATAGATGTGCTAAGGAATGTATTTGTCAAAAAATATTTCCTGAATCTTTGTTGTTGTCTGTATTGTTACAGACATACTTGCTGACAAGTATTTTGAAATAAATGACCAAAATAATTGAAAATGGCATGATTATATTGTGTTATTTTGACAATTAAAATATGCAGAATTTTAAAATGTGCACAATTTTTTTAATTTTTGGCACAGAATTCCCTCAGGAGTAATATATAATTGTATAGCTCCCTTCACAGTGCTGAAGTCTTCATGTCAGCTATATCATATTCTTGAAATCCAGCTGAGAGGCAATGAAGGCATGAATAACTGAGGCCTGGTCGTGATCCATCAAATTGAGATGGTGTCATCTAATCAATCAGAGGATAGAAAGTGTTACTCGCCCTCACCACTGGACCATTCTCTCTGGTTAGCTCAAGACTTGATTCAGTCAAATGTCTGAGCCAACACTGAGTTAATTTTTATCTTGTTATGAATTAGTTCACCCATCATTACCGCTTATATTCTCTGATGTCAACATTTGTAACTTTTACTACCTTATTTTGAATTCTCTTCACCAGTTTTATTTTTCATTCAGTTCATATTTTGTGTTCAAAAAAGGAGGCTGACTGTCAATTCCTCTTTTCTGCAGGGAAGTTCCTCCTGAAGTTGGCAAAAAATGTGAGGAGGAAAAAAACCCTGCTTATTCTAGTTGTCACATTAGCTGAAACATAGATACATGTCTTCTCTGGGTGTCATTCTTCATTACATCATTTTGAAACTTGCATTGAAGACTTTCAGTAACATCTTTAGAAAGTTCAGCAAGCAAGCTCTGGGTCAGCCTCCAAACTTCTGGCATGTAAAACTATCTATGGTCATAAAGTTCCTTGATTAAACCCAGCAGAAAGGCCATGGTTTGGGTCTGGGGTTTCTGTCCTTGAAAGAGTCCATTGAAATGGTCACAATGGAGCAAAGTTCAGCACAGAACAATCATTGGGAGAGGTTTGCTTTTTCATATGAAATATTTTTGAAAATAGGTTTAAAAAAGGAAGTCAATTTAAATGCAACAACGGGGGCCTTTTAAAATGCATCTTAACATTTAAAGTGTGTATTTTAAAATAAATCTAAAACTAGGATTAGTATGAAATTCTGCTGTGGGGCGAGCAAAAGGCAAAATGTATCAGTATTTAAAATATAATTAATCGACATTAGTATTTAGTAATTATAGTAAAATTCTACAGGGGAAGTTGGTGGTGGAGACCACATGGACTTTTCACTTCAGATTATGTTCTCTTCGTCTTTCACTCTGCATCAAAGCAGGCATGGATGTGCCATATTTTAAAAGCACAGGCATGTTTACCTCTCCTTTAGCTCACACAAAACCATACCTTGTAATTTTGTTGTTAAAGGAATGCAGCTTAGCTAACTGGTTTTTACCAACTTGGCTCAGCTTTATTTTTGCTAATAACTCTTGCCTTCCTCTGAAAGAAACCATTCTATTTATTTCTGATTTCTGGGGAAGCTCATAATACGAGAGAAATATTGGGAATAATTATAATCATGGAAATAAGGAAATTTACTGAGTTCTTCAAGAGGATTAATACCATTGTGTACGAATAATCTTTCACATAAGCTATTTTTCTTCATTGCCAGAAAACTTTGGTTAGCAGAGAAATATCTGATGACTATTTTAGGTCAGATTAGTAGAATCTGTCCTAGTCCAGATACATAATTATTTGTAGGTTTCTGATTTTTAAGCTTTGCGTGGGGGAGGGGAGATGAGAAAACTATCAATATAACAGCTTCTTAGCTTTATTTATTTTTATTTGAGAAATCCTACTTGGAAAATTGTTATAACATAAGAAAACCACAATTACAGAATGTGATCTAGAATTCAGAATAGTTAAAATCTTACCCCTCAACAATTAGGCCCTGATTTGGTTTATATTCTTAACCCAACACAATGCCATTTTCATCAATGGAATTGCCCAGATGGAAGTGAGGGTAGAATTTGCCCCTTGATTACTGCTTAATCAACACTGTAATTACATCAGATTCTGAAGTTTTAGAATAGGTGAAATTAGGGGTATGACATCTCTTCGAGCTTGGGTGTTTCCCAGCTTGACAAAACAATTTCATGCTAGCTCTGAATTCAGTCATGGCAGTGCAAGCTGCAGGACAGACTAGTTACCCTGAGTATTTGCCTAGGGTCCCAAGTGGCTACATTCTGGGGGCAGGTATTCCCTTTTTGTGTTATGAATTTGTTTCTTTGGTTTGGATGAAGAGTACTGCTTGGGCCTACTCTGAGTCCCATCTTGTGAATATCAGAAAATAAACCCACTGAGGAATAAAAACTCTCTGGAGTGGAACTGATTTACTGCACCCCTCCCCCCACTGCCAGAGGAGGAAAAGCTGAGACTGACAAGGTGAAGGAGGTGCCTAGCTATGATATATTGCATCATACTACTACTTTTAACAACCAAACTGGTAATCTCATCAAAAAGCTATCCAGTTATTTTGGCAAAATCTATTTTCCATAAACCCATGTTGATTGGAATTAATTATATTGCCCCTCAATTCTTTATTAATCGAATCCTATTCTAGTCATTTTATTATTTTGCCATAGATCAATCAATGTCAGGCTGACAGGCCTAGAATTACCCAAGTAATCCCATTTACCTTTTTTAAAATATTGGTACAACATTAGCTTTTCTACAGTCCTCTGGATATTCTCCATTGTAACAAGACTTACTGAAAATCAACCTTGACAGTCTATAAAACTCCTTGGTCAGCTCTTTTAAAGTTCTTGGATGCAAGTTATCCAGAACTACTTATTTTAAAATGTCTAACTTTAGTAGCTGCTGTTTAACATCCTCCTTAGTTACTGTTTGAATGGAAAGTATTTTATCATGAGAGAAAATATGGTCCAATGGTTAGGGCACTAGCCTAGGAGATGGGAAACTTGTATTCAATTCCCTGATCTAGCACCAAAGTCCCTTAAGTCAGAATAAATTACTCTCAGGCATCATCATCATCAAGAAGAGAAGGTTTATTAGCTCAAAGAGGGCTCCTCAAGACAGCAGCATGATCTATTCTCCAGTACTAGTCTGATTTAAACTCCCTCTTAGAACTTACATACAGGATGACACACTATGAAATCAACTTCTTTAGTGGATGATCTCTGCATTAATGACAGATGCAAACAGTGTGGCCACACTCACCCTCTCTTTGGTTTGCAATACATGCAGCTAATGGTCTGCATATAGCAAAGCCTTGTAACAGTACAAAAATTGCAATTCTGCTGCATTTGCAAACTGACTTTTGATAATGAGAACGCTGCATGTTGCAAAATTTTATTACTTATCTTTATAAAAGATAAATAAAAAGTTATTCAAAATTATTTTTTATGTTATTTAAAGGAATAAAGCAGGAGTTTGAGCTTTTTGACATACAATGTACTTTGTTTATCATAGGCAGACCCTATGCTTATTCTGGAAGATTACTAGTCTGGATCAGTGACCTATAATTGCTAAAAAGCCAAAAGAGAAGAGGTGATGGGGATCAATATTACAAACAAACCATTATATTCCTAGAGAGTCTCTCTTAAGAGAAAAAAAAATCTATATGAAAATGTTACTAACTATAGACATTGTGCCTTTTTTTTTTTTAAGGTCAAAATCACGTTCCTCCCAAGAATGAAAAGTTAATATGGGACTCATGATCAGCTTTTTCTGGTTTAAAAAACAAGAATCACTTAGCCAACTATTTTCCCAGGACCATCAGCCACGGCACAGAATCATGTCTTAGCACCGACACAATTATACTAACAACATTCATGTGGCTTTAAAAATAGTGTGTAAACCCCTTACTAGAAAGCACTGCAGTGTTCTACAGTAATGGCCCAAACACTCTTATAAGACGATCGTAGTGTTTTGGATCAATGGTGAAGACAATATTATTATTAAAGATTTTTTAAGAGATAAACTTTAAACTAATTTTATATTAGGGCTTTTCCAACTACTTTTCTAAATCTACATTGACAAGTTTTATATAAATCAATAAACATTTGATAGACTTCCTACTCAGGCTCAATATACAATGCTTTTGCATTGTACAGCAATACTTAAAACCAAGATGTCCAGGAAGGATAACTGAACTTGTTCAATTAATATAACAATTGATCAAATATCAGAAATTTCCCCAAAATGAATAAAATAAAATGTTAAGGCCTGTAGTCCACCTCTCTGATCCCAGTAAAGCCCACCAACTTCTCTCTTCTTTCTAGATAAGTTCATGAATAATAAGCCAAGATGGTCAATCAGTGTAACCCCATGATCCAGGTGTCGCTAAACCAACTGGAACTGGACAACTGGTAATGGATCACTCAATAATTGTCCTGTTCTGTTCATTCCGCTGAAGCATCTGGCACCGTCCTCCATCAGAGACAAATATTGTGCTAGATGGACCATTGGTCTGACCCATTATGGCCATTCTTATGTATACTTTTCCTGTGGCTCTCAGATGTTTCCTATGGTTCCTGTTCCCATTTTGACATCCCCACTCAGATTTCAAACTTCCAAAGTCTTCTCTTTGCCTGCCTCTTTCTACTTCCCATTGGAGACTGATGATATCTGAAAGTAGGTCGATAAAGCGGACACCAATTGAATTTTGGGCAAAGCTATAGGAGCAAATATCTGATTCCAAACAGGATAGCCATCCCTACTCCATTCAGAGGAGTTTTCACTGCTGCCTCTCTCCAGCTCCCCTGCCTTTAAAACTTCTAGAGAAGCCCAAGAGGTCTTTTTATTGGGCCTTTTTCCTGACGCTGCAGTCAGATGCTCTGGGCCTTCCCTAGTCTTATGCTCATCAGAATGCACTGCTTACCTCTGCAGTATTGCCAACCGCTTGCATTCAAAAATAATGAGTCAGGCCCCAAACTATCATGACATTAGCTCAAAAATCATGAGATTTAAAAAAAAATAGTTTATAGCATCTCAAGTTGTTTTTATAAGAACCCAGAGCTGAAATGCCTTATTTATTCAAGTTTTAGCATACTGACTCTTCCTTTGAGTTGTCTAGTATATTCCATCTTGTTGATACTCCATTGGTATCATAACATTGGTAGTTTTAATTGTTAGTGTACCTCAAAACACTAGTGAAAATAAAAACAGGAGGCACTGAAGGATTGAATTTTGTCAATATTTGGGTTTGTCATTCAATTTTGCCTCTCTCTTGGGTTTTGCCTCATTTTTCCCATTCCATGTTGCTTTATTGCTTCAATCAAATGCAAAAGGCAGTATCTAAAAGTGGGAGGCCCATGTTCCCCCATTCTTACCCATGGCCAGGACAATATATTGCCCTTAACATAACCCTTTGCTAACTTCTTTCCTCTTGTGAGCTAGTGAATATAAATATATGCAGGAGCCTAACTTCACCTTGGGAGACATGTAGTCTAGATATAAATCTGTCATCAAGAGCTCATTGCTGCATTTACACCTGCTCATGCATTATAATATCTGTACTTTGCTGACAGTGTACTTGGCAGCATTATAGGATAGTATGAGGTTCAAACGTAACCTGCTACCTTTGGTCAATTACATGAATTTTGCTCTTAGTATTTACATAGCTTCGTTGTCCTTGGACAAATTCATCCATAACAGTTTAAAATCTTCTATGCAAACACATAAAATGAAAGAAACATCAAATGGAGATACAAAATGCTAAATCAAGAGGCCCACTAAAGGCCAGATTTCCAGAACTCAGCAAATTGGATGCAGGCTGGCCAGCCGGATTACCACCACATGGGAATTATGCCTTTCAGAAAAGATGTGGTTAACTTCATACACTTAATGTTTCAAAAGTTTTCAGGATCCTAGTCCAACCAGGATGCAGAGGAAACATCAGGTGAAAAATCAAACCTTGCAAGATTGCCAGTTCAATTCCAATGACTCATCAGATTTTGGAAACTCATCTGAACTTTACAAAGGATTCTGCACTTTGGGGTGCTTTCCCAACCCACATCGCCAAACTTCTTCTTTCAAAAAACCCTATAAAACTATGTAACGTAGCACAAGACAGTTCATGTAACTATTGTAGTTTGTAACTCTAGTGTGTACATGGCATTTACTCAAGTAATAGCTTCACAACGAACTATCACTTTGAATACAGACAAGCCATTAGCTGGTACTTAAAAAAAATTTAAAAAAAAGAGACTTATTCTGAATCTAGTCCTAAATGTCCAGATTTCAAGACATAATATTGTAAATGCATATACGCAAACTAAAACATAATGTCTACTAAACCTTTCCAATCTATGGGAAATGATTCTGTTTGTGGTCTTCCTAAAGAAAAAATAACAGATTCTTTTTTTAGTTTGATCAAAGTTGAGAGGTTTTTCAGTTTGGTTTGGTTTTTAAATGACTCCCCTGCATAAAACTTACATCACAAGATAATAAAGTCTAATGCATCAATATGCTAGAACAGATTTTCTCTGCTTTAAATATCACTCTTGTTCATACTGCAATTCAATTTAAAGAATCATTCAAAAATAAATCTAAATAAATAACAACCTAGCTTTCAGGCAAACAAATGAATTTGCATTGTTTTATATTCATCATAAATATTTCACTTAATTACTGAGGTACCTTGTTCAGAAATACAAAACAACATTATAAATTTATTAGCACTGTCCCTACTGATTTTATAGAAGTTCTGTGGAATGTAAAAGCCAAAAGTAGAAACAGGCTCAATAGCATAACCAGAAGAATACACACCATATTCAAATGCTAAACTAGACTGACACACTATGCTTTGCTGGGTATATTTTCTACAACTAAAGCTTTCCGTCTTTAATCAGGTGTTACCCTATTTATTTTCAAAACCAAGGTCAACTAAACCTTTTTCCTTCTGTAGCTTTACAAAAACCAAGACAGCTGAGTTAGGCAAAAACAATATTATCTTGAAAATTATCATGCATTATTTTTCTCTCATTGTAAAATTGTTAAAATATAAAAGGATATAACAACATTTTTCAAAGGTTTAGCAAGGTCAGTTATGTGAAAAAAAATGTGCTACCCAAACATGAAAGCTTCAGTATATAGCATTTATCATCAAAATTATTTAAGTTCCTTTAATGCTTCCAAAGGCTTGTGGGAAAACATTTTTAAAATGTAAATAAGTAGGTCTTTTAGAAGAGGTTATTCTTCTTTGTAAACCACAGTCACAGTAGCAATTTATATTTTTCAGAAAATCTTTATCCCACAGGAAATATACACAGTTCATATTTATTTTTAACATAATGCTGAATTGAATATGTGCTATTTTTATTATTTATGCAAACCATATTATTTTAATTATTATTTAAATTAGGTTGATATTTGGAAGAGTGTAAGTATCAAATAGATGCAAACCTGGTCTATTCTACCAAACCTGGTCTATTCTAGTCTAACTTCTTCCTTGCAAACAACTTCAAATGTAAATAAAATTGTAGATGTACCATTTCCCAAGAGATTAAATACTCTTACTGTTCAAATGTCATTAATTATCCTTAATGCTATTATGAACTATTTGGAGATTATTATTATTAAACTGTTAAAGTATTTCTTAATTCTTAACCAGAAAGCTACACTAACTAGCTGGGTCCCCCCCACCTTGTTGAAATAATAGCCTTTAGGAAATGCATCCAAAAAGAAAAAGTCAAAATATAACAAAAATATTTTGTTTGACTAAATGAGAGGTAAAGAGAACAGTTTAAGTATAAATCATATTCTATTTCATAAACACTGTATCTAGGTCTGATGCAGCCTGATTCAAGCAGCTGGGTTTCTTTGAGTGGCTAGGGAATCAACATAAATCCCTCTAATGCAAGCATCTTATCTTTAACATGCCTGTTTTGGCAATACTGGAGAATGTCTAATAAACCTCCAGTGAAATAAGAACGTCACTTATATAGAACTACAAAGGACAAGAACACATACAGATATACATTTTGTTTGTGTGTGGCTGGGGGTGGGGGTATGCATACATGTACATGCACGGCCAAATTCAGTCCTTACCGGCACTGGGGGTAATTCAGCAGTGAATGTTGTGCAAGCACACAAACACATGCACAGTGCACCATACCCCAGTTTCCACCCAGCACCTTTGAAGTCATTGGCAACTTTGCCTGGGTTAGGCCTACTGGGTCAGGGACATTATGCATAGTGACTGGATTTGAAGGCAACAATGCAGATTTTAAAATGACCAAAACAACACCCGTTGAGGTCAACAGGCATTGGATGGGGAATTTGATGCTGTTTTATTTCTGAAAGAAATAGAAAAAAGTGTAAGTATACACTATAAATTTAATCCGATGCTATTCACTGCACTAAGCATGGGTGAATAATTCAACATTAATAGTTAATTTCGCCTTGTCCTCTTATCTTTGCAGATTACTAAACCAATGACAATTTTCTCACATGTATTATCCAAAATTATTTAGCAAATTATTTCCATTAATACGTCTTGGTGTGTAGGCTGGTCAAAAGTGGAGCTGGCCAGAAAACAAGAATTCCATTTGTGAAAAATGTAGACTTCCCAGAATTTCTTTTCATTGCAACATGGAACAAAACGGAGACCTACTGAATTTTTTTTAAATGAAAAAAACCATGAGCAAGACACCAGAATAGCCAATAGCCTAGGGCACTCACCTAAGATGTGGGAGATTCACGTTCTAAATACAGTGGTGGCTGATATCCACATTACCCTCCTTCTGTTGGTGGTGTGCATCCTTACCAGGAGCACTTCCACCAGCTGAAGAGGGGCAGTGTTGGGGAGTAAGAGTCAGGGGTCTCAGCTCCACACAACTCACTGGTAGCTCAGCTGCCCCCTGGCTTCTCGCATCCCCACCCCCAGCTGGGAGCGGGGTTCAGCCACCTGCACTTCTTGGCCAACAGCCAAAGTAAGTAATGCAGTATCTTCACAGACACTGCCTCACCCTAACGACAGCAACATGAGCCCTACTCCTCTCGTGGAGGCGGAGTTATTATATCAGAGTAGAAGGGTACTTACATCAGTGGTACGAGGCTGTAGTACGTACACTGGCATAATGAGGTTAACATAAGCTGCCTTATATCAATCTAACTGTGTAGTGTAGACCAGGCCTAATATTCCCAGACATAAAAGGGGCATGAATACAGTGGAAGTGACTTGACAAGAGGAATGGTTCCGTGGTTAGGAAACTAGCCTAAAGACAGGGGAGACTGTTCACGTCCCCTCTCTCCCACAGACTTACTAAAGGACCTGGTGGGAGGGCTGCTATGAGAATACATACAGTAAACAATTGTGAGGTGCTCAGATTCTACAGTAATATGTTAACAAAGCTAATTTTCAATTTACCAGGGCTGGGAGCAGACTGGCTAATTTCTTGAGAAAGTGCTTTTCCAAAAAGAACAAAGAGTACTTGTGGCACCTTAGAGACTAACAAATTTATTTGAGCATAAGCTTTCGTGGGCTAAATATGCTCAAATAAATTTGTTAGTCTCTAAGGTGCCACAAGTACTCCTCGTTCTTTTTGCTGATAGAGACTAACACGGCTACCACTCTGAAACCTGCTTTTCCAAAGATGCTAGTTCCCGAAATGGAATGGGATCTGAACTCTGGGGAGGAGCAAACAACAACTGACTTCACTTTTTCTTAAGTAAGAAGCCAGTTTATCCCTGGGTCTGCACTCCCAGCCTACCCACCCTTGCCCCCATGGCTAGTTCCTAATCTATCCCTGATGTGGGAGGGATAGCAGGGATGTGGGATGTTAGTAGGTCAGAATAGTTGCAAGGTAGAACCCTTCACATAGCTGGCAGCACAGGACCTCCACAAAGTGGCCCGAGAGATTAAGGCTCATGGAGCACTGGAGAGGGCTCTGGCATTCATTGAGATGGGGAGGGTGGGACGTAGGGATTGCTAAAGAGTTGGGAGGAGGGTCAAACTTATTTTAGGGGATAGGACAAGGAGTGGATTCGGAGGCAAAAGTTTCTTATAAGGGTATGAAACCAAAGGATGAAGAAGTAGGGCAAGGTAATGAAAATGGCTACCGTAAGGGTTAATGGTGACAGCACCAGAAGTAAAATATGGATTACATGTTGTGATTTGAAAGACACACATCACTGTGAGATAGAAACTGACTTTTGCTTGTTCTTTCCAGGTCAGTTCTGAATATTGCAATCAGCTTGCAGTGTATGGTTCACTCTCAATATTGCACTAAAAGATAGCACAGTTTCTTGGAATCTGTTATTAGTTATTTCAGTATGGAATGTCTGGCTTTTTATGGTTATTTTAATTGGTGACAGTACTCACTACTTAACATCCTCAATCTGGCACTGACGCTCTCTCATGTCCTGCTCTACGACATCCTGAATCCTCATCCTGTCTCTGCTGGCTTTCTATTCTCTTCAGAAGTTGCTGCCCACGTTGCTACCCTTCTGTTGGTGTTGTCTGTTCCGCCCTTCATCCCATCACTTCACAGCCTAATACTGCTATACTTCAGTGCAGGTTTTACTTGCGTTGCTTGTCCACATCCATATGGAGTGAAGCATCATTAAATGCAGCAAGTTAAAAGCAAAACTAGTTATTTAAAACACTAACCATATAACTATCAGATATGCTCCCATGCAGACAGAGCTGCTCCTTGTTACATTAAATAGAGATGGGACATGGGGATAGAGAAAGAGGTGAGACAAACAACGGTGGATACCTGGGAATGACCAAGATATAGAAAATAGTATATTAAAGGATAAGCAATGCTGCTCTCTCTTTCAAGAGCTTTCCTTCCAAGGATCTCAAAGTACTTTACAAACATTAATTAAGATTCACAATACCTCAGAAAGACAGTTAATTATTACCTCAATTTTACAGGTAAGGAAACTGACACACGGAGAGCTTAAATGATGTGCCCAAGGACACGCAACGATGCAGTAGCAGAGCTGCAAATAAAACCAAGATATTTTGATTCCTAAACATTAATTTAAACACTAGATCATTATTCTTCCCTCACTCTCTGCCACCAAAGCTATTTATGTTTTAAGAACAGGGCAGGCAACCTATACCATGAGTATGGCAAAAGTCTCACTCTCCTCACTTAGTCCAGTTAAGGAGATGCATCCAGGTGACCCTCCTTGGTCCCCACTCCACTTGGCCAGAGAACTTGTCTTTCCCCTCTCCTCATGTGGACCAGGGGAAGGGACTGTGGGCCAGTGTAGGAAAGGACCAACTTCTCTGACCTCATCATTTAAGCCACAGAAAGGACGTGTTGCGATGCTACTGCAGGACCATCATCTTCACCCTTCCAGATGGGCCAGGAGAGGGAGCACCAGTAGAGTTCTTTCCTCCCTGTTTGGTTGGGTGGGCATTGCCCAGGCAGATCTCAGGCCTGCTAATCTAGAAGAGTCTTAATTAGGCCTGGTAACTCTGAAAGCTGCTGTGAGGCTTACTGATAGTAGCAGTCTTAGAAATGTCGGCCAGCCAATACCAGAGATGCCAAACAGCTGTTGAAAATATGACCAACAGTTTCAAATGTATCACTTCATTTGCCCAGCTTCAGGGGACTAGTAATAGACTATGGAGTCTTTCATGTGTAGGTCCCCCGTTTGAATTCAGCTTATTAGTGATCAAAAATCATCACCGTGTGATGCTGGTGTCTATGAAATAATTTGATGTCCTCAATCTTCTTACTACAAGTTAGGTATGTACATCTAACTCTCCCACCCAATCCTCCCCCCCACCCCCGCCCCAGCTAGGGTGACCAGACAGCAAATGTGAAAAATTAGGATGGGGGTTGGGGGGTAATAGAAGCCTATATAAGAAAAAGACCCCAAAATTGGGACTGTCCCTATAAAAATCAGGAAATCTGGTCACCCTACCCCCAACAACTGGCACTGTTATTCACAGCCATAGCCCAGACATCAAGGACTGTACAGTCTATGGAAACAGCACTACTCTTCCACACCAAGAGGTGCTCCTTTGAAAATAGGTCCAGGCACAATGACGGGGCATGACTGCTTCCCATGCCGTACCTGGTTCTTTGTATGAAGAGAAAACTTCACTCTCCACTGCTGTCAATCTAGCACCTGGCATCAACACCAAACTTGCCATGCATTTAAGAACACCAATGCTGCTAAAGTCAGTTATCTACTTACAAATGTATGTTTGAGACTCTACTGTCTCCAGATTGTACATTCACTGTCATATTACAAAAATAGGCCAAGATTTTCCAAAATGATTTGGGGTGCTTCCATTTTTGGGTACTCAACTTGAGCTACTTTCAAGGAAACTGCTTTTTCAGAAAGTGCTGAGCACCCAGCCTCTGAAAATCAGGCCCCATTAAGGTTTTCGGCACCCAAAAATATACAGCACCCAAAAACCTGAATCACTATAAAATCTCATCTATTCTGTCCACAAATGCTAAGAATATCCTGAGATTAAATAGCCAGTCTCATGGTATTGCTCTCGGGATCTGTGTGTGTTGAGGGAAAGAGAACAATGGAATTATGAGGAGCTCTTACACAAGTAAAGTAAACATCTTTTGGCAATTTAGTGCTACACATTGAAGCTTGACTAGATCATACAAAGTAGGGGAATAGCAGGAACACCCTTCTACTAGCCAGTTTGTTTAACAGTGAGCAGTGAGTTTCCTGAACACTCCACTCAGGAATGGAGTTCTTTTATGAGATTGCCAGCTAAAGGAGGGAAAGCATGGAAGTAGTAGGAGATGGATATTTAAGCAAGCTACAGCTGCTTAGAAACTATTGAAGCTGCTGCCTCAGAGAGAGAGCTGTAGGGATCTACTGTGGGACTCCTGCAGTATGTTACTGACTGCATCACCAGTAAATGCCACTGCAAGAACTAGGACGGAGCAGCCTTTAAGAAAGGAAAGTGGGGAGGAGGGATAGAAAAGGAGTAGTGGAGAAGAAGAAAAAAAAACAGTAAAAATATGAGGAGGTTTTTTTTTAAATTGTGGAGAATAAAAATTAATATGTAAAGATGTGTGTTCCACTTTTCACATATATGCAGTATGTAAACGAGAAACGGAGAGAGAAGGAGGAAGAGCTAGAGAGAAAAAGGAGAGACTACTAAAGAAATAAGCCCCCCTGTACAGACAGCCTGACGCCAGATGGCTTCTTCTAATAAATATTCAACCTTAACTCAGTTCCCATGTAACTTTGTTGTAAAGCTGCCAGCACACCCACACAGATCTGGGCCAGCAAAATGATTACAGTAGTACAAACAAAATAGTGCAATAGAGGAAACAGGCAGACAGGGTCCTGTATACAGAAAGACAGAGCTGTAAAGATGTGAGTTGATGAACCTTAAGATTTAACACTGAGAAACTCAAAATAATGACTTGGATGGGGGAAGAGGGAATTTAGGAAAATAACAGACTTATTTTCTCCCACTGCAGGTTTTATTGTTGGAAATATACAAAACATCAGACTGCAAATGGTACATTATAAATCAAAGATTACTCTGCATAGTTTTTAGATTCAGCTGTAATTCACCTTGAGTGAAATAATAACCCAGTTTAAATTTCCATTGTCAATTGTACCCACATGGAGTCCTAGTTAAAAAGAAGATTTTGTGCTGTGACATTTTCTCTGTTAACCGGGAGAAGAAAGAGGTGGCTTGCCATGTTTTCCTTCAGAAAATATTGGCTCAGTGCTCAAAAACATGCAACTTCAGTGGTATGTATGTGTGTTTTTTCAGGAGCGCTTCAATTTCAAAAATGCATTTGGAGACCTGAATAACAGAACATAACACATTGGCAACCCCGAAAACTATTAAGATAGGCTCTTGACCACATTTAGGATCCAGTGCTCAGATTTAAAAGAAAAAGAGAATAAGGGAAAGGACACCGCTTTGCAGACATGCCTTTATGAACACTTTGAAAAGGAATGAAACGAGGATAAGAACCAGACTACAAAAAAACAATGCTGGAGGTTTACACTATTCATTTCTTGGCTTCCTTTCCAAAAGTTTTTCATGCTGAATTTCTCATAATTAGACACTGGAAAAATGTGGGTAGCCTGTTCAAAATGTCTACCTACAGCTAAGGTGGTTATTTAACTACCATTTATGCCCCAATGATGCATCAAGTAGCTAAGATTATGCATTCAGTTTGATTCTAGGAGTATTTAGTAAGAGGCAAAGCTTTCCCTTCCTGAGAATCCAGACTGTCAGTGCTATAAATTAGCTCACCACACTCATGGCAGGAAATTATTTAGGGTGATACCAGCAGGGTATAAATAGAAGTAATGGGATGGGATTAAGAAAAGGAAAAATTTAGGCTTAATATCAGGAAATATTTCCTGATTGTAAGAGTTCCTCTCTGAAAATCAGACAGATGATGAGATGTTGTGGGCTGCGGAATCAGGCTTCCACCAATTCCCTTGGGAGCAGATAACTGAGAATGTTTTAAAAACTAATCTGAACTCAACACTAGGAAATATGCTGCAAGGAATAATCCTGCATTGGACAAGGGATGGACTAGATCATTTAACAGGTCTCATCTCTCTTTTTTTTCTTTTTTCTTTTTTTTTTTTTACTGTGACACCCACAATGTTGCAGCTATGCTGATAGGTAGACAACCATGCCAAATAAAAGAATATAAAACTTTACCTGCCATATTACATTGCAAACTCATTTTAATTGCTGACCATTATTACCCTAAATCTTCTCCAGCATTACTGCTTCCCATATTTCCCCTTGTCATTGAATGTGGTTTGGATTAGTTTTCCCCAGATGTATTAGCTTGTATTTTCCCAATATGAATCTACCTGGGCATGAAACTATCAACCTTCAAAAAAATACAGATAGTAAATAATGCAGCAGTGCATCTGCTCAGAAAAAAATTCTTTCTGCTATATCTGGGCAATTTTTTTTCAAAAATGCAGTGGTGGATCGACCAAAGTTATTCACAAATTCGAGTTTAATTCAGCAAATAGGCTTGCCCCAAAAAAATGTATTTAAATGTTGTAACGAAACATTTTGACTTTTTGTTTTAAAACAACAAATTGCACTCTGAAAATTTACCTAGATTATTTTAAAAAACCAAAAAGGGTAAAAAAATCCAAAACCAAATAGAAAAAAAATTCACTTTGAATCGAATGAAATGTGCTGTTCAACCTGAAACAAAATTTGGGAATGGTGGCATTGTTTTCGAGAGAAAAACTGACAAGTTTCTGTTTCTGGTTAACCCAAATGATTTTCTTTTCAGATTTTCTCATTTTGGCCACCAAACCAAACCAAACAAAAAAAACCCAAAACCAATTATTGACTCAGCTTTACTTACTGTAAGCACATCAAATTTGTCCTTCACTATGTTGGCTTGAACTTCAAGATAGGCATCCTTACTAATCCGGGCCTGAGAGACTGCCGAATGCTCTGGGGTAAGGACTCAGGCAACAGCTCTACAACTCAGGCACAATGGAATTGACTACTGCAAAGGGAAAGCTTGTTCATGCAGGTGTAGCCTAATGGATGGATTGGAGTATTGATTAATCTTTTAGACCACGGTGGTCGATAAGGGTTTGGTCTCCTGAGTGGCTACAGCATCAGGAAGATTGTTACTGATATTATTAGAATGAGAGAGACACACACTCTCCAGGAGCACATGAGAAAACTGCAATTTATCATAAGTCCCTTTATTAACAAATCCACTAAGCAGATAAACAATCCCACAAACCCTGACATACAACAGCAGATAGAGCAAAGGGTGATGGTGCAATCTCTCTAACTGTTCAGCACTCACTCCCATCTCCTGCTGGGGAACCCCAGAGTGTCAGTCATTATCTTTGTCATCATCATCATCCTCACCACCAGTGAGGCATCTCCCCAGGCACATAAACTGGGATTCAACTTTTATAATGTGTTATGATGATGCCCACTGGGGTTTATCCATGTTTATGAATATTTTAACCCCTTTTCCTCATCTATGCTTCCACATCTCACTAAATTTGGGGTGCCCCATTTTCCCCTTTGTTTTCCCCTTATACGCTAACATTTTTGTGACTCACTCACCATAACAACTCGTGTTTAGCACATTACTGACACCTCATGTCTGCAAAAATCCCCAAAATATTCAAACTAGCTTTAACTGATACATTGTAATAGATATTTCCTAACCAGCAACAGTTAACACATCTATTACTGTAACTGTTTCATCTTGTGACATAGGCTGACATGGGTAGCTAATTGATGAGTGACCCTATCTTTAGGTCTGAAGTCTTGCTTGGCTAATCTAAATATATGTTACAGGCCTGAAGGCCCTGTGTTACTACATTATTTGATATTTATATTTCACTTCTATATCCTAAATGTATCTGATATCTTTTAACCTTGGCTACACAGGAGACAGCTTTTCTCAGTGGCTGGAACAAGACTGTAGAACAAACTCCAACAGGAGCTACGAACAAACTCAAGCTGCCCTGTTTTCCCCTTGCTAACAGAAACATAACTGAACATTTAGAAAAAAATTCTTACACACTTTTTCTCCTGTGGAGAGGAAGAGGGAAAGAACCACAGGAAACAGATGATAGTCTTGTCATCTAATATGCTTCAGGAAAGGCCTCAGGTGCCATTGGGATGGGCATAGGCAGCCTAAAGAACCTAAATAGAATAACATAATTTTTCCTTTGGTATAGTTGTGTGATAAACTTAATTTTAAATGGCCTTTTATTTTTTGGCGAGGTGCAGGTAGGGTTACCATCTTTGAAAGGCAAAAAAAAAAAAAAGACCCCCCCAACCGCAAGGCAAGCCCATTGCAATCTCAACCACAAGGCAACTCCACAACCCCTCCCAACAGCCACTTATAGTATCTAGAGGGATAACACAGATAGATAAGATTGATAACATCACATCTCCTCACTCTCGTGTAACTCAAACCCTCTCACACACAAACCTAGATGAGAAGGTTCAGCCCAGGTTTTATGAAGTTTGACCTGTCCCTTACAGTATCCAGGGTAGAGGGTAGATGCTGAATTTTAATATCTGGAAAGGAGGGCATACTTTCAAAGTGACCTGGAGTCAATGGGGAACTCCTATTGTTCCAACTGTAAAAAATGTGGTACAATAAGAGTGTGTGAAGATTTTAAGGTCACCATAAACACTGTGCTGGAAGTTGAAAAATACTCCCTACCGCAAATTGAAGATATTTTTGCTAATGTAGCCGGGGGACAAAAATTCAGCCAAATTGATTTGTCACAGGCCTGCCTACAGGTGAAAGTTCAAAAAGAATCTGAGATACCTCACAATCAACACATAAGAGGATCTGTACCACTACAATAGGCTAATATTTGGTATTGCTTCAGCTCCTGCTACATGGCAATGGGCAATGGACTAAGTTTTGCAACGTATCCCAAGAATACAGTGTTATTTGGATGACATTGTGAGCAGTGGAATTGATGAAGAACATCTGGAAACACTGAAAAAAGGGTATTAAAATGTCTAGAAGAATACAGGTTACAAGGTAATCACATTAAACAAATTTTTCAAGGACTCAATGGCTTATTGTTGGCACATTATTGATGCACAAGGTCTCCATAAAACTCAGAAGACTTAAGGAGTCCTGGAAGCTCCACCACCAAAGGATATGTCACAATTTATATCATTTCTGGAATTTACCAACTACTCTAAGACCAGTTATACCAAACCTAGCAACTGTATTGCATCTGCTAAACTGTTTACTGCAGACTGGTCAAAAGTGGGTTTGGTCACATGAATATCAAAAAGCTTTCCTGGAAGTAAAACAATTGGTCACATCAGACACTCTTTAACCTTGACTATCAAGTTAGCATGTGATGCTTCTTCACATGGTATTGGGGCAGTAATATCACACAATTCCACATGGCAGGGAGAGAGACCCATAGCATTTGCCTCAAGATCTCTCAGAGGGACAGAATGTAACTAGTTTCAAGTCTGGTATGGGATGTCAAGAAATTCAACCTGTGTGTATATGAGAGAAAATTCACCCTTGTGACAGACCAACTCTAGTAGCAATCCTTCATCAGAGGAAGGGAGTTTGTGACAACAGCAGTATGATTATACCTATTAAACTGTACATAGGAGTATTAGAAGAGCACCACATAGGTCATCTAGGGTAGTAAAAATGAAGAAACTTGCCAGAAGTTTTGTATAGTGGTCAGGCATGACCAACAGATACAGCAGCTTGCAAAGCCATGCTCATGATGCCCACAGGAACAACACATGCCTAAACCAGCACCATTAAACCCCTGAGAATGGCCATCAGCTCCCTGGCAATTTCTGGATATTGATTTTGCAGGGCAATTTTTAGAATGATGTATCTAGTAATGGTGGATGCCCATTCCAAATTGCCAGAAGTTATTTTGCTTGAAAACCACCACAGCTGCACAGACAGTAGAAAAACTTTGAAGTTTGTTTGCAAGAACTGGGCTGCCAGAACAAGCTCTGAGTGACAACAATCCTCAGTTTAGTTAGAGGATTTTCAATGATTCTTGAAGAAAAATGGTATTTGACATATTACCTCAGCACCATATCACCCAGCCAAAAATGGTTGAAAGGTTTGTATGCCCTTTTAAGAAAGCCCTGCGATCCATGGCAGATGAGAAGGAATCATTACAGCAGAAGCTATCACACTTTTTGCTAGAATATCGACACATAATACATGCTACAATGAACAAAACATCTCCAATGCTATTTATAGGCCAAAATCTCAGGTCATGCTTGGCGCCACCACATTGACCAATTACAAGATTCAGGGGTGATTCCATGGATGACATTGCTGTGGACACACCACTTCCTCAGGGGAATGTTTAAAATGTTGGCAGACACTATCCAGAAAGCAAATGCAAGCCGCTTGAAAGGCCTCACTTATAACCGGACCTTGTTGCCCCACAAGTACTTCTGAAATTGTTGTGCCCATTTGAGGGGAGAGAACAGATGTGATGTATGTGAATGTATTGAGCAGAGTGTTGAATCTCTTTACGTGAATTTGCAGTTACAGTTTCTTAAGCAGTTGCTTATGTCGAATCTGTGGTTACTAAGTTTTTCTAATTTCTCGATCCAATACAGAATCATCCAGTCATCACAGCTCCAACTGTATGCACGTATCTGTGTTTATAATCAAGGATTTGTGCTATGTCCACAATACATAACACTAGCTAACGTAGGGAAGCACCTCCAAGGATCTCTTTAAACGACACTCCCTGGTACTGTTCCTTTCATGTGCAAAGGAGGAGGCTTTTGGGCTTAATGTCCCAGGACAGGTCTGTCTGGGTATAGTGGGCTCAATTAATAGCAAAAGCATTTATACCATAATGAGTGAATGACTCTATTGTTAGCTCTCAAAATTGTCCAACCAAACTGGAATTAACAGAGCTTGCTATCGCCTCAAAATCTGGCCTCTTCCTTCCATGAGATTTTCCATAGCAGTGACCACTACACTTGGCAAATAAGCGTTGCCAGGTTCAACCTTTACCATTAAGCAACTTTTGTTTAAAAGTTTGATAGCCAAAGAATTAGGTTTTATACTGGCTGAAAACAATCTTATTCAGAAAAGATTCCTTCAGATAAAATCTATTTGATTGAAATTAGACTGAATCTCAATATAAGTAAATGAGCCAAAAGAGAGAAACTCAATAAAGATGACCCCCAAAAAAGTCTTCATCCAACACATTTGTGGTAAAACTTTGTTTTCTCTTTGGAGACGCCTACAGTGATTTTGGACATGAGACGGTAGAACACAGAGTGTTGGTGCTCTCAGCCATTAGTTTGTAATTGAATAAGATAGATGTCTTCATTCATATGAACTAATGTAATTTTTCTCATGAAGGTTTCATATTATACAAATCCATTAGCATATTTACAAATTAATCTTCCCTTAGGAAAAAAGATCAAAGATTTACAGAAGGAAGTACTTTATTACTTTTAAACTGCCTTTTTTTTTTAGGAAAAGAGAAAGGAAGAAAGATATGAAGGAGAATTATGTTGAACCATAAATGCTTTTATTATGGCTACTGTACAGCAGCTTTGTGGGAGACTGAAATGTGCAAAAGTACATCAGGGAATTAAAGCCGTATATACAAGTTCAGTATTAAAAAATATAACAGGTGCCCATATAAAAGTTCATACAGTGCAAACTATTTTATAACTGAACTCATTACTATGAATAATTTAGAAAGAGATTCTGCACTGGGGGAAATATTTAGACTGTGTTTTATTCGGTTTACCTTTCACATGTTTTCCGTCATTTCTCTTACCTCTTTTTCTAGTTGCTGAAGATAGATGTAATTAACCAAATGGCATTTTCACCTTGCCATTCCCCAACCTACTTGATCCCAGAGGAAAGCCATACTGCAGAAGTGATTCCATTATCTTTTCAGTGGCCACATCCCATAATGCCATAAATGCATGATTATGCCTTCACGTAGACTCAAAGTGAAGCACAGTTAGGGTAGTCAGGAAGATAAAATGTTTATTTTGAACAAATACCTTCCATAATAAAGAGTATTACAGGTAAAATCAGTTGATTTTTCTTTGTTTAAACTTTGCTCCATTGTAAAGTCCTTCTTTATGGGGACTGTTAAAAGACTTTCTGCTATGGCAGAAAATACAGAATAACACAGCAGCAAGACTGCTAAATGAGATGCAAACCTTTAATGATTTATTAATAACTACTTTCTGCAACATTTCTAACTACTGAAGAGAAATCAGAAAACTAAATATATTAAGCCCTTTTCTTCAGAGAAAAAAAAATCTGTTGGAACATGGCAAGAATATCAGCAAATTCACAAGAAAAAAAAATAGCTTTTGCCTGTCACTTGAGGTGCATTATGTTGAACAGTTTCTAAATCTTTTGTGGGCAGATACTGCAGTGGTTTTTTGTTGTTGTAAATTTTGAGACTATTCTGAAACAAAAAAGTATGATTTTACGAAGACTAAATTTAGAGCATCATTCATCAAGTTACAATTCCCATTTTCTCATTATTGTTGTGTTCTTTTAAGTGTACCTTCCCCCACCTCCATGAAACAGTAACTGGCTAATAAAACACCTAATGGAAAACTTATTTTAAACTTACAGTGACACACATCCATAGCTCTTCCTTAGGTGTAAATCCTCTCTCTCCTTCCCTGCCCCTCAACCCCAACCATTGTACACAAGGCCCACGGAGTGAAAGAACTGCTGTGGTTCCACTGCACTGAAAGAGCAAACCATGGAAAGGCCATGCAGCAAGACTCTGCACCTGCAGAGTGCACTGCTTTACAGCAACTCACTCCATGGCATGAATGGGAGTTAAGAGGACAGACCAGGAGAGGGTGGAGATCACAGCCAATAGATCTAAACACTATGCAAATGCACTCTTCACAACTCACTCCTAAACGGTGCACAACAGGCCTTGTCTGATACTACAGCCTGAAGGCTGCACTAGAAGCCGAAGTGTTTAAGCTCCACTCCCTAGCTCTTTTTTATATGGAGGATTCCCCCATTTCCACATAAGTCCCCTACTTTTGCAGGCTTTGAGTGGGCTGAGATTTTGGCCCTTTGATTTGAGCTGAAAGAATTTTATTGAAAAACACCTTCACTCTTCCATTTTTCTTCACATATGCTTTCCTTGAAAATCAGACAGAGTATTCTCTACACCCATTTCCTCCACTTTTCCTGAATAGTCAGAGGGAAAAGTGTTCTCTAGTACAGCATTTCTTAAGGTGACCGAATTTCAAAACTTGCCACTCCGGTCCGGCAGAGGGAGGGGCCAGCTGAGAGGGAGAGGCATCAGCAGCCCTGCTGGAGTGCTTCTGCCAGCAGTGGAGCCAGTGAGTGCGGCAGGGTGCAGGGTGTCAGAGAGTAGGTCTCTGGGGGGGGGGAGGTGGCGGCTCTGGGTAGCGAGAGGGTGGAGGGCGAAGGGCAGCATAAGCTTGGGAACTAGAGCAGTTTTACTTGGGGTTCTGCTCCTGGCCCTGTGCCCGGGGTCCCAGCTGCCCACCCCACAGCCATGGGGTCTCCTCTCCTGGCCCTGCGCTGCCTGGGGGCACTGGGAATAAGGGTGTGTGTGTGTTTTTAACGGGGGGGGGGCACTGGGCATAGGGGTCTCTGGAGGGGCTCTCTGGGCAGGGGAGCACTAGGTATAGGGAGTCAGGGGGCATTGGGCAAGGGGTTGGTGTGGTGCCCCGAGTGGAAGGGGCAAGCTGGCAGTGCAGGGCTGGGTGGACCAATGTGTGTCTGGCACAGCGGTTCTCAACCTGGGGCCCACATAACACATTGTGGACCACATATGCATCCCAGAATGGTAAATAGGTTGAGAAACACTGCTCTGATGCTAGCCCGGGCTTTTATGTGTAGAAAAACAATTGTTGGGGCACTGGTGGGCCATGGGGTTTTTATAGCTTGTTTTGGGGGGCATCAAAGAGAAAAAGGTTATGAACCCCTGCTCTAGTGGTTAGAGAAGGAGACAGAGGCAAAATTCCTTAGTTATATTTCAGGCTTTGCCATTGACTAGGTTTGTGACTTTCAGCAAGTCACAACTTTTCTGAGAAAGGTTTTACCCATCTGTGAAATGGGTATAAATAATACTTACCTATCTGCCTATATAAATATTTCTACAGCAGCAATCACCAGTTTCTATGAACTATACAGAGTTGTTTTCAGGCTTAGTAACCATTTGTAAACTACTTTGAAATCTTTGAATTAAAGGCCTGATACATTATTACAATAGTCATACTTTACAGTTTTTTGGTGTCTTTCATTCAAGGATCTCAAAGTGCTTTACAAACAATTAACATACCCTTGCTAATCACAACACCCCTATGAGATATATGTAAATAAAAAGAATTCTATTTGGGGCCAGTTTCAAACTTATTCCCCAACATTTAGGTTTAGTATGAAATACCTCAGCCTGATATTGCAATCCATCAATCATGTGAGCAGTGAGTCCTACTGAAGTCAATGAAACTTTTTGTTGAGAATGTGCTATTGACAAATTCTACTGTGGAGATTAATGCTAATAATCTTATGGTGGAAGAGTTTCAAGTTAAATGGAAATTTGATTTTAAAAAATGGCTGGAATAGGGAATAAAGGCATAATCTAGGGCCTGAACTTGATGACTGCAGTTCAGCTATAATAAACCACCACACAGGGCAACATGCTCCTCCAGAATCCAAGTTAGAAATCAAGACTGATTCCCTGCTTTTCCCGTACATCCAGATCTCCAGCTGTTACCAGCTTCTTGGAGATAGTTGAACATTGGATGTTGACTGAGTTGCAGATCTGAGGTGCAATTTTATACCCCAAGTCTTTCAGGTGATCAAAAATAGACAGCAACTATGTTTCCATTAATAAAAAATAATAATTAATCACAGAGTTTAAGGTCATCCAGTCTGACCTCCGTATTTTAGGCCACAAACATCACCCAGCACTCTCTCACTAAACCAAGCAACCAGTATTAGACAAAAGTATTATAGTTCATGGAGAATAGAAGGGACCGAGGTGCACCATGACCCTGCAATGGCAGGGAAATGATTAAGTGAGAGATTCCAAGGCCAGAAGGGACCACTGTGATCATCTAGTCTGACCTCCTGTATAACAGAGGCCACAGAACTTCCCCAAAATAGTTACTAGAGAAGATCTTTTAAATCAAAATTGGATGTTTCTCTGAAAATGGTCTGTGATGGAGAAGTCACCAGAACCCTTGGTAAAGGTGAAAACAAACAAACAAAAAACCAAGGTCACTGCCAATCTGACCTGGGAGAAAATTCCTTCTCCAACCCACATACGGTGATCATTTAGATCCTGAACACATGAAGAAGACTCACCAGCAAAGCAAGTGAGAGAGAATGCTTAGTGCCACCTCAGAGCATCAGCCCAGTTCTTCCAGTGTCCTGCTTCAGAGGAAGCAGACAAAAAATCCAGAATATACAGAAGGGAAGGGCGTGAACCTTCCTGACCCCTTCAGGTGACTGGCTAAAGGCTCAAAGCATGAGATTTTAGGAATGTAAAAGAAACCAGAAGGGACCCCAGGAAAGAGAATCTGAAGCATGGACGTGCTGTGAATGAGTGTGTCTGTCATCCAATATAAGGAATTAAAAAGTCAAGTGCATGTAACATTAAATATGAATGATGAGTATGTAGAATAAAATAACTAGGAGACAAATCTGTGTCTTACATATAAGATAGGAGTGCCACAGGCAACTTTTGAGTTAATATGAAAAAAACAGGTCGAACCTGATCTAGTAGAGTGCAAAAATAAAGATCAATGTATATTTAAGGAAAATGATTCAGGGTTTTTGTGAAATTAAGAAATAAAGTTTTATAAAGCTGGTTTCTATTTTGATAAGCTAGTAACGCACTTAGTAGAGTACTTTGCTTTAAAAACTTGAAGCTGAATAGTGTAGTGCAGATTTGTTTTGTTCTTTTGCTCTGAACAGATACAAAAAGTTATTGTGGAAAAAAAAGAGTAAGGCCAAATATAGAAAGAGTAGAAGTTGATAGAGGAAATGTCAGAAAGAATGTGTTAGTTGAGTATTAATTGTGAGTCTGACTCCTTCATACAATATGAAGAATAAACAGCTTGAGCCACAAAGGCTCATTTGTGTGCCATAAAACACATCACATGGGAAACCACTTCTCTAGCTTTCCAAAGGAAATGGTTTCTTTCATCTCTGGTATTTGATCAGAGGTAAGCTTCTATTTTTCTTTCTTTTATTATTATTTTTTATTTAATTTTAAGGGCCAGCAGCCAAATTCTGCTCTCCATTACACCAAAGTCAATGGAGTTTATGCCCCTAGAATGGAGAACAGAACTAAGCCTGAGGTGTTTTTTGATAGTCAAAGTCTAATAATGTTCTGATTGAGCTGATGGTGGAGAGAGCAAGTATATTTTGCTGGACCTTTTCAAAAAAACAAGAGTGGGAACAGCATACCACCTGGTCACCACATGGAAATTTTGAAGAGAGGACAGGACTAAAGGCTGGTCTTGCCAAGATACTGGAGATGTTGCACCATCCTCATCCTCACAAAATAGATTCAGATAAGTGGTGAAGGGATGATTGTGCCTCCCCTCTTTCCACTGGGCCCTGTGGAAAGGAAAAGGGGCGAGAGTCCCAAAGGTAGATAGACCTAATCAAATTCAGATGGTATGGGTCATCCAAATTTGGTCACCATTGGAATCAGTATTCCCTGTTATAGCCTGCTGAGCATGTAATGAAAACACCAGCTGTTTGGAGACCCTGCAAAGTCTACATCCAACTGAGTCCATGTTTAATACTCCCTTATTTGATTTGATCACAGCTCTTTTGGTTGGCTGGGAAATATTTTTTTTTTAAAAGTCCAGTGGCTGATAGGGATAAGGAGGGGAAAGTACAAAGCAAAGGACAAAAAAAGTGTATAAGGATTTTACGCGTACACACACACACACAGCCCCCTACCTCTATCTTTTTTTTACTTCTTCCCCTACACCAAAAAAAGGAATCAAAACATCCCAATTTTCCTTTTTTTTTTTTAAATAAATATGCAGTATTTTTAGTTCTGGTTCTTTATGAATAATAGAAAGGTTGATCACATGATATTGAACATGATTCATAGATTGATAGATTCCTAGGCCAGAAGGGACCATTGTGATCATCTAGTCTGACCTCCTGTATAACACTGCCCATAGAACGTCTCCAAAATAATTCCTAGTGCATAATTCCTAGTACATATATTGTAGAAAAACCATCTAATCTTGATTTTAAAATGGTCAGTGATGGAGAATCCATCACAACCCTTGGTAAATTGTTCCAATGGTTAATTACCTCCACTGTAAAACATTTACACCTTGTTTCCAGTCTGACTGTCTAGTTTCAACTTCCAACCATAGGACTGTCTTATAGTTTTCTCGGCTAGACTAAAGAACCTAATATCAAATATTTGTTCCCCATATAGATACTGATAGAATCATAAGGTCACCCCTTAACCTTCTCTTTGTTAAGCTAAATAAATTGAATTATTTGAGTCGATTACTATAAGACATATTTTCTAATTCTTTAATCATTCTTATGGCTCTTTTCTGAACCCTCTCCAATGTATCAATGCCTTTCTTAAGTTGTGAGCACCAGAACAAGACACAATATTTCACCCACAGTCACACCAGAGCCGATTACAGAGGGAAAATAACCTTTACTTCTATTTGAGATTCCCAGGATCACATTAGCTATTTTGGTCAGTGTCACATTGAGAATTCCTATTCAGCTGATTATTTGCAAAAAATCTTTTTCAGAGTCCCTGCTTCCAGGACAGAGTCCCCCATCCTGTAAGAGTGGCCTACATCCTTTATTCCTAGATATGTACATTTACAGTTAACCATATGAAAACTCACATTGTTTGCTTACGCCCAGTTCCCCAAGCAATCCAAATCCTGCTGAATTAGTGGCCTGTCCTCTCCATTATTGACCACACCTCAAGTTTTGTGTCACCACAAACTTTTATCAGTGATGATTTTACATTTTCTTATAGGTCATTGATAAAAATGTTAAATAGCTTAGAGCCAAGTATTGATCCCTGCAGGACCAAACTGGAAAAATACCCACTCAATGATTATTCCCTGTTAACAATTACATTTTGAGAACCTATTATTTAGCCAGTTTTTAATCCATTCAATGTGTGCCATGTTAATTTTACATATTTCGGGGGGGAAGAGGGGAGATAATCAAAATGTTGTGTGGTACCAATCAAATGCCTTACAGATGTCTATTATGTCAACACAATTACCTGTATCAACTAAACTTGTAATCTCATTTTTAAAAAGTTCAGGTGAGTTTGACAAGATGCATTTTCCATAAACCCATGTTGATTTGCATTAATGACACTACGTCCTTTAATTCTTTATTAATCAACTCCTATATCACCCACTCCATTATCTTACCTGGGATCGATAATGATGTTAATGATTGATAACGGGCATTGTTCTTATTCTAATTCAGCTTTTGGGATTGTCCTGCAGTGGTGTCTGGGATCAGTGCTCTCAACAAGAGAGTCACTGATCACACAGCATTTCAAGGCTGGAATAAATGACATGTGGCCCCCTGCTGTACAATGCCTGACTTATGCAAGCTTTGTGCAGGCACTGAATATGTGGTGAGGGGTACAGAATTCATCCCCCAACCTGCCCGCAACACATCCTTGTGCAGCCACTACTCTGCTCATAGGCTTGTAGAGTAGTTGCTGCTATTTTACACATGGAACATTGGGGCACTGGAGCTGCGTAGCAATGGAACCCAGAGGCCCCAGGCCTATGTGCCAGCCTATTCAGTAAGGTTCAGCTGGCATGGAGACTTCCCTGCATAATCAGACCATTTGTTCTTAAATGCCCATCCAAGTCCTATCTAACTATTTCAAGTAGTGCAGAGGGACTTGTGAATTTCACTCTGTATTATTCTTGTCAAAATAGGACAACCTTTTTCCCTGTGCCACAATCTAAAATGATATAAGTGCAAAGTCTCTGTAGCAAATTAACGATAAAAGAATAAAACAGTTACACGAATATATTTTTCATGCTCAAGGGCTATGGGTTTAACAGTTTTCTAACTGTTCATTCATTTATATAAAAATACTTCGGTTATTATCTACTCGAGTTGAAATTAGATATTTAATTGACTGGAGGGAATAGAATTCACTCACTTTTAAATAAGGCAATGATTTAAAAATATTCCTGTAAAGTGATTTGTAAGACCACCACCAGCACTAGTTTTTGGCACACGGCCTTGTGTGTGTATATATTTTATAAGCTTGGTTGTTTTTAGTACTGTGAGAGCTAACTTCTTCAGAAACATGTTTATCTTAATTAGGAAAGTCAACAGACTTCTAATGGGAAGAAATGGGTATTTTTCTCTGTGGTATCTAAAGCATCAAAGGCCTAGTTCTTGTGCCAAACCAATCTTCCTTCCTGCCTGCCTTTCAAACCCAGGTGATTGCAGACAGATGAACAGACATTTTCCCCAAAGCTTCTATTGACCTGGCTCCAGTCCTTTCCCTTTCTCTGTCTCCCTCTCTAGCTGCATGTCACTTTTCTTTCTCTTTATGTGTATTTTTTGTATTTTTGCCTCAGGAAACCAAGGGATATTCATGGCACTGAGGCAAATAATGTGGAATTAAAAACTAAATTCTTCAGGCCTTATCCTAGCAACAGGACCATCACCATCTGTTCAGAGGACAGGGCTGCCATTATCTACAACATTCTTTGTACATACTCCATCACCTGTGAGGGGGAAAACATTGCCCCTTACCCTGGGTTCTTTGTCTAAAAACAAAGTAGTCGGCTTCCTTCTAATGCCATACATTTCATAAATGTGATATACAGTTCATTTAAAGGGATTAGACACGAATAAAGGCCTAAAACCGAATTTAAAAAAAAAAAAGTCTAAGAAATCACATCTGCATTTTAAACAGCAAAGGCAAATATTGGTTACTTTAAATAATCATTGGAGAGCTATTATTTTAAAAAGTTCATGCAAATTCTACAGTTGAATGCAAGCTTCAGCAATGCATGTACAATACATTTGACTTTTTCTTGGTTTATTTTATAACATCAACAGCTCTGTTATTAATTTTTAAATTTAAACGCCTAATTAAAAATCTGTATTCCCTCATGTGCTATAAAAGCCCATTTCAGCTATTTGGAGCCAGCATTATCCAAGCTGAGGCCCTAGTGCACAGGGACAGTGCATGAGGACAGCACACCTTTTCCTCAGGAAAAATGTGGGACTGGATACAAAGCTATAATACCCGCTAAATTAGTTCAAAGTCCCTTTCCTGTGCTCTTTAAACACCAAATTATATATTCCCAACTTTCTTGCTCTATAAATTTGAACAAGGATAGAAAATAAGTGAAAAGGCATAAGATAAATGTAGTTAGTAGTCAAAAATAAATAGTCTTAGAAATTCATCAACAGTCCAGAGTTCATATTATGTCCATGATATAAATAAATAACCCAATCAACCTGTAAAGGTTGGCTGTCTGGTGTCTTCTTGTTTTTTTTCAGGTCAGTTATTAATATAGATATAGCCATATTTATTTCCCCACACTAAAAACATGTTTGTGGCATGAAACTTGGTAATACAAGTTGGCCAAATCTGCCTGCTTCTACCAAATCTGCGAGGAGGTCATCCACTGTACAGTTATGAACCAGAGGAAAAACAGCAATGGTAACATTGGTCAACATCAGTACTATCATCTCCTTCGCTGAACAAAATATCACTGGGCCCAAACTTGCAGAAATGAGAGAGAAAGAGAATTAGTGGTAGGTGGTACTATCTGTTCCTGCCCCAATTCTAGCCTAAACCAGCTCCTCCCCAGGTGGGGAAAAAGGGTAGACTATCTGCCAGTGTCTCAGAGGCAGAGGGAGCATGAACAGAAAGTAATACATCTGGCTCAGGCACAGAAGTAGTGAAAATTTGTACTGTGAGGGAACTACTCCTTTCAATTCCCATACCTCCCTCCCTGTTCCCCACCAACTCACATGGATACTGGCTACTACTGGCACAGTGATTCTGTTGACTATCTTGATCCATGTGCCCGTGCTCTCTCACTTTTTGGGAAAATACTTCCAGTTGTGACAGTCTTGGTGCTGAATCACTGGTCCAGACACAGAACTGTTTAAAGAAGCAAGCTTCTTCCATATCTACAACATTACAACCTTGGTCCACATGCTGGATCAAATAATCAATTTAAGATTATCTGCATGACTACTAAAATGAACAACAATTTATTTACATCTGTTCAGTTCACAAGAGGATCCACTGGAGAAAAGCATATGATAAGTCACCACCGCTAAGTGTCAGACTCATTTCCCAGATGTTAATTTGCAGTAACATAACCCTCATTCCTCATGCAGGCGGGGCTGAGAATTCAGCTTGAGTGGAATGAGTGCCCAATTTTTTGTGAGTGAGATGTGCAGAAGCAGGTACAAAAATGAAGTAAAATGCATTAAAAACTGCTTGATACTGATCCCATTCAATATATAAATGGTATTGGTTGTGTCAGAAGGAAAACCCCCATCTCAAAGGATCTGGAAAGAGTTAAAGTCTGGAATGAGGGGGGGGTGAACTGCCTCGGGAATCTATACTGGACAATAATTCCCATGAAAGCAAAGTCAGTGGTTGCCATTAAAAAGTCAACATTTGCAAACATATACTAGACATCTACCTCAGTTTAAGCAGCAAAGAATCCTGTGGCACCTTATAGACTAACAGACGTTTTGCAGCATGAGCTTTCGTGGGTGAATACCCACTTCTTCGGATGCATCCGAAGAAGTGGGTATTCACCCATGAAAGCTCATGCTGCAAAACGTCTGTTAGTCTATAAGGTGCCACAGGATTCTTTGCTGCTTCAACAGAACCAGACTAACACGGCTACCCCTCTGATACCTCAGTTTAATCATTATTAGTACAGTACTAAGTATATGACTTTTTAAAAAATAATAAAATTCATCCAATTGTTCTGGAAGCAAGAAAACTGGAAGAAAACTCAAAGGAAGTTATGGCCTCTCTGTGTCATGTGGTACAAAGGAACTTATGGGGCTGCAAATACCCAGCACAGCATTCCCCTGACATGTGGGGAACTCCTTGCTGGTGAATCTGTGACTGATCTTGCTTTGTGCCTCTGACTTCTCAAAGCTTAGGTGAAATTTTGGGTGAAGAGGAGGCATGATGGAGCTCTGCTCCACGACACCAATTCTCCCCTGGTGTAGGGTTCATTAAGGGCCCTATGTCATTGGCACAATTTAGGGCTTGTCTACACTTGAAATGTGACAGCAGCACAGTTGAATCACAGCACTTCAGTGTAGACACTATCTAAGCCGACAGGAGGGGTTCTCCCATCAGCGTAGGTCATCCACTTCCCCAAGCTAAGTCAATGGAAAAACTCATTGGCCGAACTGGCACTGTCTACACAGGGAGTTAGGTCAGCTTAACTAAGCCAAATTATTTTTCTTGTTCAGACCAAGCCTTAAAAAGCTCTAAGCAGCAGAGTTGCCCCTAGGGCCAAATTAGGACAAATTGGGACACTTAACACACTGTGAGATGGGCCCCATACATGGCTCTGCCCATTCAGGCCCCCCCTTACCCTCTCAGTTGGAGGCTCCCCACTTTCTTCCTTTCTACTCCCAGAAGGGCAGAAGCAGCAGCATGAAGCCCTCTTTTCCCCCAGGATTGATAACAGGGGGCTCCCTTCTCCTCAGTAACAGCATGGGCCCCCTCTGCCTTCCACAGAGCCAGGGGGCCCTGCTTTACTTTCCCCAGCAGGGGGGGTCTGTATGGATTGGTGAGCCAAGACCGCAGCTTTTTTCTTCTTCAATACATCGAGTCCTTTTCTGGCAGGGTGTTGGGAGGAGCAGACTAGTGGGTCTTGGAGTTAATATACTTTTGAGATGAATGAGGCAGTTCACACCTCTCAGATTTTCTTCCAGGCTGTCTTCAGTGCTTTGGCTAACCTTTCCAGTTTTTCTTCAGAACCATGAGGAAGAAATATAATTTCTTAAAATAATAAAAGCTGAGATTCTGGTATAATCACATGATTCCAGGAGCTGGGAGTCTAGGGCTTAATCCAGCCATTGCTCCCCTCCCCCCACCTCTCTCTGTCTTGAGTTGAGTAGAGCTGAGTAGAGCTCAGTTGAGTAGAGCTCATACACTGGAGACATTCTGGCCACATATCAGCTGTAATGTGTGTATGTACACATCTTTTTTGGAAAATTTCTTCTAAACAGAAAACCTGTTCAAATGGCATAATTTCAGCTAAAAGGAACTCTTTCTTTCCATATCATAAACCCTAGTGTAAAGGATTGTTATGGAATCACTTAAATACAATGAAGCTTTATTTTGATTTTGACTTTCTTTTACTTAAAGAATTGTGGCACTATTCTTCTTTTCACCCTTGAGGTATTTCATAAGAATAAAGAGTTACTGGTCATCACCCCATTGCAAAGTGATTTGGTCTTCGCTAAAATGATTCTGGATGAATATATTAGTATTCATATGGCTTTTGTGAATTGCCATAGGTCTGTCACTGTTATACAGTATCATTTAAGCAGAAAAGAAAGGGCACCTAAAGGAGGCTTATTTAAGAAGTTATTAGGTTTTTCCCCCAAAAAATTTGGTATTTAAATGTATAGCACTGAAAAAGAAATGTGCTCATTTCAATAAAGAACAAACCTTTCTAAAGTCACCCTTACAGGCAATACAATGCAATTTTATGGAGTAGGCTAATGAGTTCTTACATATATTTTCAGTTTCAAGGTGGAAATCATTAGAAACTTAGAAATAAAGAAATCATCTAATTAACATGTTCTGAGATGAATCTTAACGTCCAATTAGTCTCTTGATTTGAAACAGTCTGGTAACAACATAACAGTCAGCAATATCTATTGAGGGAATAGCGAGAAAATAAGCAGTGTTCAAGTGTTGGGTTTTTGTTTTGGTTTGGTTTTTTTGCTGTTCTTACTCACCATACACCAGTCTACTGCCTAGGTTTATCACACTCAAAAATCTAAACAAACAGAGAACTAAACCAAGAGAAGGGCCGGAAATTCTAAATTCTGGCAGGATTAAAGGTTACAAGTAAGAATTTAAACAGCTGATTGACCATTTCTTCCATTCTATAGATATATTAGACCAGTCAAAGACCATGTTTGCTGTGAATTCTCATAGCTTTACACTCACGTTCAGAGGTGTTGTCCTTTAAACCAATATCTCATGTTTTGTTTTTAATTTTTTCCCTAAGTGATATATATCCATAGGCTTGGACAGCAAACAAATTCCTAACATGGAGCATGAGCCTGTTCCCACTGAAATCCATGACAGTTCAATAGGAGGAGGGTCAACAACTTCAGCATCAGGCAAATTTGTAACTGAAAATTTAATGTCAGCAAGCCAAAGAAGACTGTAAAGCTCACTGGATCTTGAGTTTAACCTGGCTCAGAGTGCAAATACTGAGATGTATTCTCTCTGTACCAATGTCTTGCTTCTATGCAATCATATGTATGCCAGCAATAACAGACAACAGGGAAGGCTTTTTTGACAGCTAATTACTGGCTCAATGAGTTGACAGTTTCAAACTTGATTCAGGTCTTCAACTACTCTAGCCAATCACTATGGGGAAAAAAAAGTTGTTATATATTAATTCTGTAATATTATTGCAGATGGACCTGATAGCCCTACAGATTTATAATCCTCATATTACAGAAGTAGTAAAAGTGAGAAAGAGCCAAATAGGGGTAAAAATCAATTAACTTGAGCAAGCAGTGGCATGGATTTCATCCTGATGACAACAGTAAAGAAACCATTCTTTTTACTGTTTGTCAAAGGGGGAAAGGAGGATAGCATTGGAAAGGTGTATGTGAGTACTAACATAGGCATGACAGGAAAGGTGAAAGATTTTAATAATGTATGTAGACAGAATGGATACATTTTCATACATATAACCAGAAGGTTGTTGAGAGCTCAAAATGAAGGACTAATTAGACACATTTAGTATAAATCCTCAGCAAACAGATCATGAAAAATATTGGAATAAAACCACATCAAGAAGATCAAGGGAAATAAATGGTAATAGGCTGAGAGGAGAGAGTTAATCTCGCTCAGATAGGATGTGAAAGACTGGAACCATCCATGTTAAATAGCCAGTGAAGCGATGGTACAACTTGTGATACCAACAAGAACATAGAAAGCCCTGCATAGTAGTGTGTATTTGAAGCTGAAGTGGTATCTTCCAGCAGTGGCCTGACAGAGGCTGCTTCTGTTGCTGCTGCTGCTGCTGCTAATGATGAATACCATATGCTTGGCTCTTACTGTTACAAAGTGGAGCTACATTGCTACTACAGATGATGAGTGAATATAGTATTTTCTCTTTTTTTAAATGTAAAAGTTTATGTCCAAGGATAATCCCCTGGAACTAAGAAGTAGGCAATATTGTTTTTAAAACTGAAACATTCCCTGACAATTTCCTTTTTCAGCTTTTAATAATCTTATCACACTTTGCTCAGCCATTGTTGTTCCTAAATATTGTGCTTTTCCTTTCCTAAAATCACTATATCTTCTCTTTCCTGCTTAGCTGTTAACAGTTAACTTGATACTACTTTAGCTTTCTTCCCATTATTTTGATCCAGTTAAAGTAAGAAACATAGTTGGCTGCATCGATTTTGGGAGATATTCATAGGCAGTAAAGAGATGGATGCATGTATAAATCTAATACTTGCATCTCCTTAGTCAGTGTACTTTTGCTGTTATATATTTATTTCATTGTTACAAGAAAAACTTGTTTTGTGAAAACCACATTACTTTCTCTTGTTAACATCCAGTGGGAAATTTACCTAATAGTTCTATTTATCTATTTATTTATTTACATTTAGAATTTCATGTTAAAATAGTTATTGGACAGCTTACTTTTGGCTGATGGGGTTTTTGCCATCAAAGTTGATCAAATCTATGAACGTGCGGTCAATTAAATTAATTTGCATATTGCCATTTTATTGGTTCAAATACTACACAAGTGATTTTAAAATGTCTTATTTGCCAACTGACATCACAGCTGTGAAATGGGAGGAGGTTTGTTTTTTGTTAACATCAACATTTCTGCTCTATTTCTTAAATAAGTTAACATAAATAAATACTGTGAGAGGGATTAGCTGAATGTTACACATGCTACAGATTCTGAAACATAAACCAATGCTGATTTCAGGTTTTGCTGTGACTGCTGCTACCTCTGCTGATCCAGTTTTACTGGGCTACTGTCAAATAGAACCATACCCTGGAGGAATGGTATAGTGTCAGTGCAGGTAGAAGGACAGTGACAACAGAATACTACAGAAGACCTCCCCCCCCCCTTCACTTTCCTTCTAATGAGACCTTCAGGCTTGTTGCAAAGAAAAGAAAAACTAGAACCCTAACAGCAGGCCCTAAACACAGAGAAAACCCGTTATGGTACCTGTACCCATTTATTTCAAGCCACAACAATTTCCCAGCCACCTATGAATAAAAATAGGACTAGAAACATCCAGTTATTGTGAATCAGAGTCCTGGGGGAAAAGTAAAGCTAATGGCTCAGGCACTTAGCCTGCGGGGAAGGAGTAGTGTACTACTTTCTCTATATGTTCAAAAACTACAGGGGATCATCTTCACACGCTTGTGTAAGCTACTGTCAGCTGTCATTGGGCCAAATTAACTCCTAGTGCAACTCCTCTGAAATTAATAGCTACATCAGGATTACATTTAGCTCACAGAGTTAAACAAATGCATTGCAGATAAGAAGAAGTGGTACAGTATGTGTGATTTTTTCATTGATGCCTCTGCAATAAACTCCTCATACAGATTGTTTACCTTGCAGTGCTCTCAGAGAAATGTCTCACTATTTTCCTAATAGATTTTCTACAGTTCATCCTATGCTGTGATGTTACTAGGACATCTCTTGGCCCAACTCCAGCCTATCATTTTAATGAAATATATTTAAGTACTAAACATGAAACTTTAACCAGATGAGCATCATGTTTGTGTAGCTGCAGACATTCGCAGGTGAACGAGCCTATGTATTTACCAGGAATGTATGACTAAAACTAAGGACACTATAGATTGCATGAATAAGAATGTATAAATACATAAAAAGAAAAGATGGGTCCAAATCACTTCACCAGATTTGGTCTCCCTCAAACTTTGGAAGCTCGGATTGACCATAATGTGAAACTGGATCCAAGTTCTGCAGCCGGCACCATATATCTTGCTCATCACCAACACCAGACACCCAAATACCCCAAAGCATGTGGAAGATTGGAATTTTGGTTCTGAATCTTTCTGTGTGGCCCCATCTCTAGTAAAAAGTAGTTGCTAGATTTGAGCAGTTTATAAAACTACACATTTCGACCGTAAGCCTGCAAACTCACAAGTGCCTGTAGTACTTCCTCTGTGATTAAGACAACAGGACTGCTCATGAGAGGAATCATTGTATTTTGCAGGATCAAGGCCTGAAAGCTTGAAATTTATCAGCTCTGAAAGTGATGCTTCACTTTTCTTCAAAACCCTCAATATTCAACAAACTCTGAGTTAAGATTCAGCGTAATAAAAATAAAGCTTCATGTCACTCTACTCTATGCTGGATGAAAACACAAACTTTGCTAAGTATGGAAGCCAACTGGGCTGCTGAAATTAGGGAAATGTTCAAAACAAAGCCTCTATATTGTCTCTTTCCTTTATGCATGTGTCCCACCTGTACATGTCTTGCTAGTTAAGTCCAAAGCGATGTTGTGTCAGTAAAACAGAGAGAAAACATGGGAATGTAAATTGAGAAATGAAACATCACTGGAGTTCAAAGCAGAGAAGGACAAAGTTTTGTAAAACAAACAAGTTTTCACTTTCCTTTCAAAAAGGAAACAAACTATCTCCAAAATATGCCTTTCATATGTGGTTGTTTGGCTTTTTTAATGTTAAACTTGTTTTTTTCCAATACTTTTTTCTTGCTATCCTTTTTTTTTTCCCCTCCACCCATAACCAATAAGCAAGCGATCAGGAGAAAATTACTACCATGACACTCAGATACCAGTGATGAAGGATGCATTAATGAAACTTAAATATATTAGCTAGGTTTTCAGTTTGGTATGCAGCCTCCAATAAATCATCATAAAAGGGGGAAATAGGGTAAATAAAATGCTGACTGTTTTTAGGACAATGAATTCATATTTTTTAACATATGTAGTTCATCTGTCATTGAACGGATCGGATATATTTAGAGACACAAGATGGGTGAAGTTACACACAGGTTACCTTATCCAGATATTACGGGGAATTCTGTGAAACACAAAAGCTTGTCCCTATCACCAACAGTAGCTGATCCAATAAAAGATATTACCTCAGTCATCTAGTCCCTTTCATACCCTGAGACCAATGTGGCTACAGCAACATTGCAAACAAGTATATATTTATATGGTCATCAGTGTATTTATAAATATATATCTGTGTTTGTTTTGGAAAAACATAACAAGAAGCATTAGCTCAAATATTGCTCTGTAAATACATTTGGTCTCCACAGTTAGCCTTCTTCCATAACTAAGTTTGGGTTGCAATAAATTATTACTGCCCCAATGTGGGAATGGCTTACAAGCCTTTTTATCTACAAAGCAATTGATTTCAAAATGGAAGACTATTGAGTCAAAACTTCAAGACTGCTATTCTCCACTGACAGTAGTCTTGGGCTACTCCATTCTCTCTTGTATCATAAAATGGTGACTGTAATAATGCATTTATTCTTCATTCCTTTGCTGTGGAGTATGTTGCAACAGGAAAAAAATAATAAGAGCATAAATGGAAAAGCCATCTTATCATGGGATATTGGAACAAGCACTCTATTTTCTTTTTTTTCTCTTTATACTCCTTTTTCTACTTCTCTTTCAACACTATGCTACGTTTCCACAGAATTTACTTTCAGTGTTTATAACTCATACAGCGATAACAACTTTGTATTAAATCTAAAGCTTAAGAGACAGAATACAAACCCCACTGAGAGTTATTTGCATTTTCTTTGTTCTCTTTTTCATTCTTACTAATGTATTTCATAATAAATGTACTGTGGGTATTTTATTTATATTCTCCATTTCTATTGTACAATATAATCCAATAAAAATAATTTAAACAAACCTGCTTAGTGTATGTATACATTATTTAGTCCACCACTAAGATGCATCCACCTCTGGGTTGAAAATGTGTCAACTGTTTGACAGAGCATATCCGAATGATAGAATGTTTCCTGTCTTAAACAATTGTATCTATTTGGAAGTGCAAAGGAAAGTTAGGTGGGCAGAATGTATTGATCCAAACTAGAATTTAGCCAACACACCACAATTAATATTCTTTTGCCAAAAAAAGAAACCACAAGTACAGTAGTCAGTAACTTACTTTTACGTGTCATTCAAATGATGGCATCTGAGGTATTCCCTCTAATTAGAATAGGGAATCTCTCACCATACTAGTAATCTCTTACCTAAATAAAATAGTCCAAAAGAAAACAAAACAAACAAGCAAACCCCTTACAGGGAATCCACTCTATGAGGTTCCCTTAAGAAATGATCACTTGCAGACAAATAGAATGGACGCAGACCAGTTTGGAAAAAGTATGAACAGCCCACCCTCATTTCTAGAAACAAACTCCAGTTGTATTTTTAATGTTCTAAACTGTCCAGAAATCTTATTTTCCTTTCCATTTTCAAGCTGGGAATGCTTCATGAAAGGCTCTTCTCAAAACATTTCTAGGTATACCCAGAAGCAGATATTATGGTAAACTCATGAGAAATCCTGTTTGCAAGTGATGTCCAGCCCAAGAGCCAGAGATGAGCTATTTGTATGTATACTATTGGAGACAATAATGAAAATGCCTCACCTGTGCACTGCTTTACTCAGAGAATTAGAAGCAAGATCTGTCACAGAGAATGTGCTCGTGACATAGATTCATAGACTTTTAAGGTCAGAAGGGACCACCATGATCATCTAGTCTGACCTCATGCCCATTGCAGGCCACAGAACCTCACCCATCCACTCCTGTAATGGACCCCTAATCTCTGCTGAGTTAGTGAAGTCTTCAAATTATGATCTAAAGACTTCAAGTTACAGGGAATCAAGCAAGAGTTAACTTGTTTCTCTGTAACTGAATGGAGGATGGGTTAAGGATGGAGGAGGCAACTGCATGTCTGATGGCAGAGGGTCAAGTGCCAGAGGAAAAAGTGAGGCTGTGGAAAACCCATGAATTTAAACAAGAGGCAAGAGAGGTAATGACTAGAGAAGGAAGGAAAAGAAGATGACAAAATGGAGGAGAGCCTCATGCTGGACTAATTGAATTCTGGATAAGATTTTCAAAATTGTCTATGGGATTCACACACACAATTAAAATTAAAGGGAATTGGGTATCCAAGTCCTCTAGGCAGTTTTGAAAATCCCATGCTCCCTTTTTAAAGAAGTCGCCTTGACTTGAGATCTTCACTTGAGATAGAGAATTGGGCAGATGGAGAGATGGCAGAGCAGGGAAAGACGCTTGAGGAGAGAATTGAATTTGGCAATAGGTTATTGGTGCAGGATTCATTAAGGCCCCGATTCGGCCAGGTACTTAATCTTGTGCCTAGCTTTAGCACTTGAATAGTCCCAGCATCTTCTGGGGAAATACTCATGTGTCAACAGTTAGGGACACATTTAAATAACTTGTTGAATCAGGGCGGAAGAGGGAAAGCAGAGGTGTTTGGTAAGGAAAATTCTTGTGAGGAAGGAAGAGAACAATATTTACAGTGAAGGAGTCCATGATCCCTGGATTTATTATATACATAATAATTAATAATGACCTATTTTTCCCACCCTGGATTTTAAAATGCTTTAGTCATTTTAAGTTCACACTAAAAATAGGATGCTGGAGAACAAAGAACTTTTTTTCTCCATTAAAAATGCGAGCTTACTCACTAGCTGGGGTTTCCCCAGTTCTGTGCTTTAGTACAAAGAGCTATTATGACAAAATATGAAATGAACGATCAATGGCAGACATTTTTAGATAAAAACTTAATAGTGTAATATTTACTGATTCCATCAGTCAAGACAGTTAAAGAGAACAAGACTTTATAGCGAGAAACATACCCAAGAAACGTACAGCAACAACAAAAACAAAAGTACAGCTAGTGTAGGCACCATTTGTTCTAAAATCTATATTCATTTAATTCTATGCAGTAGACATGGAACTTATTTTCTTTACTGATATGGCCTTTAGGATCTCTAATTTCAATGGTAAAATTACATTTACTTGACAGCATTCAGGACTTATTTACATTGTATATTTTAAACCACCTAATTCTGTCTCCTGTACACAATTTTAACGATGTAGAGTAATATGGAGCTGCCTAAACGTGCAGCCAGCCTGATGAGATATTCCCCTGCTGAGGCACTGTGCACAGATCAAGCCTATCAATAATGCTTGGCTCACAACCATAGCCCAGAAGCCTTACGTTTCCATCTGCGTCATGAATCTGATTTAAATTCAAAGCAAAGATTTGCATCCCTAGTGAAGAAGAGCAATTGCTCTTTAAACAACTTTTGTAAATACTTCCTGTACTAACAAGGGAGCTTAGAGTTTACTTAGGTAAAATAAAGAAGACAGACAGACCTCCCCACACCCCACTTTGGTCCCAAGATTCAACAATGAACAAGAGCCTGAAAAGAAATTAGAATGTTGGAAGTGCCAAAGGTAACCCTTGGTGATGTGTATATTGTGTTGTCATGTAAAAGATCTTGAGCGATAAAGGAACTGAACCCAGTTATTACTGGTTTCATGCTAATCTGAACCAATGACTAACTAGACTTTGGATGGTATCATGTCACCAGCAATAATTAATTCACCTCTTACTTCCCTAAACATGCTAGGAAATTAATTTCAAATACTAAAATTAATTTGGCAGTAGAAGATATGGAAATGTTCTGAGTTACCTGGCAATCATTTTGAGGTCTTATCTTGGCTGCAGTATACTGTACTTTGTGTGCTGTCCCCCAGAGGCAGAGCCACTGGCTCAGAAACTGTGTCACAGCAAAAATTTAAGTTGCTCTGTGTCCTATTGGAAATGTTTTCATAACACGCTGTCTTTATTTTGAGGAAGCTGCAGTCAGACATGCACAAATGTGAAAGTGAATACATTGTTGGCATCCTAAATAAAAAAAATTAAATGTGAAGTATTTTAAAGGGGAGCCTAATCAAAGTCCAGTCTGTTTTGTAATGAAAGTGAATTCTGTTTTGTAAGTGATTTTTTAATTACAATTTTCACATATTTGGACATTGCAGTCCTTCTAAAACTATGCTCACTGAAGCCTAAATTGCAATTAATATGTAAAGAGATTTACACACAAACAACTGTAGCTTGTTTAAAAGTATCCCTAGTGGTTTTCCTTTTCACTAATGTGGCCAACATTCATATGATTATATTTTCTGTTCTTTTCACAATTGTGTGCCTGCACTTTATTTATTTATTTTAGGCCAATGGCCTGCGATCAACCTGATGGATGAAACTGACACATTTTTAAGGCAGGGAATTTGGCTCAGGGCTTCAGATATTGGATGGGTGTTAAATGGGAAAAAATTTCATGATTTTAAACTGCTCCATTTAGTAAATAACACTCCCATTGCACAATCCTAGAGGGAATAAATCTTTTCAGATCGACCCAAAAAGAATTTGATTCTTGTATAAGGATGTTCCCAGGCCCTTTGCAGTAATTCACTGAAGGCTGAGACAGGTTTTAAGCTAACTTATTTATTTAAGTAAAAACAAATTACTCATGAAATGAACACAGTACTGATGCTGCCATAACTAGAGAATATTTTCAGCTAATGTACTTCTAAGTAGGCCAAAACCTTTTGCAGATACATATTGATTTCAGTGAAGTCTGACGGGAAGGTTTGTGAAGTCCAGGTTGGTCTCGACAGACTTCTGACCAGACAGAGAGAGACCCCTAAAATCAACAATCTGACCTTTGCAATTTGAAAATGGATGTTTCAACACAATTCCATCTTGTGAAATTGAGTTGATTTGAAGTGTTTGTTTTCTTTCCAATGTGGAATTAAAATTTTCAAAAACTCAGAAGTTGCGCACAAAATGGAGTTTTTTTCCCCCCCCTCTATCTAGCTCTATCTGTAATTAAGCCTGGCTGCAATCTCAGTCACTGCAACTGGTTCTTGTCTGCAAGTTTTTGACAGTCACCAGGAAATAGGACATTGCATAGTGTGTTGCAGGATAGGTGGCAACTTTAACTTCCTGGTGAAGCTTAAGGCCAAGATTCTTTGGTACATTGGAGTAGTGCAAAGCTGTGGTCTTAATTGGTCACAGATGATCAGTCCAACATAAGCTACCATGGTATCACTTACACCACCACCTCTTTCTATCTCTCTTGCATCACAGTTGTAAAAGTTCCATTCATTCACGATGAATTCCTGGGGTTAAGTTAATTAGTTGTAAAGTATCTTTCTGATGCTATGCTGGATGTTTTGGTGACATTAGCAGCTGGGTCATTTCAGAGCAGTCTTCAAGCCACTCTAAAGTTACACTGGGGACTGGACTGGTGTCCTACCAGAACTGAAAGGATAGAAGCTGCAAAAGGTAAGTTTTTCATGCTCACTCTTGAGCTGAACCATAAGGTCCTCAGCCAGAGCTAACAATCAAGTCCTCACTCTATACAGCATTGACTTCAATCATTTAGAAATTGATCCATAACTACTCAAGGAATTGTGCATTGGAGTAAAGCAGAACTGAGATAGTTATCCTCCCATTTGGCAAAGGGCTTTAATGGTGTTACCACCCTGTTTATGGTAATAAGTAAATAACTTTATTTAGAGAGATTCACTTTTATCATTTTTAAAGAAAGTTCTCACCAGACAGTTCAGAAAAATCACTCCACTAACTAAACTTGATTTGTGAATTAGAGACTTTTTCCTTGAATAAATAAAAAATGCCAAACCCTTCAAGGAATGGAATTTTGCACATGGCCTGGTTATTATGGATCAAGTTTCTAGTGGGCTTACAACCTGCTCCAGTGAAAACATACTTTTTAATTTGCTTCTAGGGTTATTTATTTATTTTATTATTACACTAAGGGTTTATAATTTAATGTCAAACATAATTTTGCACAAATTATGGGACTGCACTGTGATGCTGTAGATAAGCTGTGTGCGCCTAGTTGGCATTGCCTCAAACCAGGTTTTTGAGAAATGGATCACTGATTGGCAAGCTGCCGTAACAAACTGCTCCATGTAACTTAAAAAAGAATAAACTATATTTCACAAGAGTTCAACATTCTGCAAAGAATCCCCTCAAATACAGTAAAGAAAAATAGACATCTGTTTAATTTAGCTATATTTACTATTACACATAATACAAACTGCATTTGATGTTAGTTCTGTGTGTTAATATTGGCTCCATGCTTCTCTTTAAAATTGCTGTTTCCAAATGTTTATGATTTAAGAAAAAGTGCTACAGGTACTAATTAAAATTCTAATTTACTGGTCATACCACTTCATAAAAATCACACCAATTTTGATTAATTGTAGTTCAGCCATTTCAGAACTGAAAAAACATGACATTTCCATATGAGGTCATTTTCCCATTCATTCCAGGGGTAAAAGTCCTTCACCACAGCTACAGAAAGAATAATATAAAATTAAAACATGGAAATGATCAGAGGAAATAATTTTGACAATGAAGTAATTTCCTAGATTGGTTTTAAGTATAACTTCTTTGTCAGTTTTAAATAAAAATATAAAAGAGGCCGTGATTTTATTGAATTTGCATGGTGAATGAGTAATGTGCATATGTAAGAAATGGTGTCAGTTAACTTAAAATCAAACCATATGCTAAAGCCCAAATCGAACAGAACACTACACACATAAACCCAAATCAAAACATATAAAAGGGAATTCCAAGACAAAATGTGTGTCTTGAAAATCAACTGATATGAGTGAATGAAAGAGCCATGAGATCAAAGACAATGGCTGATAAACGAAAAATGTAGCCCATATTTAATTTTTTTACATTTACTTTATGTTTAAAAATTCTTAACAATATCCCGAATTCCTTATCAGACAAAACTTCCTATGACTTCAAAAGTGATTTTTCCCTGAGTAAAAACTGGAAGAAAAAAACCAAAAAAACCAAAAAGTCAGAATTTGTCTCCGAGGTTTAAGCACATTTAGTTGGTTAAGGTCTGAACTTTCTTATAAGCTTTAAAATACATTTACTGTTTGTAGTCTTAAAAGGTGCCAAATTGACAGGTACTTCAATTAAACTTGTAACATTCTTAAGTACCATTATCCTTATAACTTCTTCAGTGATGCCTACATGAACTGAGTCAACAATATTTTAATTTACGTTTATTTGTATCAGCAATTTTTTTTTAATCACACCATGTGGTGCATTAATTCTTGCTGAGTCACTTATTTGATTTTATTGATGTTGCTCCATCAATCCCACCATACGGTCTTATTACCTCCCCCACCTCCTGTTTTTTTTATGTTTGGAATTACTTAGGAATGAGGATTGTGTCTTGTTTCCATTTGAGATACCTAGCCTACTTTTTGCCACTATGAAATAATAATATGTAGGAGTCCATGCACTTTATGACCAAAACTTCAATAATTCATTACAAAGACCACACAAGCCTTATTCCATCCCCTTTGTGAAATTTGCTGAAACTTAAGAACAATTATAATGCATCTCACCTGATTTGCATTATGGCTTCTACATAGCAGAGTCTACAATTATTTCCATATTAAAAACTTTGGGAACAGAAGATCTGTTGCATAGGTTGACTTTCAAGTCAGTCCACAGTTTGAATTGGTATCCTTGCACAGGTGTTTTCTTGAAGATGCTGGAATCATGTGAATGTGAGAATCCACTTTCATGGGAGTGGAGGGAACTTTATAAATTTCCAACCCTTGATATTGTGGAGAAAATATTAACACTGTGAACCCTGAAGGCTCAAAAACCAGAAGGTAAATTAACAGAACCCAAATTTTGTTTTTAAACCAAACCAATCACAAATTCTTTTTCTGGCCTCACTCATGATTTCTTAAATGTGTTAGGTTAGTGATTGAGAAGGGCAGCAGGATACGGAAGGCATAGTAGTCCAGTGCCCAAGAGACCTTGGTTCTAAGTCCTAGCTGTGCCACTGACCTGATGTGTGACTTGTCTTTCCTCTCCTTGGGCCACTCTTTCCCCTTCCACCGTTTCTCTGTCTTATCTATTTAGATTGTAAACTCTTTGGGGCAGAGTGGTTATTCATACATTCCAAGGCCAGAAGTGACCATTGTGATCATCTAGTCTGACCTCCTCCATAACATTGGCCACCGAATTTTCCCAAAGCATGTCTTTCAGATATCATCCAATCTTGATTTAAAAATTCCCAATGATGGAGAATTCATCATGACCCTTGGTACTATGGTTAATTACTCCCAAGTTTTTAATAAAAATGTTAAATAGGACAGGGCCAAGAAACTAGCCCTATGGGAGCCCACTGGAAACACACCTGCTCAAAGATGATTCTCTGTTAACAATTACATTTTGAGACCAGACAGTTAGCCAGCTTTTAATCCATTTGATGTGGGTGCTCTTAATTTTATATCATTCTAGTTTTTTTAATCAAAATGTCATGTGGTTATGTCATGCATAGCACAATGGGGCCATGATCTCCGATATGGGGATTCCAGACACTACTAGAATATAAATAATAATAATGATGATGACAGCGTTATTTTCTACGTGGCCCAATGTTATACACATAGAGCTCCATGATGTGACATGCAGACTAAGGCCTAACAACTTTTTTTTATTTTATTGCCTTTTTTAAATAAAAGAAACAGTGAGAGGCTGTAATATACATATATTTTTATATAAAATATTAGAAAAATATTTATACACATTATTTCCTCTCCAAATCAAACGTGCAAAAGTTTCTTTCAGAAGATGCAAAGAATTCCAGTGAAATACGAAGTATTTCCCATAGCATCCTTTTCCTTTTAAACAAAAGAAATACAAGTATAACTAGACACAAACTCCATGTGAATCATTAGTGCATGATCTACTGTGACCCTGGGGCTCCCGTAACTTACATACATGCCATCCTTCCTATTTCAGGAGCTTTGAATTTATTTTTTTCAGACACATAAAGGCATGTATGGTTGAAATAAAAATAAAGCAGACACAGATGATACATGAAAGTGGAGCAGACTCAAATATGGCAAAGGCATATTTTGTTTGGGCAAAAATATAGTGTTTCTCTGTCGCCAGTATCTGTGTAAGAAAAATATGCCTTGAAAATGGGGAAATGTTTAGCGGTTCTTGCAGACTGACTAAACCTTTCTTTTCACATCAGGGTCTTCATCCTGCACTCTACATGCAGGCTAATTCCCATCTACTTGAAGGGGACTTTGCCTTCTTAAGTAAGAGTTGGCCTACCATTCCTGTTATTTCATTTGCACCTGTTCATTATTTTTATTTTGAAGATGGATAGGTGGAGTATGGATCAGTCTGTCTCAAAATACAACATTTCTGTTAAATATATATATCCCTGATATTAAATAATCTTTTAGAAAAAGGCAGAAACTTCATTTCAGCTATACTGTACACTGACTTGTGCCTGCATTGCTACAACACATTAGCCTAGAGATAATTTAGTACCATTTCATTTTACAGATCATTCTCACTAAGCAGTGCAAATGCTATTTCAAATGACTAAAAGCAGTTTTAACATTTCTGTCTCTACCCAAAATGAAACCTACACCTCTCGGGCGCTCTCTAAAATTATTTCAAGGACAAGAATAATCAATTTAAGTGGAACCAACTTCAAGATGAAATGCACTTGCTACAACTGAAACTGTTTAGAGTAGGACTTAAGGAGAGGTGAACTTGTGATTAGTTTAATCTAGTCATATTTGAAATAAAATAGTTCACATTTTCAGAACCGAAGAATCAAAATTATAATTGTTTTTGTCATTTGCACAGCAATTTTACTCCTGAATGCATTGTTTTAGGCAGGAATTAATAAAAATTGCATGCGCTTCAGGTGCTGTGTAGCTCACCCTTTTCCACACAGCCCAGCCTCAAGCTGTGAATGCTCCTTTTCTTATTATCAGTTAATAATTCTCTCTCATTGAGGCAAATTAGGAACTTGACTGTGTTAGAGAGTCCAGAACGCTGCTAGAGGCAAAAAGGGGCTAAATGGCAGAAATTCCTCTCTGAGCAAGATGCATGAAGCACAACATTGTGTCCACCACAAAAGCCGCTCTGTATTTTTGATCCTTTCTAATTTAATTAGCCCAAGAGGTAGCGCATTAATTTGCCAAGAATTCTTCTGATGCGAAAGCTGCCCTCATTGCAGTGAAGGGAAAAAATAACCTGCGTGCTACAGTGGCATGCCAGTAATGAAAGGAGGTTATTTTTGTGTTACAAATGGCATTGCAGAGTTACAAGAGACCTTTAAACCTTTTTATCTCTGGTTGGGTCATATGTAACACAGTATAACACAAAGCACTAGTTAACCAATTCTAGTCCAGAAATCTTTTTAAAATGCTTAGAGTTAAACTGTTAGAATAGACATCAAAGACATTACTTTTTTATTTAAAAATATCTGATACTTTACATTATAAATAGAATTTTAAAAAACCAATCAGTAGCAGAAGTCCTGTTGCATGGGACTCTACATCCTAGACATTTATCCTGGCTTTGTTTTCCTTATGTTTAGCGATATTCTTTATGTGGGCAAGCTGGAGCCTTGAATTCCCTTAGACTGTCTCTTGGCTCTTAATGCTGTATTTGTTTGGTAAATTGTCTCCATGTTAATCTTCTTCATCAAATACTTGGGGTCAGATTTGAAAATCTTTGATCAAATCTACCACCACCAAGCTTCTTCACTGCCATGTGCTTCTGATATGTTCTTATGCACATTAATGGGTCATTTACTCATTAAAGAACAATGAGAAACATGCACAGTATGAGAAGTTCTCTAGGATACTTTGAACTGTTTATTAAATCTATGAAATCATTTCTTTCATGCACAAGTTTAAGGGCTTATGGGAATGCTTTTAGAGGGATTCCAACAGCTCTCCCCAAACCTGCCTCCTGACTTTATCATTAGCTTTAATATTTACCCATTGAAACCAAACATTTTGGTTTTGGATTTATTCTGTAGCCCCAAAAGCCAGCTAGTGATGAGGTAAAGTAGTCAATCCTATGTCCCTTATCCATCTAGGAAGCAGTGGGCAAACAGGGGTATGTTTTTGACTGTGCATGCCGATTATTGAGGGCTGGATTGTGTCCCCGACTCTTTGTGGAGTCCCATTGAAATTAATGGGGATTCTTTCATTGAAAGGCACTACATAATTTAAGGCAGGATGACAGAATCTGGTGCAGAGGTATTAGTAAATACCCTGTTCATATGGCTATCATAGGAGAGTAGTGTTGAGATGGATAAATATAGAGATGAGCAAATAATTGACATCAAATAATGCCAAACGTTTCATATGCATCTATTTCCATTTGAGAACATTTGTGTGTCAGTAAAAATTTACTGCTCAGACATTCAGAGAAAACAACCACAAAGGGCTGAAGCAAACAAAGCAAAATATTTCCAAAAAATATCACGCAGCATTTTCCCAGCTTCAGTTGTATGGTTGTGGGAAAAGAATTAGCTTGGTCAAGTCGACTGGGAGTTTTTGGAGAGAGGACCTGAAAGAAGGAATGTGGAAAGGACCAGAGGAGGGCTCAGTAAATCAGGGTGCCTAATTCACAGGATTTAGTCTTTAACTATTACTAGCCACGTGTGGTATTTGCTTTTTAGTGGTTTTCAATAATGTACTTCTGTCATATTTGAGGTTAGAAGGGACCACAGAACTAGCCACTTCTAAATCAAGTCTGAAAACTTTGTTTCAGAATTCTACAGCACCGCACATTAATTTGTTTTATGCTTTTATTTTTAATCATAAGGTGCCCAGCACATCAGTGGATGGGTGGCTGCCTAATAATTAAAATTAACAGCCTCTTTATTTATAAATATATTAGTCACTCCAGTAACACCATTCTATTTAAAGTTCTCTCCGTGTCTCCATTATTAAAAAAAAAAAAAAAAAGCACATTATGAGCTGCTCACAACTGGTTTCTTACTGGGAGACATTTTGCTTCCACGTCTCTCAATACTCACAAACATCTCTCTTCTTTTTAAGGATTCTGGATAACACTTCTGTTCTGTTCAACAGCCATTTTCCAGGACTACCAAGATGACATTCAATAGACTGTGGACCAAAATCTTTCCTCAGATGCTTTTGCACTACCACCACTGAATCTCACACGTGTCCCCTAGGGAAGAATTTGTGTACATATTACTACATTACAGAAAGAATGCTCAGGAATTGCCTAGCAACTGCACACTAGGAGAATTTTCACATTTCCAAGCACACACTTGCTAGGGAATTCCTGAGGGGTTCGTTAGCTATTCTGCCAAGACTAATAAGGTGATACCTGCTTATGGGCTTCGTGTGGAGCTGGCTGCAGCAAGAGAAGGAGGGTTTCACTTTTCTTCAGCTTTTTGTGCGATAATCAGACCTCTTCTTATGCACCACTCTAGAAAAATCATTGGACCAACCCCAGAAGACATTGTCTGAAGACACATTGGATGAAATCCTTGTATCAATGGGATGTTTGCCATTGACTTTAATTAGGCCAGGATTTCAGACAGTAAGTTTTGAGCTCAGAAGCTCAAATGTGACCACTGGGAGAAAGGTCAATTATGGGAAACATAGAAGGCCAACCCATTGGAGGGAGGAAGTTCATGGATTTCACTGCTGTGTCATCTAACTTTGCCCCATTCACAGAAAGTTACAAATCTCACATTTGTGCTCAGTATTAACAGGGTCAGGCTTCGCTGTCAACTGTCCATGCAGCTCTATAATCAGAATAAGGAAAACATAGCAAGAAAGTGCAGTCCTCCACTTCACTGCCAGATTGAGAAGCCCACATAATAGCCTCAGTAAAAGGAGTGCCTTGCCAGATTTTGATGCAAAAACTCATAATGGAAACAATAAGGTACATGTGAAAATATTTACACATCATTTGTCTTTGCTGAGAAACTACTTCCATTGCTACTATGAAAGAAACAGTATTTGTCACAGACACCCCACAGTTATCAGTTATTTCTTAAGTATAGAGAAAATATTGTGTTAATCCCAGATGCTAACGTGCAATAAATATTGACAAATGCTGACTTTTTAATGACAACCATGAATAAGGTCATTTTTAAAGAGTTATAAGCATTTTCATTCCAAAAAGTCTGCAATACATGAATGTGCACCCACTTCTCTGATACCCCTTCACTTCCCCTGAGCTCCCATGAGTAGGGTTGCCAATAGTTTATTTCAAAAATAAGGGACTGTCTTAGGACCCCTGCCCCAGATCATCTCCAAATATTAATCAGAATAAATAAGCAGCACTCACCTACATTCACCTTTTTGCAGCACTCAGCAACTCCTGATCTTGTTGTACAGAAATGAAAAAATTAGAGATGTGTCTTGTAATAAGGGACTGTTGGCAATGCTACTCATGAGATACCAGATGGATAAACTCAGTGTTGTGGAGAGGGAATGGAATGGGGAATGTATCCAGAAGTTGCGGGGGGTCGGAGGGGGGGAGTGTAACTAGAACAGTGAATAGGAGGTTTCCTGTCAAAAGGACAAGGGGAGCAACTTGTGATATGAACTGGACAGGACCATTATTGAGAGAGATATACTGATTCACTGAGGCCTCCAGTTATTATCTTGGAACTCAGTTTTCATAAAGCAGTTCTTTCTCCAGACAACGTGGCACTGGAGCACTTTAAGTATCAGAATAGCATTGCTAGGATTCCCCTGCAACTGCAGGTTTGACAGTGTTGTTTAAACCATCCTTGATAATGGAAAGATACCTCTTCCTTTCTATGGAAGATACAGGGCCAAATTCTCCTGTCCTTTTGCACCATTTTAACACTATTGTGTTCAGTGGAGTTACCAGTATAAATCAGGAGCATGACAGACAAGAAAACTGGGTCTTGTAAATCTCCAGCTTCGCCACTGGAGTGGTTAGATATAGCCAGAAGTTTCTGGCAAATTCCACTCCACTCACGCTGATAACATTCCATTATTCAGCAGATATTGTTTCTGCTGCCTTTCATTTGGCATTGAAATATTTCTGACACACCTGTAAAGGAAAAAGTTTCTGTAAGGCCCGGACACGGTGTAGGTTTTTATGGATCATATTTTAGTCTAGTTAACAGAAGAGTCCATGTTTCCACTGGTAGTGGAGATGACAACTAAAGTTAAACAGTAAAATATTTCCTTCTCAGCAAAGCCAGCTATACTTTCCACATAACACAATCAATAAAGAGGAAGCAAAGGTAGCTCAAGAATACATTGAAAAATGACGCGTCTGTCAGCTACAAATGTACCAGAACTGTGGAGTTCCTTAGTATGATAATTTTGGAAACCTCAACCTGGGATATGGGACATGCAGGTTTGAATCTCTGCTAGGGAGCAGGCACTTGAACTCTGGTCTCCTCTTTCCCAGGTGAGTGACATAATCACCATGCAAATGCCTCATCTCCCCACAGATAGCAAACCCTTTGGGAGTGGATTCCATCATATTTTAATACCAACGTTCTGAACCTATATAGCAGCTATGCTTTTAATATCTCAAAGAATTTTACAAATTTTACATTAATCCTCCAGAATACCTATGAAGCAATATAACCATTTCAGAGATGGATGAATTGGCATGCACATTTTTAATTGCCTGGTTTTCAGAGAAGCTGGGAACCTGCAGCTGCATTTCACGTCAGTAGGAGTTGAAGGTGTTCTACACCTCTGAAAAGTTAGGCCATATGTGAGACTTGAAAGTGAATGGAGTAGCAGAGCTGGGAAGGGAACTCAAGAGCTTGCCTCACATTTCCTTAACCTAATCACAAGATCAGAATCCATCCTTCTGCAGATGGAATAAAAAAGAAAAAAAAGAAAAAAAGCATGTTTTGATGTCATCTCCATTACTGACATTTTCTGATAGTGAAAATTGTCTTAAGTAAGCACTCAAGAGATGGGTAAAAATGGTTGGATTAACACAGGTGCCATTCTAATAAAAATAAACATTTGTATTCAGGACATTTTGGGATACTTTTCTCAACATAATAGGTTGAGTAATAAATACTTCCCCTTGTACAGGTTTAATTGAATTTTAAAACCTACAGTTTTCTTCAGGCACCATTAACTAGTCTTGGTGGGAAACTATTCCAGTGATAGTTATGGCAAATACATGAGCACGTGAGAACTTTTTCAATGAGATACCTTATACTGCAATTACAAGGCTTTAGTTGAAGTAGCTAGAACATCAGTGAACTTGAAAACATTTCTTTTTCTTCAATGCTTAGCCAAATGGTAATTTCTTTCAGGTGACATGGTAAATGGGTGAAATGCCATGCACACAATGGATGGGCTAGATCAAACACCTATGGGCAAGATCAATGCAGATTTGCGCGCACGTGCACACACACACACAGCTTTCACAATGTGGTCAAGGACTTTCAACAGCAGTAGCAAATGGTAAATACCAGAGAACAAACAAAACAAAATTAACTAATTGACGGATGCTTCTGAACTAAGGCTACGTCTACACTACCCGCCGTATCGGCGGGTAGCGATCGATTTTTCAGGGATCGATATATCGCGTCTCATCTAGACGCGATATATCGATCCCCGAACGCGCTTATATCGATTCCGGAACTCCACCACCGCGAACGGCGGTGGCGTCGTCGATATGGAGAGCCCCGGAGATCGATCCCGCGCCGTGAGGACGGGTAAGTTATCGATATAAGATACTTCGACTTCAGCTACGTTATTCACGTAGCTGAAGTTGCGTATCTTATATCGATTTTTCCCCTTAGTGTAGACCAGCCCTAATATAGAAAACCCTGTTGGTAGCTACTTTTGAGGTAGAAGGGTACACACTTTTTTTTCCTATTTCTTTTTTTAAAATCAGAACTTATATTTAATACAGTTTGCCTGTTTCTATAGTGCTTCTTCCCTGATCAAAGACAAATTACAAATAAAAATATTGCAACTTCTTTCCTCTGTGGGATTAAAGGTACATATTTAGATTTTCTAGTAATAGCTGTGATTCACACAAACCTCAGCTGTAATTTCCTTTTGCAGTTCATAGGACATCCAAAAAACCCAAGAAGCTGTAATAATTTAACTGAATGTGTCTAATTTATTAATTTTCTAGGTTAGCACAGTCACTGAAAATCATATTTGTAGGGCACACACATGCAGACATGCGTGCGCGCGCACACAAAATTATTTAGAAACCATTAAATCCATTTTGTGTAGTTACAATGATTTTTATTTCAAGGTACATCAGCAATGATCAACTTCAGCAGATAATTTATCAACAATTTTCTTCAGCCTAACTCTATAAATAGTTCAATATTTTCCCTAAAGCTACAATGTTCACTGTATGTCTGTCAGTTTTCAAAGTTAAAATAGATATAATAAAGTATGCAGTGACAATATGGATTATGGCATCTGTGTATGAGCTGCTTGCATGAACTGCCATTGGCCATCTTTTAGATACTAATAAGCGCTGACCATAATAATGGGTATTTTAGTAACCTCTACAGCACATTAATGATCATTTATGACTTTATAGAGAGAAGAGGTGGCCTTATGGTTGAGGCATTTAACTGGCACAAAACTGGTACTCACAAAATTTGGGTTCAATTAGGCCCTAACCGTAAACCAGACTCTTCCGCAGATTTTCTGCATGACTAGTGTTAATCTCACTGTGCACCAGTTCCTGGTCTATAAAATGGGGGAAATAATGCTTCCTTTCTCCCACCCTCGGTCTTGTCTTTTTAGACTGGGCAGGGACTATGGATAGGTCTACACTCAGAACTGGGAGTGGGATTTCCAGTTTGAGGCTATATATCCACACTAGTTCTGACTGAGCTAGCACACTAAAAATGGAGTGTAGCTGTGGTGGTGAGAGTGGCAGGAAGGGTTAGCTTCCCCACATACATACTCATCCAAGACCATAGGCACAGACTCTGGGTGGCTAGCCCCTCCCACTGCTTGCACCACTGTAGCTACACTCTATTTTTAACAAGCTAGCTTGATCAGAGCCAGTGCAAGTATGCCTCAAGTTGGGAAACACGCCCCCAGCTCAAAGTGTAGACCTACCCTATTTCTTATCTACAGGCCCTAATCTCAGGTGGGTCCTCTAGACACTACTGTAATAACTGATCATCTCCTGCACAATACACTACAATATCTGGGACAGGGGTCTCTACAAGATTCCCCTAGCAGTGTCCTGAAACAACTTCTCCTCGGATGCTAGGATTTCCTTCCCATGGAGAAAGTAAAGGGCTCTCTTACTCTTCACATTCTATAACAAATAGATTTCAAGGGATCCAGACTAACCTATTGGTTGAAATAATATTTTCGGTGGATCCCTGAAAGTCTATTGGCTCCAGTTTCTACCCTGCAGTATTGATCCTTCAGGAGTCACTCTGCAAGGAGTTTTCTGCTGCCTGCTGCCCAGAACATCCCCAATGGCCTGGGGGGATTCATTCTACAGCACAGATGGAGAACAGAAGGTAGGCGAATACTGACAAGGACAGCACATTTGGGTGTGGACCATGAAGTTGGGAAGATATGAAACTGTGATGAACAGCCATCCTTCTTCATCCCTACTCCACCTTGGCCACAGCCCGCCCCACTCCTTCACACACATACCTAATGGAAACTTGTTTGGGTATGTGGAAAGGAGAAACCAGGCAGAGGAGGTGGCACTTCCCTTCTCTTCCAGATAAGTTGAGTTCTTATCCCCTCTGTGCATAGAGGTAGAAAAGGCCCTAAATTGACTATTTAAGGGTTTTATATTAAAAACACCCTGGAAAAGACCACCAGAAACTCAGTCACCAGGAGTAGAAGACAAGCAGCTGCAGCAGGGACCTTCAGACACAGATGAGGTCATCAATTACTATCTGTTGATTTGCTGTTTGATCCAAATGTCACCTCCCATCCTGTCTGTTCACTTCAGCCTCACTTCACCTGTCCTCTACCCTCCTTGCCTTCTCTTTCTTCCACCCCCTCTCTTCTTCAGTATTCCCTCTCCTTTCCTTGTCTCTCTGCTTAGCTAATTCCGTCCCAGCAAAACCCTTCCCAATATTTTTAAACAAAGCAACAGAAGAATTGTGGCTATCACAAACATGCTATTTGCAGATCATCACATTGTTCATCCAGTGCGTATATGATAACCCCTTCCCCAAGCCCTTAGGCTGATTTTTCTAATTAGACTATAAACTCTTCAGAGCTGCCACTGTCTCTTATTCTATGCTTGTATAGTACTTAGCACAATGGGATGCCCATCTCAATTGGGGGTCTAGTGACTGTACTGAACTCTTACTAATAAATAGTAATGAGAGTTCTGGTTAAAAAAAGATTGGCATGGTTAGGTACATATAGGGTATATCTACACTGCAATCAGAAGGTGTGATTGCAGCACATGTAGACATACCTGAGCTAATTTTGGTCAAGCCAGCGCAATAAAATTAGCAGTAAAGCCGCAGCAGCACAATCAGTGGCACAAACACACACAAATACTTGCCCAGGCTCCCAGGCAGCCTTGTACTCTGGCAGCTAGTCCATGCTGCTATGCTTTATTGCTACTTTTAGCAAGCTAGCTTGATCAAAGCTACCTCAGGTTTGCCTTCACTTGCTGCAGTCACACCTCCTGAAGGGAGGGTGGAGATGCCCATGAAATCTTCTGCTCAACACTGGTTATAGAAAACTGCTTAGAGTGAAAGGGTTTTTTTTCCCCCTTTGATTTTATTGTGTGTGGGGAGGTGGTGGTTGGAAATATGATCAGCAAGATGAATTCTGTCTGCACAAATATAGATCAATCCCAAACTATACTAAGGAACTCATAACAGGACTGGTTTATGGGAAATGCAAGTATTTCAGTACATCATACTTGTGCATGAAAAAAATTGTTGTCTTGTCATTTTTTCCCCTTCAGGTGTTTTTCACATTTTGTGTCATAGCGCATTAGACAAGAGTACAGTACATCTTGCCATATCATAAACCATGACAATGTAACAAAATTACAATAATACACATGATTAAAAAATTGTTTGGTCTTAAAAATAAAACCTAAAAAACAACAATAGAAGCAGATCAAGTATTGCTAATTTGCACTCATGTAAATTCATATCCACATATCTTTAATATTGATAGCACATACTGAAAAGATTTAACATATGTAGTGATTTTCACCAAGTAACTCCATACTCATCCTGAATACAAAGAGGCAAGTTGTCACCATTTATGCAACCTGCTAAAACTCCAGCTAGTAATTCATGTGAATGAGTTTTTCCTCTAAAATTTTAATTAAAACACAAATGTCTTGCACACTTCAAACTGTAACATCCTGTACATGTATTTAACTACAGTCTGATCAGAGGAGGTCTTTGTAAATAAGATGCATTCTCACACCCAAGGATGTGCTACATAACTGGCTGTATGTGATAAAATATGTTTTTAAACAAAAACAAATCCTAAAATAGCTATAATGTAAAGTTTGCAAAATGGAAATAATAAAACAAATTAAATATATTCAGTCCATCTTCAACAAAACCAGGAATAAAGGAAGAAATAAAGATTACAATAAAATAACTAATAAAAGGGCACTGATTTTATATGTTTTAAGAAAAGTTCTTATTCTTATAAGAATACCATGAGGAATTTTTCAGAAAGGAATCCATAAAACAGGAAATTTACTGTAAAATTGAAACTCTCTCATATGGGATCTAGTGGCTGTTTGAAAGTGACTATATGTGCTTGTTGGTTCAGTGAAGAAAATATAACAAATATAAGTTATGATTATGATGCATGGGGGAAAAAAGCTCAAAATATATTTTTCTCAATAGTTTCCAACTAATGTGCCCCTGCTGCCTTAGGAGCCTTTCAAGTTAATGAGAGGGTAAAGCAGTCACTTTTGGATACTTGCATTTGTAGATATACACATATTGACACTGCATACTAACTACATAAAGACATGCACCAAAAGCTAATTTCTGCCCTTGGATACACACGTGGGGTTCCAATTAAAATCAATGGGAGTTGTGTGCACATATCTGAGGAATAGCTGGCCCCAGTATGTATTTCTTAAAGTTCCTGCAATGCATTTCTCAAGTTGCTGAAAATCTCCCTGGAACACAAATGAAAGCGATAATAGGAATACAGTATAATAAAATAACTGTATCCCCCAGAGTCCTTATGATCACATCCTTTATTTCTCTGAAACATTCTTTGGTAACTTTTCAGCTCTGTCACTTTTTACTGCCTAAATTGTGCTACAGTATTTTTTTCCTCCCGTCATAATGTCTTAACACAAGTCAGTAATTTGTCAGTAGTTCGTGGGATCTTAAAAAGCAAATGGTCTTCAAAAAATGAAAGCCTTTCCCTCAAAAGGAGGGAATAGGACCACATTTGACTAACTGATACTCAGTAATCATCCCTGGGAAATATGTTAGGATTCTTTTCTTCTTAGGGTGTTTTCTGTTTTACGTTATCAAGAACTAGGATTCATAATTTCTGTAAACTAAGACCAAATGGGGTGAAAGGCTATTAATATCCTAAAAATATGCATGCTTTAGTGTTGTCAGAGATATACGCTAAGCATTACTCTTAAAACAGCTCTTCTCGGAGATATTTCACATTTTCCCAGCCAAGCAAAATGACATTAGCTAAGGCCCTGCCAGGAATATTTGCTTATTTCAGTTAGCTTAAGAATACAATTCCTAGCAAAAAAAGACTGCTACTCTGCTTCACATAAGTTATCTGTTCAGACTCTGGCTTTGCTATGGCTTGTTAATATCAGATGATAGGTGTCTCATAATTCTAAACTTCTGCCTATTTAAAAAACAATCCATAGTGATCTTGGAATTAATCCTTTCTAGAAACAGTGGGCTTTTTCTTCTCTGTTTTAGCATAAGATTAGATTAAATTTGGCTTGAAATAGGAATGTTAGGGAATGGTTACAAAGTCAAATCTGGTTGTGTAATCTGGCTGCATTAGTGGCTTCTAGGTTTCTGGGAAGGAGGTCTTGAATGATGTTCATATATTTCTTGTATTCTCTATTCCTGAGGGAACATTGACCGTTTTCATTTTCCCACTGACTAATTCTTTTGATTACTTCAGAATTCCAGGAAGAACTTCCTGCAGAACAATATTATCTAGCACCCATTTAGCTGACTAAGTAAATACAGACAATACCAAAAGAGTAGGTCAGACTCTAGTAAATAAGGTAAATCATTGTTATCGTAGACATTACACCTTTGAGGCAAAGGCCCAACACCTTTCAGGAAAAAGGGAAGCAGCGAGTTGAAGGGCTTTCTTTTGCTAGTAAAAATAGATGGACACAGGGTCACTCACATATAGGACTATATTGCATTGTCCCCACACTTTTTTTTAAATAAAGAACACATTTTACAGAGAAACACTCCCACAGATTTCAGGATTATTATTTTTTTCGTGGAGGGGGGGAAGTTACCATTTTAAAATATTATTTGATTTAGTTAATTGTACATGTATGGGAGTAGAGGACAGTTCAAACAATATATTAACTCAGAAGTCCTTGGAAAGTCCCCAGTGTGTATATACAACTTCTATATACTAGGTTTTACACACTAGTGTAAATTGTATCATAGTTGCAAGGCAGCTGTATGTCAAACCTGTAAGTGGAACTCTAATCCTCCTATGCTACACCAACACTTGCATTAGTTAAAGAGCACTTTTGCAAGTGCCTGTCAGCCCTCCCCAATGGCTGCTAGCCTGTTCAGACGAGTGGGGGGCTCTTGAAGTGCTGCTTCTGTTTATATCCCCTCCTGGAGCATGCACTGGAAGAGCTGCTGCTTGGTTGATCTACCACCTGGGCATTGAAAATGCCATGGTGTTAACATGTGAAGAAATGTAAACTTATTGTTCTTTGAGCTCATTTAGAAAAAGGAGGTGGAGCGGACCCCTAGCACTACAACTGCTGCTGTGTATTCACCAAGCTTCTCATCAATTGACAGGAAGATACTGGAAGTGTGTTAAAGTGCAAGAGGTCCTAGGAGGGATAACAGAAAGAAGAGACTGCTTACACTGAAAATCTTTCCCAAATACCCTGGTACTACCGCGGATCTAAATTCAGCAATGCAGCAGAAATTCACATATCATGGATGTAGAGGCACATCTTAGATATGCCATAAATTCAAGGACTCCAGCCTTGATTTGCAGCAGAGATTTTCTTCTAATCAGCAGTTCATTTTAGCCATCAACATGCAACTGATTATACCAAGTATCCTAGTATATTTTCATGATTATGGACACATTCTGGACACAAACCTTGGATATGCATGTGTATAGTACACACTAGATTTCTTTACTGTGCCTTGATAGGCAGAATTTTAAATGTAGTCTTCATATAACTTGAGTGAGTTTTGTGCAATAAACAGGTGTCTAAAGATTGCCAGCATGTAGTTCAGTTCCGATACCACAGTTTATTGAACTAAAAACAAACTTTTTTCTTAAAGTTATATGAATGATTTGGGTCCTAGTTATGCAAGTTTCATGCCAATGTGTCTTCATTGCACTTATTCCTGGTTTACACAAATGAAATCAAAATCAGCCCTTTCCAAGGACTTCTCAGTTAATATATTGTTTGAATTTTCCTCTTACCCCCTATACATGTACAATTAACTAAATCAAATATTTTAAAATGGTAACTTCCCCCCTCCAAAAAAAATGTAACTGTATTTTAAATATCTAAGATTTCTATATGTATAAGTGAAACATACGCTGCGCATAAGCACACACTAATTACACAGGACATAGACTGATGCAGAGGCTTCAGTATAATTTAGCCAGTTTTGTTGTTAAGAAAATGCCTTTTCTGAGTTGACATTGGCAGTCAGATTAAAAATCACAGCTCCACTGCAGCAATCATCCCCAACCCAGTTTGGGATGATAAAAGTGTTCTTCAGAGAGCAGTTTCCCCTCAAGAAAAAGGAAGAAATGCCACCCACTTGCCACAATGGGTGGAGGAACTTGATGCATCCAGCAGTGAGAGAGAGGACACTTGCTGAGGTTCACCAGGTAGCTCCTCCCCTACTAGGAGTCTCTGGCACCCATTGGCCAGCTGTATGAGTTGGGGTGCTGATTGGCTAGCATTTCCCAACTTCCCCAAATTAACTGGAATGCAAGCTATGCGGAGCCTCTTTTCATTCAGCAGCCCCGGCCCCTCCCCATCCATCCCAAACCAGGAATGGGAACTGAGACTGACAGATGCTGCGGATCTAGCCGATCACCTGTTTGAGGGTCAGGAAGGAATTCTCTCCCCTATGGGCCAAACTGGCAGCAGACCAGGGAGTTTTTTACCTTCCTTCTAGCACCTCCAAGCCACAGTAGGTTAGACAGGAATGTGCTTAGTTACCTGAGGTACTTAGGTTGTGGTATTAATTTGTCTCAACTGTCAGCTGATTTCCAGTGTGACTAAAAAGAATAAAATGAGCAGTTCCCAGAGGTAAAAGACCTGAGATATGGGGATATTCTTGGGCTCATGGGATAGGGTAAGACCTTGTGGCTCTCTCAGGCCCAGGGGGTCAAAGTCCCTATTCTTCAGCACCCTCTCTTCCCCAGAGAACTGAGTCTAGGTAATAAGCTAAGGAAAGGTACACCTTGAGTTATGGGTTATATGGTAAGGAACCCTTAACCCTTGCACTAGGTATGGTCATATAGTAAGAGGCCTATAACCCCTGCACTGGAACCAATTAAATACCTGATATAGGAGACTATGAGTGATGGGCAGGTAGCATCCCCCCCCGTGATAAAGTTTAATAAAAGTTGCAGCCTGCCGCTTAATTCCATGCACGTGTCTGGCCTCATTTTCATTGCTGTGTGCTCATCAAGCAAGGAATAGATACACTACTTATAGTAACCACATGCTTGTTGGAGGAAAAGTTGATGCTGGCCCAGCTCCAGGGGAGGTAAGTACGCAGCTGAGCCTCGCTTTGAAAATCCAGCAGCCACCTTCTACAGAAGGATAATAAAGCACTGTCCATCTGTGAATAATTTTTGCTGATCTGTAACTATTTCTTCAGTGGAACTTTGCACGAATGTACTATTTGTTTCTTGTTAGGTAGGAGAGACATTCAGTAAACACAATAAAGCTGCATATGCTTTAATTTATCCTAATACTTTCACCAATTAAAATCATCTAAGAAGCTCCCTTTGTAATTGAAGCATTAAAGAAAGTCAATGGTTTAAGAACTGCCACTTTAGGGAATTGACAAGCTGAGGTAAAACTACAGGCGTTTCTGTTCATCAGCAAACAGTCACATCACCTAGCATGCATGCATTATACTTTACTAAACACATATACCTGTGTCTGTCACACCAGTGGAAAGTAACATGTATAAACACATATCAATTTTTTAGTATTTTCCCAAAAGCGTGAGGCAGAAAAATGTATATTCCAAAGTGCAATATTTTAAAAAAGTACTAAAATGTATTTTCTTCACATTTGTGGAAAACAGTGGATCAAAATTCTACATCACCACTCCCCTGGCAGGAAAAAATCATTTCCTGCTTCTTTTCCCATGAATTTTCTTGCAATTTGCAGGACATTAGGGGAATTTTGTCACAATTTGTGGGATGTTTTGATCCTATTACAGAAGTTTGCAGTTGTGCACAGAATTAGGATGTGATCAAGATATACTTTTCATGTGGTGTGCTCTAAAGCACAGCCTTTCACGTAGGGCTAGAGAATGAGCCTGTTTGTTCCAACTCATTAGGAATGATGTCTCTGACCTATCACTCAGGAATGGGGCAGCTGATGATCTCTTACAAGCTCTCGCATTTAAGTATAAATACATGCTACTGTATACTGCACAGGGAGCAATGTGTAGAAGGAGGACACACTTTATTTTCTGCATTTAGAGATAACTTTATGAATATGTTTAAGTACGTCAAATTAGTGACCAGGAAATGTGAACCTCCTCCATGAGTGACATTAGGGGTCAGATAGACGAGAGCTTGACAAAAAAAAGTTAACTTTCTTCACATCCATCTCAATTTTCCACATACAGAAAAAGTCAGTGAAATTCTGTCTCCCAGTTCCTGGCTGCGTGAACTTGACAGCATGGAAGATACCACGCAGTCTTTTCTGGTGAATGTGATAGTATGGTCTCATCGAAGACAACAGCATTGACAGAAAAAGAGCAAAAGAAAAAAGAAAAAAAAAGAAAAATGGATGGCGAACTGTAAAGAATAAAAAAAGTGTTCTTGCTCACATGTGAATATTGCTAGTCATATGAAGAACAGCACTTCACCAAGAACTCGTATGAACACAAACCAAGATGTGTAAATGTTTGTACCACTACCAGCTCTAGTGTTCTGAATTACATACATAAATGAATGTATCAGCATCTTGCTTCTTGTTTATTGCTCATTATTGCTCATTTTTTTAAAAGAGCTGGAAATACATCACACTTTGGTTGTGTTAGCTCAAAGACTGACTAATTTCAAAACAAGAATCATCATATTTGGGATGCCATGCCTTTGCTCTAACTTGAGGTAGTAATTTGGCTTTTTATGCATTGTCTTGGTGCTGATACTTATTTGCACCTTACTGGAGAGGATCAGTTTACCTTGTTGTACAAGCTACACTACTGCAACCACAATGGGACCATAATGAAATTATGAACAGGGCTGGGTTCTGTCTTTCTTCCATTAGCAATGACTACTCGTCTGGAGTGAGATTACGGTCCTATTACTGGTCTTAGACACACATGGAATTCAGCATTCATGTCTTGGCATCTTGACACAAGACAGACACAAATTGGGAGTAGAGAGAGAAAACAAAAAGGCCTTGGCTACCTTGTAGATATCAAAGAGTTTGCTAACAGTGATCAACTGTATCATCACACACTCAGCACAGGAATGGATTATTTCCCTAGTTTGAGGAGGCATGTTAAGAAGGGCATACAAATTGTGCTTGTTTGTTTTAAGATTACAATTCAAGATTGCCCATAAAGGATGTTAATTACAGTGTGGGTGTTCATTTGTTCTTTGTATATTGGGGTGGTTTTTTTTTGTTTTGTTACTTCAAACTGAAAAGCCATAAAACTACAGTACAGAGCACATTGGTCCAATTTTTCTGCAGACCTTTTCAAATAGGATTTCCTCACCACCCCTATAAAAGGGAGACCATTCACCACACATTTTTTAGTCATTGCTGCCATAAAGGTGAGGTAGAGTAAATTGAACCCATTACTTCCTAAAAGAAACAAGTGATGATCACTGGGCCTGTAGCTATTAGCAAAGGTAATTCTAACCAGTGTTAATGGCCCATGCTCATGTTAAATAATTTCTACAGATAGGTCTATGCACAATTTTTTTGACCTTCAGAGCATTTCTTATATATAAATTATTCAACATAAATTTCTCATCTGTCAACTAAATTTTAGAACATGCAACTTTCTGTAAATTCTATTTTGATAAACCCTGTGAAAGTGACAGCAGATCCTGTTTTAGGAAACTTGTCAGTCTGCCTCACAGGAAACCATGCAATGCCCAAACTTAATGATGTTTTCTTACAACTGTTTGCCAGCATATTTTTACATTGCATGCATTTTCACTTACAGCAAAAGCCATGAGTCTAGTACTTCACAAGACAGAAAATTAATAATTCAGTTGAACATGTTAAAACAGGTAATTCCATAACATTGAATAAAAAGCAGGTTCTGCAATCTTTAAATGGGATTTTTGAGTGATAAAGTGACCACAATCATCCCAACATTATGTAATATTAACACACACAAAAAGCTGCATTTATATAACATTTATGTGAGGGAAATCAACTAAGCACAGACAATCAAAGGCTGAAACATCATCCCATAGCACCCACTTAACTCCAGAACATATAGTACATAACAGCTTAAAGAAATATCTGCGGCACACAAAGTATAATGGGATGATTGAAGAAGCTGTTGGCTTTATCCATGAGTTTCCCTGCATTTACTGATTGTGATAGATTCAGTATCTAATACTTGTTGCTTTTTCTAAAGGGATTGTTTATTTTAAAAGCTGCCCTTATACTTGCATAAAATTAACAGGAGTCCAAGAACTTGGACCAGCAATCTGGCGTATGTGGAAGGACTCCTAATCCCATTATAGTCAGTGGAGCTAAGTATGGGCACAGAGAACCCAATTGTGGACAAATTGGAGGATCAGGGCTTAAAAGTGTATAATTTCATATTTCTACTAGATGTTTTTATATCTGGATTGTACAAAAAACACTCATGGAATGTTAAACACGCAATATAAATCCAGAAGATGGTATTACTTGACTTGAGTTTGTAGTTGACACACACATATTTAGGACTTCTTGAGGACTACAATTTACCTGATGGGCTGTAAGAGCAGATGTAATCTGTCAAACAATTGTGCCTTTAGACATTTTTTAAACGGTGTATTCAACTACTTATGCAAAGCTGCTAGTGTACAAATGCAGTTCAATTTTGTAGCAGTTTTTTACATTTCTAAATACCCCGCATCATTAGATCATTTTATAGATATTTAAAAATAAAATAAGCAAATGGCTGTTTTAAAAACTGTTTAATTTTTTCCAGTATTAAATATTTTAATTCTCCTAAAACTTACTAGTTTTGTTGTTGCTGATGATGTGTATATAAAATGATCTTAGGCTAGGATTTTGTTTGCCAAATTTTAGCCAGAAGTAAATATCTGAAATTGTATGATATTGTAAATACCATAACAAAATATAAAATTATTCACTGACATATTCACTAATAAAAGTGATCGTGTTTGCTAAAATGGTCCACATTTTTTCCCCAGATTCATCTGGCATGAGCCTTCAGAATATCTTTTTATGAAATTTTACAGGAGCCACATTTTTTTTTAAATATAATCAGCTTGCACAGTCCAGGATCAACATTTTTTGATTCTCCAGTTTTGTATATTTGAAATTTTACCTGGAAGTTCAGTGCCAAAACCTCTTTGGCTATTTTTACATATGGAAAAAAATTCAGGAAATGATAAAGCAAAACACACTATTTCATAAACACGCAAAGAGAGACTAGGTCAAATGAGACCAGTGGCCAGAAATGCATATGGTGCAGCTAGCCTTCCAGAAGTGGCTGTTATCTGTATCCTAGATATTCCCCACTTCATATACCCATCAAGGTAGAGGCCCAAATGGAGTCCCCAAGGCATTGACAAAAGAGGCTAGCTGCCAGATCTTTCTGGCACGTTGAAGCAGACAGTGGCCCACTTTGATGAACTGCCTGAAGGAAAGCAATAAAATGACCTTCCTCCATACCTACGTTCACAGTCTGCAGTAAAGAGCATTACAGAGTTGCTCTGCGGCCCCAGGCACTTTTTTCCTGGTTGTCTCAGAGATCACACAAAGCGTAGTCATTCCCTCTGAAAAAAAAGTAGTCAATATGGCTTCCAGTATCCCATCTGCATTTACCAAACAACCAAAAAAATTGTAACAAATCTTTAGAAACCTCTTAACGACAAATTATATTTCCCTTGAGACAAAATGATATTTTATATAAAACTTTACTTCCCATTTTGCAAAATTTAAAATAGAACATTTAAAAATGAATATTTTGATGAAAAACAATTCTAAAACACCTACATGACCTTATGTATAAGGTACTGCCAAGCACCACTATAATAAAGCATCATTCAATGGATGGTAAATTTACACAGCATACTAATGCATGGTAATACATGCAATATAACTCAGTAGAAGGCTGAATGATATGAAGCAATTTCCTTGGTTTGAGACCGCCCAGATGAGGGTGTTTTTATCATCACACAAACTAGTATAACTTGAATGTCTCCCTTTAAATGTACTAGGATAACAATAAAGACAGTTCACCCTAATGTGATCACCTTCTTTCATAACATTTAACACAGTCAAACTAAAAATGCAAGTCTGTTACTGCTTCATATATAAAAAAAAATGTACCTCATATTTTTGCAAAGCACATAATTGGAATGTCCAAGAAATGAATCCTTTCACTTGGAAAAATAAATCATATGAAACCTTTGTACTGACAGAAATACCATATATTGGAATATATAAGGTTTGTCAACTTTTAATACAAACAACTTAATTAAGGATTCAGAGTTTTAACATACCCATGCTGGATCACTTTATGCTGTGGTCATCTATCACTTTTTGAATTTGCTCCTAAAAATCTATAGTTTTACATGTGTTACATAATTGGAACAGATTTTCTATTTATTTATTTTTAAAGGGATGCTTGCAAAACTCTCTGGCATCTTAAAATTCTTTATGCAGCATTCATAGGCAAGGTATATATTAAAAAGTATAAGGTATCCACAGCTTTAGGTGCCCTGACAGAATCACAGTGCAACAGGGTTACCACCCAGCAGCATAACAGCACTCACACATAACAGAAAAAAATTAATGTAATCAGTCAGTAATTTCCAAATTCTAACAAATAAATGGTCTTGGCAGCAATTCCTTAAGGACAACAGAAGGTCATTAAACAGAGCTTTGATAGTGTAAATCAATATAGTTTCATTGACTCATTTACACCACCTGAGAATCTGGCCCACAATGAATTTGAGAGATAAAATTGACAGATATCTGATGATAGATACCTAACTCACGTAAGTGGCACTCCTATCTCAGAGCCATTATATCCCAGCATATAGTGGTAGAGGGTTCTGTGTTGCTCCAAGGTGCCATGTTTCAGGTGAGATGCAAGATCAAGATACTGACAATGACACTTTTTGTAAGAGTGAGGAATTTAATAATCCAACCAGGTCAGTGTTTAAAGACACTTGTATTTTCTCTAGTATCTTTTGCATTAAACTATTATTATGTTCAACAATATGAAGAAATCCTAAGAAAGTGATAAAAATGAAGGCCCCCCCCCTTAAATTTTGGGAATGAAAGTGCTTACAATAATGATAGCCAGTTAAATCAAGTACTGTATAATTGTTCCTCTAAAACTCTTCCATTACAGCTCCATTCTACAGTTTCAACTCTGAGTGACTTTTTAGTGGAGGTTTTCAATTTTGTAGAACTGTACCAGGGCATTTGTTGGTTATTAAAACTGTCAGATATTCCCCCTACACATCTCCCCAAACACGTGCAAGAGAATGAAAAAGCACTGAATTTATTTCACAAAACTAGATTTACCCCAAATCTGTAGAAGCAACAGATTGGTAAACTTTCTTAATAAGACCAAAAAAAAAATGTAGGTGGAAAAGCACACTGGCCAAAATGGAGCCCAGAATTCAGTTCCTAAAGCCATATTTACGCCTAGTTGGCCTGACTTTCTCAGCTGTTGAGAACCTATGGGAACTGCAGATGCTCAGCACCTCTAAAAATCAGACCATTTAGTTAGGCATCAAACCATGGTTTCAGACATCTAGGGACAGATTTTCAAAACACAAAGGGGCACTTTGAAAGTCAATGTGAATTGAATACCTGTGGGAGAAAGCTGCCACACTAATATTTGTGCCTTTCACCCCACCCACCAATTAGAAAATGATGACCATTGTTCCTGGTTCCTGTATTGAAACAGCAATGTCAAAACAAAAGGGCCTTCAGAAAAAGTTGACAAACAAAAAGGTTAAACTTTTTATTATTATTGAGATAAAAGTCAAGTTTTACACTAAGCATAGACTATAGGCTGGTGTTGAGCTCTAGGTCATGATGTTAATGGTGTTAAAACAAGTCCTGGGGCTAAGGGTTAATGATGGTATGCTCCATCATAATCCTAAATGTAAAATGCTTGCTATTATTAGAATCTTTTATTCCTAATCCTGTTAAATTTCTACTCAAACAGTGACTTGGAAAGTCAGAGAAACAAAAGCACAGGTCAGATAGTTTCTACGTGCCAGTGTGTTTCCAATTCAAGCACTTGTTCTCCACACAGAAAAGAACAAGCTAATCTTCAGCCAATTTATCCCAATTTTTATCAAATGAAAATATTTGCTGAGAAAGAAAAGTGAGTGGGGAAAATGTTGGAATTTCACCTAGTGACCAAAGTTTTAAATCAAGTCAGATGATATTCAGATGGTTTCAAAGGTACAAAGTGGGATGTGTAATGTTTAGTGAGCCCTTAGGAAGCATATAGCTGGAGGAAAGTCACAGCATTTTTATGAACTGCACAAGCACTGAACTCAGATGTTTTCAGAAACCTGGGCAGGCTCAGTTTATTGCATGCTGGGCATTTTCAGGGTATGTCTACACAGCAAAGAAAAAATGGCATCAGGCCCAAGCCAGTTGACTCAGGCACATAGAGCTCAGACTGCAAGCTCAGGTTGCTTCATTGCTATGTAGACTTCTGGGTTTGGACTGGAGCCCCAGCTCTAGAACCTTCCAGGATTAGAAAGATTAACTAAGGCCTTGTCTACACTACAAGACTATTTCGAATCAACTTAGTTCGAATTTGTGGATTCGACCTTATGAAGTCGAATTTGTGTATCCATACTAAATACACTAATTCGAATTTCTGAGTCCACATTCACGGGGCCAGCGTCGACTTTGGAAGCGGTGCACTGTGGGAAGCTATCCCACAGTTCCCGCAGTCCCCGCTGCCCATTGGAATGCTGGGTAGAGCCCCCAATGCCTGCTGGGGGAAAAAATGTGTCGAGGGTGGTTTTGGGTAACTGTCGTCATTGAACCGTCAATCACGCCCTCACTCCCTCCCTCCCTGAAAGCGCCTGCGGGCAATCTGTTCGTGCACTTTTCTGGTCAGTGACAGCGTGGACGCCACAGCACTGCAAGCATGGAGCCCGCTGCGATCCTCGCCGTTTTCTCCTCCTCGCACTTTATCGTCCACCTCTTCCACATTCAGCTGCTGAGAAATTGGGCTACTTTTCAATGGTTCTGCAAGCACTGGGGGACCATAGGGGACGTTTTACCAACATGAACGTCGGATGGCCGGGCAAGGTTCCTGATGCGTGTGTTCTCCGGAACTGTGGGCTGCTCAGACGCCTGCTGGAAGGTAGTTTCTTCCCGTACCACGAAATAACTGTTGTGGATGTGCATTTGCCTATAGTGATCCTCGGTGACCCAGCCTGCCCGCTAATGCACTTGCTCATGAAGCCCTATACAGGCGCCTGGGACAGCGATAAGGAACTCTTCAAATACCAGCGAGCAGCGAGCAGCGTGACCTGTGACTGTTCAGTTTCTTTACAGAGAAGCTGAACCTGCCCCTGTTTCTTTACCCAGTTACTGTTGACTCTCCTCTTCGGTTAAATACCCCGTTCACCCCGTTACCCCCACTTCCAAGACACGTGTAAAAATAAAATACATGTCACACTGTTACTGAGGAGAGGTTTCTTTATTCATGACTTTTCCTTAAAGGGTTGAAACTGGAACGCAGACTGTGGTGGGTAGGGTGTGCGCTGATGTAAAGACCGCCTCTAAACTCAAGGAATGACAGGCTCCTGCTCCTACAGCGGTCCGCATTGCCGGACTGCTTGTTTCAACGGAGCCTGCCATCCCTCCTTTTTGGGATTCTGTGTGCGGGGGGCTATGTGGCCTTGTGGCGGAGGAGGACGGATACAGATTCCTCTGCTGCGTGACTCAGCAGTCCAGGACAAGGACCGCTGTATAAGATCTGTAACTGCCCTCCCCCGCTAAAAAGTCACATACCCACCGCCCACACAGAACCTGGAAACCACCTCCCATACCGACCACGGTGCCTACTGACTGCACTGTGTGTGTGACCCGCTGCTGATCCGGCCCCCGTGTCTGTACCCTGGGAAAGGTGCCTGTCCTATGCAATTAGCAACGCACTTCCCCACGCACCCCATTGAAACACAGTCTTCAATGAAAAAACATGACGGAAACAGTACTTAACAGCAAAGTATTTTTATTACTTAAGTACACAGTTATGGGATGGGACTGGGATTGGGACTTGTTTGAGTCCGGAAGGGAAGGACTTATGCAAACGTACGGTATGAGAGCTTTTGGTTACTTGAGCACTCTGCTGGGGTGCAGTGACAGTATTCACGGCCCAGGGCAGGCATCCTCCTGGTTATTTAGGGTGAGGGGGGTATGTGACTTTGTGGCGGGGGAGGGCGGTTGCAGAGATACTGCCGGGGGCTCTGTCCTGCAGCGGTCCTGCAGAACATACACAAGTCGCCGGAGCGTGTCCGTTTGCTCCCTCACTAGTACAAGCATTGTTTGAGTCGCCTGCTTGTGTTCCTCACGCCACCTCTCCTCCCATTTGCTGTGTGAGCGCTGGTACAGAGAGACTTTCTCCCTCCACTGCCTCTGCTGGTCCGCCTCGGCTAGGTAGCAGCCCACACATTCATCGAAAATCGTGTCCCTTGTCTTTTTCTTTCGCTGCCTAATCTTCGCCAGCCTCTGCGAGGGGGATGCTGTGGAAGGTCTGGAGACAGTGGAAGCTGTGAGATGGGAAACAGTTAGTGAATTCCTTGCAAAGATACTTTTTTGCGAACAATTAACTGAGTCTAGGCTGTCTCTGTGAATTTTTTGTTGAGACCCCTGTGCCTGCTGTTGCACAAATCATTTGCGCGGTGGATTCTGGGTAAATGTCGCCAGTCATTCCTTCCTCCGGGAAAGCAACGGCAGACAATCATTTCGAGCACGTTTTCCATGAAATGCCCTGGCACACGCCATAGCGTGGCAACAATGGACCCTATTTTGCCTTTTGTGTATGTCACCGTATGTGTACTAGATGCCGCTGACAGAGGCGGACCAGCAGCGCTACACAGCAGCATGCTTTTGCTTTTGCATGACAGCAGCGATGGTTACCAGGCATACTGCACCGTCTACCATACCATGAACTGGTAAGAAGACGGTAATAAGATGGTCATGGTTACCTGTCCTTTTGCACTGCGCCATTTGGTGCTGTCATAAGTGCCCCTGGCCGATCAGCCAGGGGCGCAAAAGCAAAATTTGGGAATGACTCCCCGAGTCAATCCCTCCTTTTTGGGTATCTAAAAATAGAATCAGTCCTGCCTAGAATATGGGCAACTGTACTAGAGAACCACTGTATCATAGAACCAGAAAGCACAGCTGCTCTCTGGCCAATCATGCATAAATTTTGAGCTGAATGCTATTCACAGGGTGTGCTCCTGAAACAACCCCAGCTGTTCATTCCGTTCTTCCCCCAGCCTTCCTGGGTTCCAATACCATTGTCCCCCCACTTGTGTGATGAAGTAATATAGAATGCATGAATAAGACACAGGTAGTCGTTTGTGAGAAATGAGTGGAAGGAAGCCTCCAGCTGCAATGATAGTCCAGAGATGACATTAAGGGGTGTGGAGGAGGGAGCCAATCATCCCTCTGCTAGTCCAGGGGCAATTGAATCTTTTCTTTACAATGAAGGGTGGGGGCTGATGGAGCTCAGCCCCCTGTTGCAATGATGAGGACGGTTACCAGCCATACTGCACCATCTACCATGAAAAATTAGGACCAGGCGACCTTGATCGACCTGTCCCAAGCAAGTTGGTATGGTTACCAGTCCTTTTGCACTGCCCCATGTGCCAATAGGCTGATGATGAGGACGGGTAGCAGTCCTATTGTACCATCAGCCACCCATGGCGGGGTGGGAGGAAGGATGTTGTTGTTGAGTGCTGCAGCAGCGCGTCTATCTGCAGCATTCAGTACAGATACAGTGACATGTAAAAGAGTCAACAGAGGATTGTTTTCCTTTTAACTTCTGGGGGTCGGGGGGGGGTGCGTAAATTGCCGAGCTATGCCCCGACCCACCGCGGACACTGTGTTTGACCCTAGAAGCATTTGGAGATCAGCCAAGAATGCAAATGCTTTTCGGAGACAGCAGGAACTGTGGGATACCTTGCGTCCTCGTTCCCCCCTCCCTCCATGAGCGTCCATTTGATTCTTTGGCTTTCCGTTACGCTCGTCACGCAGCTGCGTGCTGAGTCTGTGCTATGCCGTCTGTCCGGAGATTTTTTAAAAATACTTTGGACCAGGCGTAACATTACAGTAATTCCCCTACTTAGATGCAGGAGTCTCCGAGCGAGATAACCGTGAGGACGGGCACTGAAGGAGATAGAGAGCGCATGCTGCGTGAAATCTAGCACGAACCACGGACCTATGCAGCCGTGCTCTGGGAGGCAGTACTCCCTGAATACCGCATGAAAGCCTCGCGTGGAAAAGTGTGCTATCACGGAGCGCCCAATAAGGCAGCTCTCCCCAGGAACCTCCTGCTGATGCTTATCGATTAATGGCAGGAGAGCTTCGTGGAGATCTCCCAGGAGGATTTCTGTTCTATCACCATATATACAGAGACCTCCTTTTCACACACTTCAGATTCCTGTTATATTAAGAATAAAAGTTAACTTGGTTAAAGCACTTACCGACTGCTCCTACCCCTGATTCAGGATCCGGGTTCATGGCCGGGGAGGGTTGGTAGGGGATCTCCGTGACGGTGATGAAGAGATCCTGGCTGTCGGGGACACCAGCGTTGTAAGCGCTGTCGCCTGCCTCGTCCTACACAAACCCTTCCTCATCTTCCCCGTCCGTGAACATCACCGAGGAACTGGCCGTCGACACTGTCCCATCGTCAGAGTCCACGGTCACTGGTGGGGCAGTGGTGGCAGGCTCCGTAGCGTCCGTTTGCCGCTTTGATTTTTTGGTACCCTTGTCTGGGGTCCTTGGTTTTCACGCGGCGATGCGTTGCATGACGGCTGTATCCTCTGTCTGTATCATGGCTTTGGAGACCTTCTCGTAGGTCTTTGCATTCCGTTTGTTGGAGCGCAGCTCCGAAAGCACAGACTACTCGCCCCCCACACCGATCAGATCGAAGAGTTCCCGGTCAGTCTATGCCGGGTCCCTCTTTCTATTCAGAGATTACATGAACTCCTCTGCTGGAGAGCTCTGCATTGCTGCCGGTGCTGCTGAGCTCGCCCCGATGTCCAACCACAAAATGAGATTCTAACTGTCCAGAAAGGAAAAGGAATTCAAATTTTCCCGGGTCGTTTCCTGTGTGGCTGGTCAGAGCATCGAAGCTCGGACTGCTGTCCAGAGCGTCAACAGAGTGGTGCACTGTGGGATAGCTCCCGGAGCTACTAAGTTCGATTTCCATCCACACCTAGCCTAATTCGAACTAGCCATGTCGAATTTAGCGTTACTCCACCTGTCGGGGTGGAGTACCAAATTCGAACTAAAGAGCCCTCTAGTTCGAATTAAATGGCTTCCTGGTGTGGACGGTTGAGCGGTTAGTTCGAATTAACGCTGCTAAATTCGATTTAAAGTCCTAGTGTAGACCAGGCCTAAGGCTCAGGACTTGGAATCTATTCCCAGCTCTGCCATAGTTTTCCTCTACTTTGGGCAAGGCACTTAGAGCAACATTTTCACGTGTCCACTGTTTTGTCTGTAGCTAGAGTAACCTAGTGCCATAAATTCAAAGGTGTGGAGCACCTACAACTCCAGGAGAGATCACTACAAAATGGAGGCTTTGAGAACCCATGAAAATAAGTCCCTCCATCACTGAAGATGAGTGGCCAAAACCTGTAGCGCTTAAAAGTAATGGACACTTTTAAATATATGGCTTTTCCTCAATTGTCCATCTACAGAAATCTCTAATAGGGGACTGATAAAATGTCAATGTATATGAGGCTGTGGAATGGTGGATTCATTATGAATGTGCCCTCTTGTGCCTGGGAGTGGGAGGCCAGATTGGACAGGGATGGTGTCCTTAGCTTCTGTTTGCCAGAAGCTGGGAATGGGCAACAGGATGGGTCACTTGATGATTACCTGTTCTGTTCATTGCCTCTGGGGCACCTGGCATTGGCCACTGTCAGAAGACAGGATACTGGGCTAGATGGACCTTTGGTATGACCCAGTATGGCTGTTCTTATGAGTGGCATAGTAGCTCTGTCTTCTCTAGCACTCCCTTCTTATGGTCACTCCAGTCTTGTGGTATCTACCTCTTCGCATGACTTGGCCCTCCAGTCAAGTCACAATTTAGTTCCACCCCTTCCAGGGTACCCAAAGTTCCAATATCTTAAGCCCCTCTTCATGGTGGTTACTAAGACCCATAGGTCCTTTCACAGGATCTTCAAACAGACCACACTATGAAATCTCAGCTTCTGTACTTCTAGTCCTACTCATCTGTTAGTACTTTATCTAACCCTGTCTCAGGCTCACCATAGTAAGAATCCCACATCTGCTGTCTTCTTGATATTTCCCCTGCCTGTCCTTGAGGCTCAGTTTTCTGCCCCACCCTGTGCTTACTAGCCCCTATGTCAGATGTGTATGGGGACTGGACTAGATGACCTCTCAAGGTCCCTTCCAGTTCAATGATTCTATGCTCCTTCCTAAGGTGCATAGAGAGGAACCCAGGCCCACCCACTGCTCTGAGTTTAAGCCCAGGGACTCTGGGCTAAGCAACTAGGTCTGCTCCTTCAGACACTTTCTCTCTGCTTCCCTGGACTCCTTCCTACTATTAGCCTTTCTTCAGGCCCTTTATAACAAGCAACATCTCCCAGGAGTTCTCCTCAGAGGTCCAGATCCTGCCCTTGTGTCAAGGTCATCCACAGGTATTCCCTCCAATCCTATGTCTTCCAACTGTCTTCCCTCCTTAGGTTTCCTCCTCACCTGCAGGAGCCTTCCTGTTCCCTATCAAGAGAGCGACTGAAGAATTCTTATCTTTCCATGTAGCCCCTTCTGTTCCAAACTTCCTCTCTTTATAACCACAATGCAGCTCCTCCCCAGCTGGGCTACATCTTTAATTAGGGCTGGCCCACCCTCCAGGTGCAGCCAGATGGATTAATTGAGCTCTTGAACTCCTGCTAAGCTTCTATTTACCTGTGTGGAGTAGACACCCCTTCACAAAGGTGTTCAGATATTACAGCGATGGGGTCGGGGGGAGGGAAGAGAGTCATGAAAAAAAAATCTTATAAAATATATAAATAAAGGTATGTAGCCACAACAGAAACCTGGCCCTTGATTGGGGCTGCCACACACTACAACAAGACAGCTATTAAAAAATAAGTAGGTATCCCTCAACCAAATTAGTAGAAAAATATTCATTCTGAGAATTTAACCAAACCACAGGCCTCCAGCTTCAGATATATTCAGGAAGATGGCTTGATATTTAAAAAAAAAATTAAAAGAATAAAATTACACTATTTCTGAGTATCAACTTTGGCCCTGATCCTGCAAATGCTTAAGAATGCTCACTGAGCTCAGTAAAACTATTCAGTAGGACTATTCATATACTATATGGTTTGCAGGACTGAGGTCTTAGTAAAAAAAAAGTTAATATTTGTAAATTTGTAATATTTGCATTATAGTTTGTATGTTCTTTTAAAAAAAAAAGATTAAGGGTTTATTATTTGTTTAAAGAGATTTAAAATATTTAAAGGAGAATTCTCAAAGAAAGATACCCCAGTTGTCCCTGTAAATTAGTGCCAGAAAATGGATATATGCACACACAAACTGGGCAATTATGCCTACTACCCATTTGCATGTAATTACCTCATTAGGGCATGAAGGGATTGAACTGCACTCCTTATTGGTTATATTCAAAAAGAGTTTTGTAGGAGGACTGAAGGCAGCATCAGGCCTTCAAATGCAAGATTTGCACAGCGTATACAATGGACAGTGATACATTTTAAAGATGTAGCCATAAGCATCCACATACGAAAGTTTGATCCTTAAAATCACAGAGCAGATTGCAACCAAACTGCAATAGTTTCAGTTATCACTTCAAAGTGCAAAATATTCAATTAAAATAGTGCCATTTGCAGCATAATGTATTTTAAAATTATTAAATATGTTTGACTTCTCAAGAAAACCAGTTTGGAAAATATGAAACTGCTTCAATGATTTTAAAGTGATATGCTATACATTGCTATAGTCCAGAACTAAGATCAATTCCAAATTAAAGCACCTATAAAACATCTGTAGTGCTCTGATAATTTTAAATCATTTTGCACTGCTGAAGTCCAGATTCCCTATCACTTTCAAGCTGAAACACTTAGGATAAATTTGAAGAGCTCTAATAATTTTAAATCATTGTGTACTGCACATGCTCAGAACCTTGATCACTTCCAAATTCAAGGGCATATAAAAATTTGAAGAGCTTCAATTATTTTAAATCACCATGTGCAGTGTATAGAGTGATTTAAAATTGTTGTAGTGCTTCACATTTTTTTAAGCACTTCAGTTTGGAAGTGAGTCAAGCAGCATTCCAGCATAGCAGCTCAAGACATATTGGACTGATTTAAAAATGTAACACTCATCAGAACTGGAAATTAAACAAAAAAGGACTAATTTTTTTTTAAGGAAGGAGGGATGAATGAAAAAGTAATCATCTCCCTTAAAAGGGGAGGGGGAGAATATCCTCAAATATTATTTGAAAAGAAAGAGGGAAGGTTTTCCTTAAAAGTATAGCAATGTACCATATGAAAGGGACCCAGAGAGGCAGGAAAAAGGGGGAAGGATTTGAAGGGAAAAAAAAACAAAAAAAAAACAGCAGGCAAACTCATTCTCTTACAGCTGAATTGTAACAGCAGCGGCATTTCACTGATTATGGTTTTGTTCTTTGCCTCAGTTTGCCCAATGAGGATAACGTGCAAATTTCCTTTCTTTACACTGTATTGTATATTACTGGCTGCTAGTCCCCTTGCTCCTATTTAATAGTTCACTCCAATTGGGGAGGAGGAGAAAGCGCTGTACGTTCAGCGATAGTTAAGAGAACCCAGTGTTAGTTATCTAGAACCATATCTTCATAGGTTGTAAACATTTTCAGAAATGCTTAACATCCAGCCACTCCTCTATTAGTACAATCGGCGTGTTCTGAATTATTCTTTACAGAGACATTTTTAAATGTCCCCTTTTATTCAGCACTGTATAAAAACTGGATTTAGGGAGGAGGGGATGTTTAAACTTTATCATCTTCTTTGTTGCCTTTGGGTTTTCACATGGAGCTGGACTGGCAATGCCCAGGAAGCAGGGCATTCTTCATAATTCTGCTTCAGTGAAAACATACTGTCCTGCAGTTAGTAGGAAAAAAGGAAAAAGAGCCTGAAGGCACTGGAATAATTAAGCGGATGCAGTGACAGCTGTGGCAGGTCCTGGGCAGGACTGGCTCCACTGAGCTGAATTAATGGCATCAACAGCCCAGCATCTCCATTAACATTTGATCATTAATTATTACCCTCTGACAGTAAGATCTGAAACCTTCTTATGAGTGGTCTGTTATTAATCTACCTTACCTGCCCTGTAAATCAGGCATATCTCCCACCTAAACAGAATTATCTGCATTTTTTGCATTAGCAATTGCTTTTTAGAATTGGTTTGGTAAATAATATACACAGTGCTACTTTTAAATTAATCAGGTGTACTTCTTAAGCAGCAACAACCTCCCAAGAAGGTTTACTGATAATAAAACGGTTACCTTCTATATTTTACTAGCTGGGTGTAATTAAAATTCTCAGAGAAAACAAATATTCATTCTTCCTTCTGAGCTGCTCATCATAACCAAATAAACTTGTCAAAATAATATTCTTCTTACCAAGCACAGCTGAGAATAAAAACTTTACTTTCACACCAAACATAGTGACTTATTTATTACCATTTAATTCACAGGATATAGCTGAACTATCGTCATGGTGTTTACCAGCGTGTTAAATGCTAAATCATGATCACCTGCATCCTTCACTCAAAAATGGCAAATAGCAAAACAAAAAAATCCTGTGCTTTTAAAAAATGGAAAATAGCAAAGAACTAATTATATCACTAAATTTGCATTTAGCAACCTTTGCACAGTCATTTGGTTCACTGTCTTTTTAGAGAGAAATTACTGCCTATTAACCTTTTATTTTTCTTAAACTGCATAAGTAGCTATTTCTATGGGTACCAATCAAGAGCAAAGGTGAGCCCGATTCTCCTATCACTGCTGTAAATCAGAAGTCACTCTGTTGACATTAAGAGGAGAATCAGGCCCTCTGTTCCTTCATCTGGACTATGAACATTCCTTCAATCACTCCACATGCAACCAACAGGATTTTGTAATCAACAGAAATTTTGAGTATTGACTGTAGGCAAGATCAGGGTGATAGCCCAGTTAATACTTTAAAAAAGCAAATTACAATGTACAATTCATGTGGTAGGTTTTCCTACAATGAAGAAACTTTTTATGACATGGTAACGCAGCCAAATTAGCGCAGCCAATTAAAACATTAGTAGCTAATCCAGCTGCTTGTCCTTTTTCATAAGAGAAAGAAGAGGGATTAATTATATGTGTTAAGGATCCTAATAATCAATCTGCTCACTAAACAATATAGCCCAAATCTCCACTGTGCCAGTATCCATTCAGTATAGGAGAAAAGTGCAGGGGCTGGTCAGGAAGCCAATTATAGCCATCTAATACTTAGGCCAACTTGGACCCAGCAGAATTAAGAGCATCCTATTGGCTGCTCTAACTTACAATGGCTCGATATGGTCCCCAAAGGCCTATTTGCCAGTTGAGAATTGACAAAATGTAGGCACTCTTCATCTGGCCCCAAACTTGTCTCCAACACCTGGAGTCAAGCAGTACAAAGTGGCCAAAACATAGGGGGAGAATCTGGCTCTTAATTTTCATTGAAAACCCAATTCTGCACCCATTGAAGTGAATGGAATAATTCACTTGAATTCATTGTATGAGGATTGGACCCCAATTGTAACCCTAGTTTACAATTATTTCTCTTACAAACCATTAACAAATAGACTTCAGACAAATAAACTGTACTAAGTTACTGTCTCCCCACCCTGCAGACAGACACACCCCATTTAGGAGAAATATGTACGAGATAGTGTCTGCCACTGAATACCATTAACCATCTTCTCCAGCATAGTTGCCTACATTGTTTTAAAGTTAACCTAATGGGATATATATTTTCAAAGGGGGCTGTGTTTCAGGCCAGATGGTCTATCTCTTGAAACAATTCTCCCAGTAGAGAAACAGTGGCTACACAGTTGTAGCAGTGTTCAGCCGCATAGTGCAATAGTCATTTGGCGCTCACATTTTGGAGTCAAACAAAAGTATGGTTTGTGCGGATTTTGACTCAAAAACTCATGAGTTAAAAGGACTTTTCTATAAATGGGTATCATGAATTGCTGTAAAATTGGTATCCAATTTTCAATTGGAGTGAAATGTGCAAGTATATTTTGGTTTTACGCACAAATATGTCAGTCAGTACAATACTGAGGGGATATATCGTGATTAACCAGATAATGGTATCACTGGAGGGGTCTCAGCCCTGAAATTTTAGGATCTGAAAAGCCAGTTTGCAAATGTTTTGCAGTTATACGGTACCTTTTAACTGAGAATTGCAAAAGTGGGTTTTATCCTTTCCCCTTTTACGGGCTAGGAAAGGGGCAGAAAATCAAGGCCTAAATTTTCTTTCAATTTTGGATACCTAACTTTAGACACCTATAGGATAATTTTAATAAATTATGAGCTTCTCCCACTCCCATTGACTTCAGTGGAGATTTAGGCATTCATCATCTCAAAATATCAGGCTATTAGTAAATGTCAAGTTGGGTGCTCAAAAATATCTGATATTTTTGAAAATGTAGCCTTAAGAAACTTGCCAAAATTTAACACAAGTATGTGACAAGAGCTGGGGAGAGAACTATGGTTTTCTGAGTCCCTGCCTATTGCTCTAACCACTGGAACACCTTCTCACCAGCGCATAGAGCTTGGGTGGAAACAAATTGAGGTAAAACCATATTGAAATATGCATAATACAGAAATATCCATTATATATGGCTGCTAATATTAATGTGTATGGACTGCAAGTCCTTTAGCTTTCTCTTCTACTGAAGAGCGATATTCACTTCTGAGAAAAGCTGAAGAACCAGATTTTCTATTTCAACAATGATTGAAAACTTCTCTAATTCTGTTATAGAACTTCAGTTGAAGACACAGATCTTGTTATGCAGTACTGGCCGCTTTATAAAAATAAAGCTGTAGAGGTACAGGTATCCATTCCAAGAAGTTTTACCACCCTCTGAAACTTTCCAGGCATCTAGAGGGATGGAAGGATCTTCTAGATTCCTGAGATTTAAAAAAACAAAACAAAGCAAACCCACCTAACACGTATACAGGAGGTTATAAATTAGGGAATTCATGGGGAACATGGGACAAGACTAGCAAAAGTCTTGCCAGAGTACCACCTATTTCTTTTTAACTGAGCCTTGTTAGTGAGTAACGTCTTTTCTACAATTAATAATATTCCTTTTAACAAGAACAGGAATATTTTCCTAGGAAAAATATGTCATTTTACACCAATGTACACTTCTCCCTAATGCTTCAAGCATTTCCATACTGCCACAAATACAAGTTGGGAGTGTAATATTGAGGGATTTCCTTAGTATAGAAAAAGCTGATTGATCTATAACTTTTCTTAATTTGATTTTGTGGCTAGAACTTGTTCTTTGCAAAACAAGTTAATCAAGCTCCATCCCTTTCAAAACTCTCATACTATAAAAAGAAATCATGGAAAGCCTAGAAGGAAAGGTAGTAAAAGTAAACAAATATTGGAACCATAGATGTTCTTAACTATCCTGAAATAATCTGGTTAGCTAGAGACCCACAATATTCATTGTCTTAGATGCTGCAGACACTCATCCATTAGCTTTTGTTGCTATCTACCAGAATAAATTCAGATTTAAAAACCCACTACCCACATTGTGCATGGCTATCATATCCAAAAAATGTTTAAGACACAGTCCAAGATTAAAATACATGAAGTACTTGCTACCATATGTCATAAAAACTTGTGGCTAGCCAATAATAAAAATAAAATAATAATACCACCCACATATACCTGTAAATTACTTGAATCATCCTGGGAGGAAAAGCCAAATTCTGGAGATTCTATGGACAGTGTCTAAAAAATAAAATCAGCACCCAAGACATCCCAAGCTATTAGACAGACAGTTCTAAGAATCCTTTTTTTCCTAGTTATTTAGTGTAACTGGCATCTGGCATAGTGTCAAACCAGTGTTCAAAGGTCACATAATATCCACATGATATCAGGACTTTAGCAAATATTTCATAAAGTATCTGCCACCCTTAAAAAAAACAACAAAAAACCCACCATGTCAGTTGTTCATTGCTCTGTAATATTTGAGAGTAATGAATGCCACATACAACTTAAAATACTCAGATGTTCTAAATGCCAGGAGGTCTGCCAAGGTATTCAGCACATCACTAGAATTGTTTTACTGCTGGCTTTATATAGTATATAAAATATATTATGTTACTTTGCACTGATATTAAAATACAAGGATCAGGTTTACTTCTAGGTAATATTGAATTGCATCATCAAAGTTATAGATCTGAAAATTGCAAGGTTTGGGGAAGGGACCCTCTCTTCTGGGCATATTGAATCCAGTTCAAATATTTGTTGTATTGGACCACAGTGGGTATTTCCTGAAAGTGAGTAACCTGAATAATTCATAAGTTCATAGCTAAGTCAATATCCACATCTCTCTCTCTGAAACCAAAACCTTTTTAATAGTTTGTATGGTAATAATATAAAACACAATTAAGATTTACAAATACGGTGTGAAAACAGAAAAGAAAGTTGGTTTTGCAAAATCATCTAATGCAGATAGCCTTCAGACAAAATTATATTTGTAAAGAGGATATGATTGAATCAAAGAAGTGCTTAAATGATGTTAAGGGGTTGACAATATTCAAGAAACTGAAAATCTGGGGAAATTAATTTCCAATCTGTTACTGCACTAACTTACTCTAGTGGGCAAGAATAGCTGAACAAATAATCTGTAACAAAGTTGATTAGACAACACAGAGTTTTGGTTTGGCCAATTATATTAGACAGGTCCTGGCTTCAAACATCAGGGCTAACCTGAATATCCTTCAAGTTCAGATGGTGAAGTCTTGGCCTCAGCTAAGGCAAAACTCCCATTAACATGTACTTCAATGGGGCCAGGATTTCCCTCAAGGAGCTTTGGATATTGGATTTTATTTTAGGTCCATCGCGAATTAAATGAATTTGTTCATTCCAACTATCTGCATCACCAAACCACTATGATATCCGGACGTATTGCTCAAAAGAGGACCAAGGCGGGAACAGCAGTGGTGCTTCAGAATGGACCGATTTGCATTGCCAAAGCTATGGGGGTAGGGTGAAATCTTGAAATGAAACAGACTGCACTACGGAACTGATCCAGAGTCCAAGTCAACAACAAGACTCACACTGATTTTTATAGATGTTGGCTAAAGCTCATGTCTCGCTCTAGGTCATTCATATTCATGAGCTCTGAAATTCACCAAAAATCCTAAGCAAAATTGTATTCATAAACAAGGATTAAACTTCATGTAGCACCTAATGTATCTGCCAATAGCCTTCTTGACATTTAACACCAAGCAATGACACGCGGATTAAACAGACTAAACTTCATGTAAAATTGAAAGCAAAGAGACAATTAAACTAAACTTAAAACCAGCGGGCCATGTGTGCTGAAGGCCTTCTGAGAAAGGGGGTGAAGTCTGGATTCAGGATTATATTAGCACTCTGAGGTGAGTCCTATAAGCATAGGAGGCCTAAGAATGTGCTTCTCCCCTCATATTTCTTCTCTGATACAAATTGGTCTAATTTGTGTCCTGTTTTGTCCTGAATCCAACTTTCTGTTGGGAACATCACAGAAACAGAAGCTACAATTTAAATATTTTTTTAAATGGATGCTGGTGGTGGATTGGGCAAGGAAGTGGATGGGAACTAGGATGAAGCTTTTCATCACTAGGTCACAGAGTAAAAGGGTGCACCACCCATTCCCCATCTTTTGACCTATCCATTTCCTCATAGATAGTGATTCATTAAAATGACTCTGCAGCTAGTACAGCATCAACACAAGTCAGTAATAAGTGGAACTAATCAAAACCAAAAATTCTCTAGTCCAAAAATGTTGAAACCAGAGAAAGACTGGGGTTCTATAGCTCAATGATGAGTCCATGCTACAAATCAGGCAGAGCAGAGGCTTCAATCTGGGGGTCCCACATCATAGGTCAGAATGAAAAATTTCAAAACCTCGAGTTTTGTTATTTTTAAGGGGGGGTGGGGGCAGGTATTTGTTTTGTTTTAAAAAAGATTGTATTCCAGCCAACCCTAGAAATAAGTGGGGGCAAAAGTTGTTGCCACTTAAATTTGATAGCCTCTGGGGGGCAGAAGGAGAGGGGAAATGGTGATCTCGGGACATTTCTTTTCAGCCAAGGATTCAAATCACCAAAATGTCCACCCAATTAGCATTAATTAGCACCCTTGTTTCAATGCTCAGCAGGAAAACCACACACTGAATAAGCCTAGAAACTGAACTACTCTCTGGGCTATTCTGTTACTCTGACTTTGTTTCTTTTGATCTAGGTTGAACTTGAACCAATGACCTACAGCAAAAGGGACCAAAGCCCTCCCTCTGAGATTGCCAACTTTTGCAGTCCTTAACCAACAGTGTTTGTTTATTGAAGCTTTTGTTTGTTAATTTTGAAATTATGTTTTAGATTTGTTTGGCAAAAACAAACAAACAAAAAAAACCCTTCCATTACTGGGCCCAATTCATCCTGGATTAATTCCATTGAGATCAGTAGATCTACAGCTGGAAGGAATCTATCCAAATGATCTGCTTGCCCAACTTCAATACACAGAAGATCTCTAGGCTGTGCCAATTTCTTGATTTCAGTCTAGTCTTCTACAGCTCGTTAGCTCCTTCATTAAGAAACAGGAACTCAGGAAAAGAAAACTTTTGATACTTTCTTTTTTTTAAGATGACATACAAGCTAATACAACCTCAGCCTGAATCATACTTAAGCTACCCAAAGCAACTTAGTTAATCAAGTCAACGGGAAGCAATCTTTCACGACTTATCTTGTGGCTGATCTGTCACTGAACGATGGAAGGCAAAGGAATTTTATATACATCATGCTTTTTCTTAATTTGTTATTTAATAAACTGTTTATAGCATGCCCTAATTACACGTTTGTTATAGATATCAAACCCAGAAATGTGTGAGAAAATGCTAGATAGTTTCCCACCTAAAGTTTTAATGAGATAATAATACCTCCAGCCCATATGCTTCAAAAACGTTATCCTCAATTATGTAACAAGGGGTATGCTGCTGATATCTGTTAACAGCTAGAACAGCTGTGGTTTTCTGCTTTTTTGCACCGCTCAGGAGAAGAAGCAAGTTCAGCTTCCCTTTTTTTTTTCTTTTTTTTTTTGTTGTTGTTGCAAAACCTCTGAGCTGAACAGGTGTGTGCAATCACGAACCACAGTGATGAGCCCAAACTGCTGCCTTTCTAAAAATTCCACCAGCCAGTGACACATTCTGGTCAAGGTTTCACAACCTTGTTTGCCACTGGTTGTTTCTGATGATTCATTACCCTCATGGAGGTGAATTTCAATTATCGTTAATATGCTTCTTTTCTCATACTGTACTAAGAGGTTCCTCATTTTCATTTCTTACTCTTCTCCCCACCCACCTTAAATGAATTTAATGCCCTTGATAAGTGCTGGATTCACAGCTCAGAGGAACGGAGCCAGGTACAGAGCCTGCTACAACAGCAGTGGAAAAAATTCCCCACATTGCTCCATCCATGTGCATCAGCATGAAGGGAACCCTCTCCCGATAGCCCATTTTCCATGTCCATTCAGACCTTTGCCTCTCTGAAGATTGCCAACAATTCGTGCAACTAGCTCATTGGTGCAGTTATAGAACTGCTCTTTGCAGGTGGACACTTGCCCATAGCCACTGAACTCATTTAATATAGGCCACCAGACACTCATCTGATAAGATATAGGCTGAATCTTACTTTCAGTGAGAGATTTGCCACTGTCTTCATAGCAGCAGCAGCAGCATCTGGCCTCTGTTCCCTACCTACTGTAGGTATGATGTACTGGAACTGCGGGGCAGTGACCTAAAGGTGAAAGTTGTGCTATCCTATTGTGCCCACAGTCCCAAGCTATCTTGTGTATTCTACCCATTTTGTTTCCTTCAATTGTTCTCAATTTCTCCCCCCTCCATAAAAATGAAATTGTTTTTAATGGATCTATTAACGTGCTAGTTTCTTCAATAGCCTTCTGTCATTAGCCTTTATTTCTATTTCCTTTCCCTTCTCTTCACCTCCACCCAAGATCCAGTGTACTTTTAAGAAACAGGAAGCATGTAGAAAAAAAACCTGTGTCCTCAGAAGGTCAGATGATGTGAATTTCAAGAACAGCAGCATTGTGAAAGCTGTCCCCAAACTTAACACTCTTATGTCTTTGTAAGCTCTGTTTGCAGATGTCAGGCATTTTATTATGCAAAAGGTAAGGATAACTCTGTGTTGCCCCAAGGGATGGATATAAACTCATGCCTAGAGCTCAAACCCTAACTTTGCACAGGCAGCAATGGAGGAAGTACCTCATGAATGCTTTCAGTCAACCTTCATCATATACATTCCCCCTACACTGTGACACACAGAGTGGCACCAATGGGTTGCTTAAACAGACACATCCACGATTTCTTGCAAGGGGAAGAGTTATTGTGATGTAGATTCTTTTATGAAAAAAGCAAAGAGGGTAAATAGGATGCTGCTGTTTTTTTCCTCTTAAGTACTTTATAAGATCCCCTTACCCTAGTATCCAAGTGCCTTGCCATCTTTATCCTCGCAACACTCTTGTGAGCTCAGGCAGTATTATTAACCCCATTTTACAGATGGGGAGCTGAGGTTCAGAAAGACTATGATTACAATGGGAGAGAGGTGATTAGGCACTTATTGAAAATCCCACTAGGTACCTATCTGCATCTTTAGGCACTTAAATATCTTTACAAATTCAGCCCTATGTAACTTGCCCTGACAAAGGCTTTCTGTGAGACCTGGGGCAGAGAACTGAACCCACCATTCCCATGTCCCAAGCTAGGGCCCTAACCATTTGACTGACCTTCCTCTCACTCCCTTTCTCCCCACAAGCCTTGTGTGTCCCAGGTTCAAGACAATGGGTACCCGACAAGTCATATGGGTTGCATTCCTCACACAAGCAAGTCTTCATTCCCACTGAACTAGCAAGAGTACAAGTCTGGTTTTCTAGAGAAGTTGGGTGGCAAAGTTCAGTACATTTACAAACAAGGAACAGAAACTTTTTCCCCCCTAAACTTTTCAGTTGGAACCTCATGACCTTAGATTTTGCAAGTGCTGAAGGAAAGATGCGTGCGACTGTGTGCACAGGCAGAGAACCTGTGATTCACTGGCTTGTGGTCTGTGTATTCAACTCCTGAATCACAGAAGGAAAGTGACTCTTCAATTAATGTGCCCATCAGTACACAGGCACATAAACTGCTAAAGAATAAATTGCTTTGGCCCCAGAATTATGACCTTCTAGAAAAGTTGTACTTATGTAAATGTCATTACAGCAACTGAGGCATGGTCTATACTTAAAACCTACACTGGCATAACTATATTGGTTAGGAGTGTGATTTTTTTTTAAATCAACATAGCTATGCTGGCATAAACCCTAGCATAAATGCTATTAAACAGGCATATATGTGTTTTTGCTGGTGTGACTTATTTCGCCTAAGGTACCAGCATAAGCTATTTTGGCAAAAGCACTCTTTGCTGGTATAAACTGGGTCTACACTAGGCAGGCTTACTGGTATAGTTATACTGGCAAACCGTTTCTAGTATAGACAGGGCCTTAGATGCTCCTTCACAGTCTGTGCCTGTAATGTTATTCATGAAACACACCACAGTTGTTGTTTTTAACTCGTGTAATATTCACACATCTGAAATGGGTGGGGGAGGGCGGGGATAATTCTTTGTGTTTACCCAGCACTTTTCATCTGATAATCTTAAAGCATTTTACTAGCCTGGGAACATAGGAATTACCATACTGGACCTGACCCAAAGCCCATCTACTCGAGTCTCCTGTATCAGATGCTTCAGATGAAGAGCAAGAACTAGAGCGGAGTGAAATGTTTTAAACAAAAAAAGTTTATTTGCTGAAACGTGCAGTTTTAGATTGACCTAAATTCACAAATAGTTTCAGGTCTAATTCAGCAAAAAAGCAACGCTCATGAAAGTCTAGACATTTCATTTTGACATTTTCATGACACATTCCAGCTTTTCATTTTGAACTTGTTTCAAAATTTAGCCAAATGTATTAAAAAATAAAAATAATTTAAAAAAAAAGAGTAAGACACAAACTAAATGAAAAAAAAATCTGTTTTGGGGTCAACCCAAAACAATTTTTCCCCTGATTTTTCAGTTTTGCCACAAACCAAAAGAATTAATTATTTACTCTGCTCTAATGTAAGCAGATGTGTCTCCCAAACACACACACAGTGGGTCTCATCCTGATCTCTAATAGTTAGATTGGCTTAAAGGCTGAAGCTTGAGGGTTATATTTTGCTAACCTTAATTAATCCCCTACAAAATTGGTATACATTTTACAGGTGAATACAATTAAATCAAATAGGAAAGTTGTATGATTTACTAAGGTCCATGACAAACCATTGTCAGAGCCAGAAGGAGGAGAACCTAAGCATCCTGATTCCCATGTCCTTGCAGTAATCCCTGGAAACAATACCATATTTCCTCATCCTAGTCCCAAAATACACATAGAGCCCAGTTGGTACAGTTGGAGGGCAATAGGCTCAAATCTATTACAGAAGAGAATTTCCTTCCATTCAGATCTACTTGAGGCTGCTATTCAGTACACATTCCCATTCCAGCCAAGCCCGGTTTTATTGCTGTTTTCCCCCCTGAAAAACTACATTGATTTTTAGTTATCTTTTCTAGTGTGTGTGTGTGTTAGTACCATTCAGCATACTACGTAATATTTTCTCACAGTGTTTTGAAGTATTGTACTGCCATGGAAATTTAAAAAGACAACAAAACAACAAGTCTTGTGATCAGACAGTCATGATCATTTGGGGTAGTAAGTAGCCAAGTCAGCTTTCTGGCAACAGACAAGAGAAAGGAACCTCAAACAATGTGTGTGTATTTGGAACATGGCAAACACAGCAGGCTGGTGACTATCCAAATTATATTCAGGTAGTTTGGTTAATTCCTAAATTGTATTCCACTGCACTGTGCATATAGGAATCCATGGACACACATGCTATTGTGGAAGGTCAGAGCTAGGATATTTTGAAAGAATAAGGGTGATTTTGGAGGACAAAGACATCATGTCTTTTCTTCATCTTTCGAGTAGGATAGAGTAAGTGTCAGTAAGGTATATTTGCTCACAATCTTTCATACAGAAAGAGAGTACTTTGAGTCAATTTGGCTACATCTGTAGTGATGTGTAAGAGTTTGTACTGCTGGTTAAATTCTTTGATTACTTCTCATTAGGGATCAGTGAGTCGTGATTTGGTATTTCAAACACTTCAAGTTCAGGCCAAAATCAGATTTATGTCAGTCCAATGTAGGATTTGTAATTTAATTTAAGGCCATGACTACTCACAAAATGAGAGGTGTGATCAGATTGCATATTGGACACTGAATTGTGGAAATGAAGTTTGCTCTGCTTACAGAAAAAAAAGGATCTACTTAATCGACCTATTTTAGATTTTGCTAAAAGAATTACAGAATAAATAGATTTTTGGATCTCACAGCTAGGTAGCTACATAACTTGTATTAACATTTTATATTTTGCATGTGCATTATTTAAAGCAGATATGCTATAGCAAGTATTACAGAGAAAGAGAGATCATCATATACTTCAGAAATCTGCTGTCTCAGTTTGCATTGAACCTTAATTGCAAACCAGAGTATTAGGCCAAAACACCTTCAGTTTTGTTCTAAAAACTGCCTCATGTTGGAATTACAGCTTGTGTTATTTTTCAGTCTTCACAGAGATGCATCCGTGTCTTCGTTCAATCCTGTCAAGCAAATACCAAGGTCTGTCATTTTTTTTAAATGACATCAGAGTAAACTGGCCAACAGTGCACATCTGGTCAGAGGGAACATAGAAATTATTTATGGGCATCAGAAAATAAAGTAAGCTAAAATTCAAAAACACTCTGAGGGAATGTTTCCGAAAACCTGACCTATGAGGAAAGATTTTTTTTAAATTGTGATGTTTACTCTTGAGAAGGATGACAGGGGAAGGACCCTGAGAACAGTCTTCAAATAGGTTAAGCCTGCTATAAAAAGGACTGTGATCAATTCTTCTCTGTGTCCACTGAGCTAGGGCAAGACATAATCAGCTTAATCTGCAGCAAGGGAAATTTAGATTAGATATTAGGAAAAAAGCTTTCTAACTCTAAAGATAGCTATGCCCCAGAACGGGCTTCCAAGAGAAGCTGTAGAATCTCTATCACTGGAGGTTTTTAAGAACATGACAAACACCTGTCAGAGCTGATGTACCTGATTCTGTCTCAGTGCAGGGGGCTGTAGATGACTCGAGGTCCCTTCCAGCCCTACATTTCCATAATTTTTCCATTACAAATAGTTTGCTGGGTTGTTGTTTTTTTTCCCCAAAAAGCTTCTTAAAAATAATTGACATTTCATCATTTTTCATTTTCTGAAAAAAAGTGTCATATTTTTAAAGACAAAAATGAACCCACTTGGAACACTTCCAAATGAAAACTTCACAATTTCCACTTTTTCCCCAAAAAACAGATTTTCATGTTCCCACCAGCTCTACTAGGCAGATTACATAGGTCCTAACCTCTAGTTTAGCAAGACTTGCCTGATAACAAAGGCAGTTTTAACTCCTGCAGATCCTGGATACACCTCTGTAGTAGGGGTAGAGGTAGCAGGGTCTCCTTCCCAGAGTCAGTTAGGGGTAGGCTGCTTTCACACCATCATAGTCCCCTAACTTCTTGCTGGGGCACAGCTTCAAAGTGAATCCAATGGAATCATAAACTCCACTTCATACGGGAGTCCAAATTTTGTGTGGACATTACTGTCAGCACCACATAGGACTCCCTGGTGGAAGCAGGCTTAAAACTTGGTGAATTGTTCACTGAAGGTCTCCTATGCCTCAGGCCAGCTCTGCTTAGACATCTCTCTTCAAAATAATAAGTACACCTAACTGGACCCTGCTCATTTTGTGACACACACTTTTTGTCACCCTGTTTAAACTAAAATCAATATGAAGTTTACATCCGGTTACCTTCAGGTCACAAGTTTTAAGGAATATTTCAGTTAGGCTCAACATTTCTGGTATTGTTAATATCTTCCTTACTCCAAATTCAAAGGTAAGGGTTTTTTTTAATTAAAATTATCAAGTTGTTTATAAATGTAGCAGTTTTCTCTAGATTACATCACACAGTCATAGAGAAGAAAGAGAATGGAAAATCTTAAGGAGTATATTATTAATTCAAAGAGAATTTACTTGGTTGCAATGTGTTTTATTGGTATACTCATTGCACTTCAATTTAGATTAAGTAGTAGGAAGATTATTATTTCCCAAAAGACAAGTATCATAAACACACACACACACACAAAAAGTCTTGTATTTATATCCCACAGAGATGTGCCAAACTCTACAAATATGCAGGCTCATGGGCAAATTGAAATACCTGGAGCTTCCTGGATAGCCAGTCTGTATTTTACTGTCCTTGACAACATACAACTGCTGGGTTCTCTGGATCTCTGATCCAGTGTAATGCTGTCATTGCACTGTGTCAGGTTACATTGGGTCATATCTCATCTGTGATGTGACATAATATGACATAATTCAATGTGATGTGATGCACAGAACAGTCAGGTGCCCACAGGAAGCATATATTCTATGACTAGGAGCAAGTTGTTCACCACAGCAGGTACAGAATTCTGAACCCACTCACACATCCATTGATGTAGATAATTAGTATACAAAGCAACACTTTGTGCTATGCTCATTCCAACTCAGTAGTTTCCTATAAAACACACTCTTAAAATATATGTTATGGTGAGGGTTAGCTAAGATTATTTCACATTTGGGTATTATGGTATCATAAAGAGCAGCGAAATCGTCTCCATCAATAAGCAGCATTACACCTCCATTTAGAACCCATTTTCAAGCACCAGTATAACAGGGGGATAGGATAGAAGTGTCCAATTTATTCAGGGAAGTAAACCTTTTTAAACATTTTCATGTTCTGAAAACTTGGCACATTTATGCCCTTAGTGGCACCCACGTTTGGAGAGAATTCTGTTACGAGACACTAACGTCACCGATCACCTCCTCACTACTGCAGTAACAGCTGAAGGTGTCACAAGCCCTCCTTCCCTGGACTAACTGCAAGAAGGTGGTATGTCCATGACCACATCATCAAAGGAGCACAGAAGCTGTCTGTGGGAGAAGAGTAGCAACAAAACTTGGGGAGGGGAGAAAAGGATCTGAGAAAAGAGGTGGTGGGGAGGGGAAATACTGGATAAAGGAGAGGCATGTAGAGGAATAAGAAGTCTAGACAATAAAGGGGTTTGCATTTTGTCATTGTTTTGAAGTCACCATTGAAACCACACTCCAGGAAGGGGGCGAGTTTGAACTCAAGCTCAGAGTATATGCTCTGCTGAGGACAAAATAGGGACTCAACCCATTCAGAACGGCCTGGATAGAGAGGGGAAATGGGCTGTTAGAAAAGGAGTGCTAAAGCTCAGCTATTCCACTGCAGGGAAGTCATTATCCAGGTCTGAAGGTCCAGAGGAAGCCACGGCATGCACACGCACACACACAATAACTGGATGAATTCCCCTTCATTCTGCCCTATACCGAAACTTCCCTTACGAATGTAGTAGATCAATGAGCTTCCCAACCCCAATTAAAATTTTGGAAATATAGCCACTACCTCCCTTGTGCTCCCTCTTTCTAGCTCTTGCCCCATTTAAAAGGGACTCTGAAAGATTGGGACCTTAGAAGGTGCTTATGTATGCTGGTGACAGGAAACCTACAACTACTGAAGCAGTAATTTCATTGTGTGTGAACAATTGTTTTCTACTCAATATCAGTTTCAGATTCTTGTCCCTCATCAACATTATCCAATATGCAGGGCTCTCTCAGGAAAATATTTATTTGCTTTAAAGATCATTTTAATTGGAATAAAAAAAATCATGGACACGTCTCTGTAGCACTCTGGTTTCACTAAAGTCTTTGTATAAATCTAAATTTGGAGGCAAATGAAACTTGATACCTCTTTAAGCCAGAATGAAACAACTATGGTCTAACTCATTACTACAGAAGCATATGAATAATGAGTAAAAAAAATAAAAGAATAACCAGTTCCAAAAAACATGAAACAGATTACCCCTCTCAGGCAAACAACTGAAATGTATAGTTTATACCAACAAAGAACCTGATTTTAAATTATCACCATTTTGGAATGTCAATTTGTGAAAATTTTACAGTACTGTCCATTTCCAGATCTGTCTCATTTTCCTTAGATTTTTCATATAATAAAAAAGCTGAGTTGATTCATTTTCACACAAGTTCCCTAAACTAGTATTTGCTCTCCCTCTTAATATTTTTGTTGAGATCTCTGTGATAGATATTGAAGTCAGAGCATAGCAGAACCCTGTCCATGTCACAGTTTAGAGGTTGTTACCACCACATTTCACTTTTTTGTGTTAATTTTTTATTTTACTGAAATTGCTGTGACATCAAGGATGGTGAGGCACATTCTGCTATACGTAATGTATAATGCAGGAGGTACATAAATAGACAGCCCTTTTAAAAAGACATACAAGTCTCCCCCTCAGCTACATCATATTGGGCCTCCTCAAAGGTATTTAAACACATGTAGTTCTGTACATGTGATTTACTGGGAAAATCCAGTGTTCACTGACCCTCAGATTTACACCACCCCCATGTGTAATGGGCTAAGGTTAGAGCACAGGGCTATAAAACAAGAGCCTGGGTGAGATCTGCTTAAAGGTGGGGTGGTTTTTTTTCCATACTGCATGGGTTCTATTTGCCAGTTTAGGTGTGTTGCTTTGTTTCTGTATCTAGAGAGCGATAAAGAAACCCATTCCCAAGAATGAGAGCACACCATTTTTAATAACTTTAGCTACGAATCTGGGCACCTCACACATATGATCAAGTGTATTGTCAACAAGCTACAGGTGTACATAAAAAAAGGCAGGAGAAGCACAAGTGTGATTATAAGGGAGCCGATAACAGGCTGAGCTCATAAAGCATTCATCCCAAGGTGCCCTTGTTTTATATTTAGGTATTTCTTGCCTATAGTTTTAGAAGTGTGTGCGCAAAACTAGCAGCTTTATTTTCCCTTACAGGGGATATGTTCATAACCAGCCAAAGGGGGATGATAATATACTGTAGCATGACAAGGGTTGCTAAGGTTGATTGCCACAAGTGAGGAAAACTGTAGGTGGTGTGTTTTTACACACACACACTTTTTAAAAAGGCTGGCAAGTCACCATGCTATTTGCCTCCTCCCAGACACTCGCAGAAGTATTTAGGGATTGCTATTCCAATCCAAAACATCAGCAAATCCCAACTCTGGGCTACAGGTGGCTAGAGCTGTAAGAATAACTAATTTTTCCATTTTCTAGAAGATCAGAAAATTTGAAAAAAAGATTCAGTTTGATCCAAACCAGTTCCAAGAAATTTCAGGCAACCTTAATGCTGGCATTTCCTAAGTTTAATTTAATTAGCGTAATTTTGCAACCTGAATAATGTTCTTTTAACATTGTGTGTGTGTGTGTGTGTGTGTGTGTGTGTGAAAAAAATATTTACATCCACACACCCCAATCCTGTAATTGCATTTGTGCAAACAGACCTCTGTGCCAATGCAGAGGCCCACTGAAATCCATGGGAGCTGCTGGGTGCTCAGTACTTTTCAAAAGTGGGCCATTTATTTAGGTAACTAACTATGAGTTTAGCAGCCTAAATTTAGGCTGCTATTTTCAAAAAATATTGGCCTAAGTGCCTATCTGAGCTCCCAAATTTAGTTCATTTCAGTTACAGATGCCTAAGTTTGGGGCCTTGTAGTTCTGCCTACGTTCCTATGGAGTTAGTTTCCAAATCGGAAACTGATCGCTCGTGAGATTTAAAAAGGAAAAGAATAATTCAAAGCTTTCCAGTGTGAGTTTCTTGTGTAATGCCTTATTTCTAGATACCAGTCACTCTATTCAGATCTCACTTGCACTGTTTTTATACCTGAGTATTTCCACTGGGCTGAACAGAGTTGGTCCTGCCATACATTAGTGAATGCAAGATAACTTGTCACAGGTGACATTTTAAAATGTCTCTATGGGTATGGCTACACTGACCAAAAAAACCCACACCTAACAGCAGTGAGTCTCAGAGCACACAGTCACCTGACTTGGACTTGCACTGCAGGGCTAAAAATAGCCGAGTAGGTGTCTCTCCCCACCCTCTTGCTGGGCCACAGAACCAGGGTTCCAGGCCAAGTGGGATTTAAGCTCATAAGTAATTTAGGGGCTTTTGAAAATTTTACCCCATCTATCATTTTCTGTTTTGGAAGTTTTATATACTCTTTAATTTTTGCTGGTAGGAAATATCACTGGGTAAGTATCTTCCATCTACAGAAATCACCTACTCCTAAGCTTCTCAGAGACTTTTTTAAAAATGTGCAATACAATACAAACATGTGTGTTGCATTAAGTTGGGTTATACCAGGTCATGACACAGTATATCCCAACATAATCTAATGCAAAGCAAATCACTCACTACAACATAAATTTAGAGAAAAGCTTCCCTTTCACACACACCCCCCAACTTAGACAACAGCTGCTGTAGATAAAGTGTCCACACTATCCCATATGGACAGGTAGGTATGCATGGCTTGATAGTATCTGAATTACAAGTCAGTTAGATACATCTGTATGCAGATGCAACTGTAAATATTTATATCCTGAGCTTAGTGGGCACAGCTGGAGGAAAAAGTTATTTTTATTGAAACAGGGTCATTTACAGAAGTATTGTCTATATTTTTCTTGAATACCATGGTAAATAAACACCATGGTGCAGTAAATGTGGACCCTTCAGAAATGACCATTGTACTCACTCAGGGTAAGATTAAGTTCAGCCACAAAACCAGGCATACTCTAGCTTACAGGTGGTAAGGTTCAGGAGATGAAATCTACTGTCCTTGAGTGAGGACCCAGGGCTACAGTACAATCCCTTTGCCCTTGCATAGCCTTGGAAATAATGACTAGACACTCTGCACCTCATGAGATGTGGCTCTAGTGGCTAGAACACAATTTTGGTCCTGTAACCTCTCCCCATCCCTCATTTCCACTCTCTGCATAATATGGGGCAAGAGTACATGGAGTCCCCCTATGTGCTAATTCACTGGTAACCCCAACCCTATGCATTCTACTACATAATTTAAGTGGTATAGAAGTGTTTGTGTAGACCCTCTGCATCAGGCTAGATTTCATATATATATGGAATTCTTAGAGCTGGGTAAATCATTCTTGGAGTTATTGCAACTGGCATTCAAAATTGGTAGCACTGATGCATACCAAACTATCATGATTGTAATGACATAAATGCATCTTCTGTAGATGGAATATTTGTATGTACATCCACATCTCACTTGCAGATAGAACATGGTTATGTTAAGAACTGGGTGTATAGTATACACACATGTATCATTTGATAAAGTATGAATTTATCTGAACTGTATATTTTAATTTTATTGATCACAACTGCAGTATACTTCTACTGATATCTTCTGCATTTACACAATTTTAATGTTATCTACCATATCTAACAGATATGCCAACAGATTTGCGGTTGTATTAATAAGAGCATCTTGTGAAGTGGCAGCGACTGGATGCTGCAGGACAAGTAGAAGAACATATCCAGCACTGAAACAATTACTGATGATGTAAATATATATCCAGTCCCACAGGCTGACATGCACCCTGCTTACAATTTAGATTATTTCAGTTGAACTGGCTTCAAACTCAAATTCATGCTAATGCAGGTACTGTAAATACTGCTTGAGCCCTAATTCAATAATGAGATCAACAATTACACTTAAAGATTACTTACCATTTCAGCAGTGCGAACAAAATCCTTTTGATCACACCTGTATTGTGCTATTCATTATTTTCTTTGATGATTAATAACACTGAAATATGCTTGTTAAAAAGAACAAAATGAAGTACATTTATACCATCTTATGAAGTGCATTAGCAAATCAGAGGGCTTAGAGCACCTAAATTAAAAAGAAAATTATATCAATATTTGATGTGTTCCTCTTCTTTAACATCTAGTGGTGTATATACATCAATAAAACTCCTGACCTTGAATTTATTGCATTATCTAGAAATGTGATCTTTTGCCTACAAAATCCTCTTCCTGCTCATTTTCTTTCAAATCTTTGTTTCCTTCATCTTATTGCCTGCAGAAAACAGGAATTCACTATTTGCAAAATGCAAGACATGGATGTTGGGACACATTTTTAGCAGGGGAGAAAAAAGGCAATTATTTGACTTTGGGTTTTCACTGTTATTCTAAGTTGGAAAAAATGGCACGAAGACATTGTGCTAGGCAACAGATCATGTAAACATTTCCTGTGACAGTCTTTCATCATATATGGGAACATTTACAATGCCAGATCTTGTCTTCTTTAAAAATGTCAGCTCTGTAAGTTTGATGCACATGTGCTCCTTCTGTAAGTGTCTGCTCAGGCAGACAGTTTACTAATTTGTGGCTCAGTAAACCTTTCACTGCACTGAGCACCTTGAGGTTAGCACATCTCTAATCATTATTTGATAACAGAAGTCTGTAAGCATCACAACCCTAGTAACAAGAACATTGTATCTTAGCAACCAGCCTTGATATTCAAACAATTTCATTAAAGCGTAGCACCTCTTAGCAGGTGGGTGAGTGCGGGTGTTGATAAACATTTATAACATGATCAACCATTGTGTTTGCCAACACTATAATCAACATGACAAATTTATGGATTTGTTTACAAGCTCTTAGGTATCCAACCTAAGTAGGTAAACTACCTTGTATCTATAGATACAGATATAGTCAGAGACTTGATGCTTCTTTAAATTGTACATACTGAATAAAAGGTTGGCAGATAAATACATTTCACCATAAAAATCATCATTTAAATTAAACCACAAAAGTGTCTTAGAGTGAAGGCAAGTATTGAGTTTTATCCCCAAGAGATCAAGGAAATTTGAAGTCAAAATTGTCCTTAATTTATCCTACGGTTCCTAGAATTTAGATCACATGCCATAGTGTCATAAAAATCCCACAACAAAAAGGAATGGCATTTTGGCCCCAAACCATAACTCTAAATTCTAGTGATTAGAGCAGAAGACAGAGAAGCAGAACTCCAGGACTGTATCACCTGATGTGTTGCTACTTCACTGTGTGATCTTGAGTTTGCCATTCCAATTTATTAGTATCTCAGTTTTCCCAGTTGTAAAACGATCTGTATGACAACAAATTGTTCTATTAATCATCAAATTATTTCAACACAGCAAATATAAATTAGAGCAGGTGCAAAATATCATTTTGAGTGTGTGTGGTTTTGAATAGTGGTATTCAAGAAACCAAAACTACTATAGTCCTCCTAAAATGGAGGGCTTGGCATCATGGTTCAGACACAGGTGCACAGGCAGGCTGGCTGCATGTCTACACACAGGATGTCTACTCAAAAAGCCAGAATAGCAGATCACTATTGTGATGGTAATACAGTGATTTTAGACACCTTGGGTATGATTTTCAAAAGTACTAAGCATTGGCCTAACTCAAGCTCCCTCTGAAGTCAACGGGAGTTTTACCATTGGTTTCAATACATATAGAGTGGGGCCAGTGTTGAGCACCTTCAAAAATCCCACACTTTGGGGACCTGCTTCTCCTCACACACTGATTTCAAAGACATGATTCTCACCAATATGAATACAGATCATGGTAAAAGTTGTGTAAGCCAGTGGAGAGTCAGGTGTGGTGGTGGATTATTTTGGGGTGGGGAGGGGAGTGGGGGGATAAGGTTAGCATTGCTCCAAAAGTTTGTAATAGCTACTTCAACTCTGTTAAGATCAAACCATGCAACTGCTGCAATTACAGTGGTTTGCAAAGCAACGATTTACTAATTCACCAAATAGCTTTGTTATGATCCGGCTGTTGTAATAAGAATTTGATAGTTTCAATCCAGTCCTAGGCAGATAACAAGTAACATCAAACACTTCAAACCAGTACAATTCTGAAAAATTGATTCTAAAGAGAATGCAGATTAATCTAATCCAGATAAATTCTCTACCCATTTTAGAGAGACAAAGTGTACAACAAAATGAGGCTTCATTTACTGATAAATCCCCATCATATCTTACATTTCAATACTTTACTTCCTGACACTACTAATGTAATTAGACCAATTATTATTATATATGCATGTCTATGCTATGGTGGCCAAACTGTCTATACAAGTTCATATCTGCCCGCATTATGAAAAACTGACATCACATCTTTTTATTACCATTTTCTTCTGTTCTTTGAATGTTGCAGATTTGATTGGCCAAATTCTCCTCAGAGTTACACCAATGCAACCCTATTGAGGACAATGTGTTTACTCTTGTGTAACCAAAACAGCACTTGGCCTCACATGGTCTAAAGCTGACAGACCCACTATCCTTCTGAAAATATCTGTTTTGAATAGTTTCTAGTTTTCCCTCTGATGTTCAAAGAAAAAGGGGGAAGGGGAAAATCTGACAAAAAGGATAGTTCAGTGGTTAGGGTGTTAGCTGGGAACTCAGAAGACTGGGTTTCTTTTTTGCCTACAGATTTCCTGTGTGACCATGGCCAAGTCCCTTAGCCTCTGTAAAATGGGGGTAATAGAACTTCCCTGCCTTACATGGGTGTTGTAAAGACTGCAGGTGCTAAGATATTATGGCAATAGAGGCCACAAGTACCTTAGACAGACAGGTGAAATATACACAGTACTTTGTCTTGTATTTGTATTTGATGAAATACTACTTTAAAAATAAAACATTCTGAATTTTTTTAGTATATGCTTAGATAAATGTTCATGGCACTTCACTGAAAGATTCCAAAATATAAATGATTCCCATTTTCAATGTAAGCAGGTATTTTACAGGAATTTTGCAGTTGTAGTAGAAATCCTGCCAGAATTGCTACGGGTGTTTAAAATTTACCAAAAGGTATGAATTAAAATGCAAGGGAGAGATAAACAAGGAACTTTTGCTAACTGGAGTTTGTACCTTGTACCTATTGCATCCAAGGTAACATACCGCATCACTGATTTCACACTGGACTTGCTATTAATCTACCTGAAATACCTGAGATTAAGTGAAGCATTATAGAATAGGTAACTGAGACTCCCCTTTTGAAATTAAAACCAGCCACTATGAAAAACACTTTTATTGTTTTAGCTTGTTCCCATGTGTTTAGTTTGCCTCCCAATGCAACACTCTGACAGATAATAAAACAGAGTACAGTAGGACTGGGAAAGAAAACCCAGCTGGCAAACAAGAGCAATGTTTTCATAAAAGCCCCAGGATTGTAAGAGGAGGGCGAGTTTAATATCTTGAGTGATTTTAATTAAGAAATTGACAAACAGAACTGAGGAAGAGAGTGACTAAAGGCAAAATATCAGGCCCCAGCATCTCTCAGGATCAGTCCCTTCAAAGGGGAGGATGATCTTGCTACTGAAGCACAAAACAATGAATTGCACAATCTGGATTCTTTCCCGGCTTTTCTGTAGACTCCGTGAGCAAGTGACCTTCAGCAAGTCGTTTAACTAAAGACGGTCAAGAGACAAAGTCTTTTCCAGAAAAAGATTCCCCACCAGCTTTACACTCTGTGTCTTCTGTAAAATGGGGATAATACTTACTTAAACTCGCCAGGCAGTTGGGAGGATTCATGTTTGGAAAGTGCTTCCGAATGCACAACAGGAAAGTGCTGTATTAGTGCACAGAACTGATTTTTAATGGCGCTAAAGACTCCCTCTGATATCACCTTAACGAAACCCAACACAACCAGCATGTGGAGTATGGATTTTGCATTGGCTAGCAGCTACATTTTTGTCATTGAGAGGGGCAGGAAGCATCTTTTTGTTCTGCATTCATACAGTGCCTAGCAAAATGGGGTCCTGGTCCATGCCTAGGATTTCTTAGCTCTACAGAAATACAAATAATAAATAATAATAGAAACAACAGAAAAAGTAGTTTGAGAGGATGTTTCATCACTTTCCTTCTTAAGGCATGTGCCTCAATTACCTTTCCAGAACATGCGTTCAGCAGTAGAAGACAGAAGAAATGCACAAATATTAGTTATCCTGGACCTAATTTTTATTCACAGTATATAAGGCTGCTGCAATATTGGTCTGAATGGAGATGGATATTAAACAACAAAGAGCACAATCTATATAAAAGTTTCTCTTTAGTCAAACTATTCTATCCACGCAGCCAGCACAGTGTGCTCATAGACACACTCAGCATTTCTGGTTCTCACAGTTCCAACAGCCTCTGACTGTATTTATAAAATATATGGCTTCAAAAGCTGGTAGATACTAACCTCTATCTATCTCAGCTCTTATAAACATATGCACCCCCATCAACCAGTCTGCGGAATATCTTTTTGGGGAGTGTGGGGCGGGATCCCACACCAGAAGGAAACCAATTCCCAACACTTACTTAATACTACTACAAGACAGCAGGCAAGTATATATTACAGAAATCAGCAGTGGATAGAAATTGAATTGATAAGACGACATTTCGCTATAACACGGATAATTATTTATCACTTAACACATGTTAAATATTCCTTACAGCACCCCCGTGAGCTAGTTAAGTATTATTCCCATTAAACAGATAGAGAAACAGACAATGATTGTTTCAGGGCCTCAAGTCACTTGGCAGAGGTGGTGCTTGAACTGAGCAGCTTCAGGCTCCCATTTCTATGTTCAGACTCGAAGCTAAGGAGAGAAAAGATTGAGTGGAGAGGGGAGGGTTTAATACTAATATTTCCAATATGATGGAAAAAGTCAAAGAGGTGGAGAGCTACAGGAAGGTTATTCTAAGTAGCAAGCTTCAGAGGCACACATGGCAGCAAGACTGTGGGAGGAGATGGAAGGGGAGAGAGGACTAGATGGGTGTTAGGGTGGCAGGAGGAGAAATAGATGAGATGTATCTAACTGTCCATGAGCAAGTCCCTAGAGAATTTGAAAATTCAGAAATTAATTTAAAACTGGATGCTGAAATTAGCAAAGAGCCAGTTGAGAGATGGTGGAGGATAGGAGTGATATTATTCTTCAAGGTGTCACTGGGAGAGCAGTCCAAAATTGGGGAAAGGGAACATTTTTGGACAATAGTGTGTGATTCTTTTCCCGCAACAAACTATAGGGCCAGCCAAAAAAATTCCTTTCTGAAGAGAGCAAGAAATATTTTTAAACTTTTTAATGACTCCTCCTCCCCCCCACCACCCAACCAGCACTAGCCAAGTTGTCACACATTCCAAAAAGCACAGCTACACCAGGGATTACTGTGGCCCACTGCATGCCAGTTACCTTTATTACTTGCTTTTCCATTGGGAAGGAACCATGTCGTCTGGTTGTTAGGGCTCTGGACTGTGATGTGGAGACCCAGCTTAAGTCTATCCCCTATTGCCTGATTCAGAATGGAGTTTTTCATCCCCCATCATTCAATCAGGTAGATGATCCGGAATTTGAACCTTAGGGTACAGCTACACTGGAATAAAAAAACCTGTGCCCGGATCAGCCGACTCCGGCTCACAGGGATAAAAATTGCTGTTTAGATGTTCAGGCTTGGGCTGGAGCCCAAGCTCTGGAACTGTCCCCCCTTGCAGGGTCCCAGAGCCTGGGCCTGAACATTAACACAGCAATTTTACAGCTCCACAGCACGAGCCCCATGAGACTGAGTCAGCCATGGGTGTTTAACTGCTGTGTAGACATACCCATAGTCTCCGACATGCCAAGCCAGTGCCCTAACCACCAAGCTACAGAGTGGATAATTTCGGTAGTGGTGGGGTGAACTGTGTAGGAAAACATGACATGCACTTGATTAAATCCACTAGTCATAAGATACCTGTTTTCTGCATCCTAGTTCTGAAATAACTTTCCCAGTAAAACAAAAGGTGGATTTGGAATTATTTGTTAAATGTGATTATGAAATAAGGACCTGACTAGTTGGAATCACAGATGCAAATTAGAGATGATGTACTACATGAAACTCCACCCTCTTCCACCTACACAGACAAGCAGGTTGTGCAGTCAACTCCCTGCTCTTTGCTACAGTCTGTACTACCGGCAGAGAACACTCACCAATTAAATAAAAAATACTCTCACAGACGTCCTGCTAGCCGTGAGGAAATGAAGGACTACAGAGTTTTCACTACGCTGGGAGGCAAATGATTGCGCACACTTGTGTCCAAAAACAAGGATACAACCAGCTTTGCTTAACAGATCAATTAAACATCAATACAGTGCATTGTTTTAAGTTATTTGGGGGGTGCATGTGTCTGTGTGTGATGTTTCATTGGCACCGACAGTTTTTCTAGAGCAATATGGAATTTCCGGACAGCCTAGTGGGCCGATTGCTGGTACCACCTTGCCTTTCTTTGAGAGTCTATTGAATGGACAGAAACAGCAGAGCTTTTGGTTGTCAGCTAAGTTATATAAATTTATATTTTACTACTAGTCTAAGGGGAAAATCTGAATGGACATAATTGTAGTTTCTCTTAGTGGTCCAGACCAAAACAGAAAAATAGGTCCAATACAAAAGTCAAAGTGAACTTTTGTCTTTTCAGAACATAGATTAAAAAAAAGTTAGAGCTATGTATGGACATAAATCAGAGTGATTTTTAACCACTCCTTGGCTCACCAGGAAGAGCTACCACCTTTTAGGGAATGAGTGACTATAAAAGGGGCGGGGGAGAAGAGAGATACAGTCCATTAGGTTAATTCTAATCTTGAGTCTAGACTATTTAATATTTCTTTTGATTATGTATTGTACTAATGTGATTAAAATGTTCTAATGAAAAATCCTAATCCCAGACCTAGTGTCTTTAGTGGAGTGGGTCATTTGTGTCTCACTGCAACATATAACACTTGTAATAATGTTATTCATCATTAATACTAGGGTCCAACACATTTAAAACAGGTTCATAGGCTTCCCCACTCACCATTCCCCACTTTTTTTAAAACCCTTTTATCTTCCTACTCCCACTAGTATAGGAGAATGGCAGAAGAAAATACTGCATTACTGATGCTTTCTAATATGTGAAATGTAAGTATCAAATTTTTGGCTATTCCACTGATAACATGATCACCTTTAAAACCTCAGAAGGCTTTAATCAAACATTGTGAATGATGACAAAAGCTAAAAACAAGCATCCTACTATTTTCCTAAGTATCTTTGTTATTATTTATAAATACTTTATATGTTGCTATAAGACAACCATGAGACATATGTAGACAGAGAAAAACACCAAATGTTTTATTTCGTTTTATTTCAGAATGATCTTTACATTATGGGATTTTCTTCAGATTCCTATACATCAACAAGCAGAAATCCTCATTTGACTCATCTCATTATGTGTCTATATTAAGTTTCACATTAAACCTCAAGTGCCATTTATAACTTCCTGGTAATATCTTTACACCTCTGAGGCTTTGATATTTGATGGAAAGCCCCCTGGAACCTCACCTAGGGTATCATCAGATCAGGCAAACCTCACTTTCCTATGTATTTACCAACTGAAGCATACACTCAACTGAACCTAGTTTGTGGAAGTCCATGGTTGGTTAGTCAGCCATGCACAGTTTTCCCAACCTATCATTCCTATTGATGTTTCTAAAATTTAACAAAATATTGTCCCTTGGTTCTATACCTAAATATCATTACCTGAATAAAATGAAAAATGGCAACGTTCTTAGTTACATTAATTTCTTACTTTTTACTTAGTGCAATATATCTAAAGAAGTGAAACTTATTGAATCAAATTTAATGGCATAATAAATTCTTCCCTTCAGACAATGTTGAAGCTTAATTCACTAGTGCACTTCAAGCCTTTGCCTTCAGCATCGGATGGGTCATTAGTCTGTAATCCAGCAGCTAGCCTGTTTGGAATCTAAACTAAATCAGCAAGTACCATATCAGTAGTTTCTGAAATATGATTGGCAGGTCAAATGTCCTCAAAAAGACTGCCTGGGGCAGTTAAGACTGGTATAGGGCACGACTAGAACAGAACCAAGTAATGAATCTGAAAGCTTGTACTCACTAAAGACTTCATTCATTCTAACTCACTAAACATCAGTTCTTCAAGTGATTTGACTTATATTTTTGATGTTTTTAAACCAGTAGGTCATGCAATAAAATTGTCCTGTATGTGCCAATAGGCTTAACATACAGATCATTGGTTTGCATGCTTGGGCGTATTTTATTTATATTTTTCCCCTGAGTTTTCCCCTAATAGCCTGGTACAGGCAGTAGAAGTATTACAGGCTTCCCCACAGCACAGTCTAGCAGTACTTTAAATCACAGTGTTTCAAAAATACCCTTCTGTCAGAAGCCCAATGACTGAAGTGTCAGCGCCTACACCTGAAAAGCCAGAACGTACATGCAATTTTAGCACATTCCTGCGACTTCACTGCAAGTCAGGATCGTCAGCTGTGAATGCGGGGTTTTCACGTTATGTATGAAACAGAATCTAGAGGTAACCACTTTAGGAATTTTCAATGTACGTCTAAAATCAAGTTCAGCTTTAAGATTTATTAAGAGTTTTTCAGACTGATAGAAATGGAAAATGTTGTACCTTGAATTTAAGATGCATCCTATGTTTGTCTCTAAATGTCCTACCACACTAAAGATTGCACACTCATAAAACTTGATCCATAGTCTAGTGCAGTCAATTGGCATCAATGGGCTTTGGATCAGGCCGTTATCTTTACATTATGCCAAGGCCGTCTGTGACAATTTAGCTTTTGATAGACAATAAAACATTAATCCAAACATTTCCCAGATTCAACAAAATAATCAAAATTTCTGAACATAAAGATCCGATTTACGGTCTCATTTTCTTTCCTCCACCACAGCTTGTTATGCACTTTATTGGGATGAGATGGGTGTTTTCCAGAAGCAGCAGCATAGTAGCAAAGGGGTACTTGAGCTTAATGCCTGGGTTTCAGCCTCAGGTATTCAGCAGCCAAGGAATACATTTGTATGCGGTTCCTTTGGACTATTTATTGTGCAACTCCTATGTCATACTGATTTAAAATGTATGTGAAGGGTATCCAGAGTTCTGGATAGGGAGTTGTTTTATAGACTGAAATAAAAATTTAAAAATGTATGATTCAAGAAGTGTTTTATTCTACTAATTTCTTAAGCCAATGCAGAATATTACAATCATAAGTAAAAAATAGAGTACAAACATCATTTGGAATATTTGATAAGATCTTCATGTTACAGAATAGACTAAATATGTTCTAGTAGAACCACACTTGCTGAGCCACCATATGCACCACATCTAATGAAAGACACCAGCAATTTCAGCATGATATAGATAATGACAACACAGCAGGTGCAGTGGAGAGCAGCAAGAGGGTTAAAACCATACAGCTTTAATATAAATATCAACATTTTCCATGCAAAGGCAGTAAATATTTAAGGAACTTACAAGAGTTTACCAATAAAGGACTGATTATCCATGCACACTGAAACTTCCCTAGAGAGCTTACAATCTGGATTCATTTGGAAGGGACCATGTCTTCAAATCCATTTTTACAGCACCTCACACCAAGAGATAGAGAGGTTTGGTAAACTGGGCATTTGCATTGTTTTGGGTGACATCCTGATTGCAGCTTTTGAATCTTGGTTTAAAAAAATTATAGTAATGGGAACTTGGAGTGCACTAGGAAGGCAGGGTAGGGTACAGCATGACTTTCAGTCACTTTCACTACAAGGTCTTGTTGGAAATCGATGCAGCTTCAATAGAAAACCAAATAACTGGCATTTCAAAAACATGTTTTTATACCATATGTACCCTTCATAGAACAGAGCTAGGGAATGTAATAGGGTTAAAACCAAGGAGACCACAGAAATTTAAAAGTGATTCTATCCCCTCTATTTCTACAGGTTTTGTGAAGTTACCCAGAGAATTTTTTTTTAAAATATACACAATGCATAGTATCAAATAGAAGTTAAATCTCTGCTAATGAAATTCCTTTTCCTGTTCATAAAAGTATAAACATGTTTGCATCTTCCAGTGAAAACCCAGCAGGCAGAATTCATTCCTGATACAACTCTATTGAAGTCACCAGAGTCACAGTAAAAGTTAGCTTTGGGTTTTTTTTTTTTTTTTAAATGTGGAAGGAGATACAGATGGAGCACCAAAAAATCCCATCAAAGCCAATGGGAGAGCAGATGCTCAGCACTTTTGAAAAATCAAGCTAGTATGCTTTATGGAACCTGACCCTTTAAAATGTATTTTCTTTGCAAGCCAGGGGCCTATTCAGGTGTTCTCTGTCCAAACATGTACTGCTAATACACATTCTCTTCTCTAATCCATAGAAGGTAGCTGGAGATGCCTGACTCAATGGGCAAGATCCTCAACTGGCATCAATGTAGCTTTGCTGATTTACATCAGCTAATGATATGGCTCTATGTCTTTAACTAATATACAGTAATAGTGTCTTTCACACACACACACACACAGGAGGTGAAACGTACTTAAAAATGAAAAGATTTAAATTCCTTTTTTATTTATTATTGAACTATCAAAAACACTCTGTCATTTGGGATCTCCCTCTGTATCTCACTCTTTGTATGCTGAGGTACTTCAGTGAACCCAGCAAAGTGAGCCCAAAATGCTAACTTGAGATTTGCATTATAAATGGCAGATACAAAGAGAGATTTTTTTAAACTTTTGGTTGATCTAGCATATCAAAGATCTTTTTCCTCTCTTTTTCTAAGCTACTTCAGTGACTATTTTGAAGTGAACTGAAAGGATTAGCTTGAAAGTGGCAAGAAATCTGGCATGCAAGAAAAAAATATCTCCACTTATTTCAGTTGAACTCTTCATTGGGCGGGGGGGGGGGTGTCTCTTCCTCTTTAGAAATGCGCTTTGCTCTTTCACACACAAGCTACTCTCCACTCCGTCAACACGGAACAAGGTGAAAATAGGAAGCAGACAAAAACAGCTCCTAACACTGGTTCCTGCAATCTCCACTCACCCTACCAGGTTGATACAATAAGGGCCAGAGTGAAAAGTTCAATATTAATTTGTTGCCACCACTATGACTAGCACTTCAGATGTAGCTGTTTTAGTGAATTTAGTGACACTCTTCTCTCTTCCCCACACATCACCTCAAGCACCTTTCCAAAAGGATAAGCCATTAGTGTTATGACAGAGGACCCATCTCAGCAAAGCACACAGGAAACACAAAGGACAACACCTGAACCAAGACAATTATCACCAACCAGGGATTTCAGAGCTTGCAATGTGCTCAGCATGTTTTTGCTCTGGTATTGTTCACTGGGGGAATATGAAACACCATAGGCATGTATTTGCCGGGAAACGGAGATTCCAGTTTCTGGCAAAGTTAGGAACAGAATCAATATTAATTCTCATACAGCTCAATCCTGTAGCAAACCTCACACTGAAGTCAATGGGAGTCATGGCCAATTACATCAGGGCTCGATTCAGAACTTCTCATCTATTTTAATACTCTCATTTTTAAATTACTTTAACATATATTTTCTAAAATTCCTAGAAGAATTAGGTCCTTTCTTCTCCCTCCACTCTGGGGATCTTTCAGCTTCAGCTTTTGGCCTAATTCAGCTTCTCTTATTTAGTCTGGATACTTAGGTAATGTAGCTGAATCTACAGAAAAGCTTTTGGGCTCATATAATCCCACCACCCTGAAACAAACCCAGTGACAGGCCTATGCCAACAAAGAGTATTCTCCTACCTAGCATTATTTTTCTGAGTGGGCCTTCTACCTCTGTTCAGGGTCTTTGGAAGGCAGCAGACCTAATCCTCTTGTGGTGCCTTTTAGGGGTATATTGCCACTCTTTCCACCACAGACTCATGTTTCCCAGAGCACGTTTCCTTTCTCCTTCCCATAAAGGACTGATCAAACTAATCAACTAATCTACTAACCCTCTTGAGAACATGGATTAGATTTAACCATGTTTGGGAACCTGAAAAATTAGCATGTGGTTTCCCACCAGATAAACTCTGTTGGAACTAGAAATTTGAAGTGAACCATGCAAAATTGTCTGCAAAAATTTCAAGACAGAGTGCCAAAACAAAAACAAAAAACAAATAAAGGCCCAACCAAAACCACATGTATTGATTTAATTGTGTTGTGAAAACTTTTGCACTGAACATTCTGGGAAAATTTATCCCTTGTGTAACTCCATTAATCTCAACACAGGATTAGATAGGACTGCAGCAAGAAGAAAGGCAAGACAATAGATACTAGCACCCACCATCTGGACTCAACCAGCCCTACAAACAGCAACAGTACAGTCATTAAACCCTCTAGCAGAGCTGGGCCCAGCTGAAGACAGTACTGCACTGACAGGGAGAAGTAAATGTGAGACAATCTGGGGATATGGCAAAATGTGACCACCAAAACCTGCTCAAATGCAGTACGTAACATATATATGATGCATTTCCCTTGTGATGTTTAAAAGCCCATGAAAAGAGCCTGTGCATGTTGACCGTTACACATTTGAGTTGACCCATTGGTGTGTGAAAAGTTCAGCACATGCATAAGTCTTTGAAGGATCATGGACTCAGTTTATGCTATCTTCTTTTCAGCCTATATAATTGGTGTCATATTGTCTGTTGTTTACATCCAGAGATCTTTGTTACAAATATCTTAATAGCTTCCTTTTCTACAACCACTTTCCTACCACTGCATGTACATCGTGACAAGTTTCCTACTTACCTCTGTAATTTTTAACCAAGACAATCTACTCATGTCCTGAACTGAAATTCCACTGGTTCCAGAAAGTCAGGTTTGTGAATCAGCAAAATCCACCTTGAATAAAGGCAAGGGAGGCCTTCGACACCTGAAGAAGCAAGGAAGAGCTCTCACTTTCCCCAACAACTGAAGGTTGATTGTAGAGCAGCTGTCTTTTAACAAAACTCTAAGCCTTCTTGACTCCATGCGTGTGTCTGGGTTTGTGACCAATGTAGAAGGCACTCATCTGTGCCATTTTATAATCGTTAACATGAGTCAAATCAGCTGAATTGAGCCCATTAATTTTTAAAATGTAAATAAAGAGTTAAATGCTATAAAAGCAGTTAATTAATCAGATACAAGATGTAATCTTCTTCCTCTGACAAAAAGAAGCAAAACAGGGAATCTAAATCAATTTACATTTACCTCATTTAGTTCTTGTAAAAGACAATGCTAAATATAGGCTGAAAAGAAGATAGCATAAACTGAGTCCATGATCCTTCAAAGACTTATGCATGTGCTGAACTTTTCACACACCAATGGGTCAACTCAAATGTGTAACGGTCAACATGCACAGGCTCTTTTCATGATCAAAAACATACACAAAATCTGGTGCCACTCGTGTAATCCTAGAGACATTAATACCATGGGAGGGAAAAATCCCCATATTAATAGGGATATTTACTGCTCCCTACTTCATCATCCATCCAAGATAACTTATGGCTGAAGAACTTTAATTGTATGAGTATTCATAGAGGAATACCTAAAGCCGCAAAATCCAACTGGGTCAGCCTGATTCTGATGATGAACTTTTATTGCACATTTCTAACACTGTCTGAAATAATCCCAGATTTCATTTAATCTCTCTTATAGTACTAAAAATAAAGCAATAAAATCTCACATGGCACATATTGCAAGAACTAGTGTTTAGTCTCATTGATAAAAATGACAAACCCCTCCCTCAGCTCCACAATAACACCAATTTTTTGGTTTTTCTTGTTTTTCTGGATTATGCACTTCCTTTCCTATATTAACATTAAATCTCTGTATGTTAGGTTTTGGAGACTATTTTCCTGCACATAAGTGTTTTATCTGCTGACAAAGAGCAATACTGACATTAGGTAGGTAGAAATAAAAAATAGTTGCTGAAGCCAATAAAGCAGCTCTCTTCGCCATCCATATGGCTGCTAAATTTAATAGCAATTATGTCATTTTTACATGTGAATCACTTGATGTAGTTTTTAATATGTAAAACATTTGACATATATAAACTCAGGCAGATTTCTTAAATAAAACACATCACCAAAGATTGAATTACAAAACTAATTACTTAATCTAATACAAAATTTACTTTCTAAACATACTTTTACATAACAATTTTGTTTTTAAATTGAAGATTGAACTATATCAAGGTAGTAAAGACATTTACCTTCCAGGAAGAGATAATGAGGCCTGATAAACTGAATATTTGTAAATTTCATTTAGGAGCAAATGGGACCAACCCTTTGCAAATGCAGCAGCTCTGCTGCACAGTAGGTGGGTACATGGAAGAACTCTGCACCTCTGGCAGGCCATGGAGGTGAGCTGAACATCAGCTCTTCAGAGCCCTGCTTTGGGGTGCAGTAAAGAGGGACTGGAAACATGGTCCTTGGATCTACAATAGGAACAGTACCCATGGAGTGATGCCAATCTGGTTCTAAATGATGCCTAGCTCTTTGTTTAATGTGGGAGGTGGAGGAGGGGAAGGATTTGACCCTTTATGAGTTTACCATTTTTTAATTCTCACTTCTCTTCTTGTTGGAAGATTATATGACAAGTCAGAGGTCAGCATTAAAGAAACAGGGAAGGAAACCCCATTATCAAAGAGGATTTTACAGTAGAGTTACATTTTTCAGCCCTGACCTTATTATGCTTCCAGCACAACACACACCCCTTTCTCCAGAACCCATTCTACACCCTGTAATGCCCCTTCCTCATTTTTTCAAATTGTTTATGGTCTTGTATATTAACACTATGAACATTTACTATGAGCAAACAAAACTGTCTTTCCCTCTCTCTAGTAAATGATCATTTATTGGTCATCCATTTTCAGCCTGATATAAGATATAGCCTCTGTCTTTGCAGAGGAAGAGACTCAACAATCAAATAGGTTTTGTCCAGTTTGAGCTTTTATTCAATAATACATTTTTTCCTGTAAATAAGTGGATTATACCTAAGCTGTTGCTTTTATAATGGTACTGGAGGAGTCAGGGAGAGGGTAAAGATTTTTTTCCCCTCCTGTTTTACTGTGATCAGGGAACAGAAGTCTCTCAGGAGACAAGTTTCTTAACTACCCCCTTGCCTATTATTCCAGGACCTTGAGAGCAGAGCTTCATTCCTTTCTCATGGGGGTGTGTGTGTGTAAAACATTCAAAGATGATGGCCCTACAATGAGTTTCGTATGGGCAGACCCCTGCACCGGCTTAAAAGCCCCCGTGATTCTAATGGGTTTCCATATCAGTGCAAGAGTCTATTCACCTGGGCCAGGGCCTTAGTGCTATTTAACTGCCTTCTATCCTCAAAGGACTCAGACATACAAACATCTAAGCATCTCTGGCCCTAATCAGCAAAGCCATTAAATACATGTCTAACTTCAAGCATACAGAATAGCCCTAATGATTTCCTCCAACACACATTAACTTCCATGGGACTACTCACTTGCTCATATTTAAAGAGATGCTTAAATTCTTTGCTGCAAAAACAGAGTCAACCCCTAAATGTCTACAGGCTTTCCTCACTGTAGAAAGGAAATCCATTTTCTTATTTCTCCTTTTTGAATTTTCTGTTTTCTTATTTAAGGAATTAGCTAATTATGTAACATTGTAAACATAGGTTATTTCTCCTTTTCTTCTCCAGCTCAAGGAAGTAGAAATTCTTACCTCACAAAAGAGGAGCCTTCTCTCCCCTGTTTAACACCAGGGAAAGAGAGTGACTGTGTGAGTGATTTCCTGGCAACTAATTGTGACTGGGCCCAAATCAGCCTACTTGTAGCTAATTTAAGGTGTCACAGGTGTGACAAAAATCAGTCATAGGCTGGCCAATACTGCTATATAAAAGCCCTGCCTCAAACATATAGAAGTTATTTTAGATAACAGTGTCAAGGGAAGTAAGGTGGGAGAAAGTAAGTTCATAGAGGAATTCTCAAAACTGATTTTCAGCTGGCATAAATAGGCATAGTTCTATTGGTATCAATGCAGCTATTCTAATTTACCTGATTTGAGAAGTCAGCCCCGAAGTGCTTGGCAATATAGCGTACTGTTACCCCTGCTTACTGGGGTGGTGGTGGTGGTCTTATTAATAAATGCTTGTTTTATTCATTTTATTGCTGTTTACTTTCTGCCATCATTCAGGAAGCTTATCCAAGTCACTCACCCACTGACATATTGATCATGACAATAAGAGCTCTTTTTTCCTAGCAAGCTGGCTCACTTTTGCTTCCCCTCTTTGTTCTCTTTTCTTTCTACTGTGAGGGTGGAACAGCAATTCTTTGAAAAGTGAGATTTGAAAATAACTAATGGTTTTGTGCAAAAATAGTTTAATTAACAAATATTTGAATGAATACACACTGTTAAAATTAATTTTAAGAAAATTTCATGGAAATACAGTAGAGGTGTGATTTTTCCAAGGTGCTGGGAGTGGCAGATTGTCAACACCTCTGAAATTCAGGCCTGGCATAATTGTAGTTTCCTCCAGTGAAGAAACACATCTAAGGAAGATTTGTGCATGCTGACATGAATCAGTGCAGTTGAGTCTTTTGACATAGTTTTATTAATGTTTACAAGAGTACAGTGCCTTATTTATACAACCAATTGACAAAAGGAAAGGAATTGTGGTCAGACAGCAGGTTCATTGATCACCTTCACATATTTTGCAGGACCATATACTTTCCTGTGTAGGAATAAGGAGTGTCTAAAGCATGCCTAGTTTGTGTGTGTGTTTGGGGGGTGGGAGGGGATTTCCACAATGGTTTAGTGCCTGACCCTCTGATAGTTTTTTCTCTTGCCTTTTAGTTCCCCATAATATTTTTCTAGACCCCACATTGCTGAAATTGCCCATGTGCATACACATCTAGTTATACAGAGAGAAAGCTTAGAAGTATACTTTCTCATGTATCCTGGGGATTTAGCTTTGTTGAGAACAATCAACCCCCATCACATACCGTTGGGTTCGCAGGGATGAGTTCTGATTTTCAGTGATGCCTGTCGTCTATGGTTTCCCATAGGGAAATACTGTACAATGGTGGGTCTTGAGATTGAACCCCAGCATCTCTGTCTGATGCTGTGACTGTATAATGAATAACCACCATAGTGTTTCAAGGACATGAGTTAATAAGCTATGTGGTTTCACCTAACACAAGCCCAGACTAGCATACTAGTTTGAGACCAAGCTTCTGCCACAAGCGCATCCACAGATAATGTAATAGCCTGTCACCCAGAGCACAGCAAACCATAAGTGTGTCAGAGACAGGACTGCACATTGTACTATCTACATCCTGAGTCCCCACCACTCACACCTTCCGTTTCCTATGGCTAATTTATTTGCCCCCATTTGGGTGCTTTGATTTTGCATTTCTTTACCCACAACATCTCCTGTACTTGCTGTGTTATGCTCAGACACTTTCTGGTTTGAAAACCTGTTTGGCAGTTACATTGTGTGGTTTTCCATCACTCCTGGATGGGCAACCATGACTTCCTTTTTCTCTTCTGCCAACAAACCCACCTCCCGTCTGTCATTGTGCTTTATCATAAATACTCCAAACCACCCAGCTTTTAATGTGGTTGCCTCTCTAGGTTTGTTGTGTATAAAATTTTCATTCTCCTCAGTGCACTGCATTGTGGCATGTTGACTCTCAAGATATCAGCTCTCGATATCCTGTGGGCAAATGGCATAATCCAGCGGGTGTAACAATCAAAACAAAACAGGGTAGTAATATTCTTCCTCCAGGCTCTTATTTCCTCACTAAGTCCCTGGCTACAGTAGGGATTTTTGCACCAGTATAGGTAGGCCAGTGTAGCTATGCCAGTGTAAATCCCTAGTGTAGATGTGCTGCACGTGTGTGATGTCACTTATGTCATTGGGTGCATGCTCCATTTTGCACTGGGTCAGTGTGACTAAATTAAGAGTTTCCACCAGTCAAACCACAATGAAGCAGTAACGTCTTCTTAGTCCAGACAAGGCCTTAGAGCACAACATTTACAACAACCAACCAAATTGGCCTTATGATGTCTGAAAACAATACAGAGAAACCCCAGTCACAACTACCATTTCAGCCCTCACCCTTAAGTCTGCCGGCATCACATTGTGCCCAACAACCTGTCACACTTGCTCTGAAAGGATTCCTGAAGCCCTTACCACAAGCCCCAGGATGTCCTCAGCAGGAAAGAATCACGGTGGTTATTTTAATATAAAAAATTAAGTTTGAATCAGGAACCAAGTATGTTGAGGACTATCATTATATCCTCATGACTCAGTTAGCTAACAGGGAAGTAAGTAACCTAGTTACGCTAAAATGTTGTCATAAATAGAGTCATGAGGATATTATGATTTCCCAGGTTTTCCCTGTGCTGCAGGAAATGCATTGAGAAAGGGTGGAGATGGCAAGTGGGATGAGAAGGTTTTTTGGAATCTTTCTAAAAGTAATTTGATGTAATTCATTAAAGACTGTGCTTCTAATATATGTAAGGTACCTAGGATGAGACAAGCACAAATGACAAAAAAAGAAATTAAATATTGTAAAACTTTTGGGAATTAAAATTATTGGAATTAAACTTGCAGCTCATTTCCAATATATGATCTTAATGTGATCCTCAGGGAACTCTGAAATTATCATCTTCATGTAAGTGATCTTTTCATGTGATTTTATTTTATCACTGTATCTAGGTATCATCTCCATAACTTCTGTGTCCACAAGCTTATTTATCTCCTTGCTAAAGTTCAAAATCTAATTTCCAACACAGGTTACTTACTGTAATAAACTGTACAAGTTTTAAAATGACAAGTTGAAAGATACAATTTTTTAGAGTTATGAATTAATAGCCCTATATGTCAAAGACTTTGAAAGTGCCAACTTTTTCATATTTATAGATATATTATTGAAATGATAAAAAATGAACTGAGGAAAGAGAAAAGAAGTGAGGAGAACTACATATAATGAATCAAACATACTTAACAAGACATGTACAGACACTTTAGTGTGCATCTCTTTTATTACATTACATTAATCAAATTCTGCTAAAGACATCCATCTGAGCAAAGTGTCACAATGATATTCTATAAAAACATTCTTTTGAAAAAGAGTCTTTCCTGACAGCAGTATCAACTATCTTGTCTTAAGTGATTGTCAGGACTGCATTACTTAGAAATTAAGAGAATTTATGTAAGTGCCTCGCAAGCTTCCCTGAAGAAAAATAATTTAATTGGAGCAAGTGTACAAACTCTGATAAAGGCTGGTAAAACATGGATAAGTGATTTAGAAAGCATAAACTGGGTTTTTCCATTTCTTCCTGCTTTGGCTCATAGTATTAACAGGACAGTCTCATTTTTAAATTATTTGCATCTGCTATTGACCAACTTTGAAGAAAATCTTACTCGCAATTGACTGCATGGGTAGAATGTGAGCATTTTTAAAGTCATATGCTGAGATATGATCAGTGTCTTTTGGGCACTTCTCTACGTCCAAGTAGATAATGCCATATTTCACTTTGATTTCTTTTTAAATGCTCTTGAAAAAGACTCCTATGTAGGCACTGGAGGCTTTCATTATTAAACAGACTTTAGGCCCCAATCCTGCAAATTATTTAGCATGGGTAGATCCCTGGCCTTGGAATCAGTGGAGCGCTCTGTGTAGATTCAAGGTCCTGCTCAGAAAAAGTTGCAGTTTCAGCGATCTCGTCTGCAAAAAAAGAAGAGAGACAAAGAAGAGGAACATCTGATGATTTGTGAGACCACAAGGGGATCAGAGGGAACCATTTTTACAGCATGTGTGTGCAGTTTATTTCACTATGCATTTCATGGGCAGTACAGTAATTTTCTATACCACCATTAATGAATAGATACTGTAAAACAATAGATTCATTAAGGAAAACTCTCTGCTTTTTGTACAGCGTACAATAGTCCTTAATTTTATAATGGGGCTTTTAATGGATTTCAGTCTACACTGACTAAAACAAATTGTGTGGAATTAAGATTGTTTTAATTTTGTGCCTATTGTGAAACACTGTAAAAGTTAGAATTTCTTTGCTCTGACAATGACTAAAAAGGAGAGAACTTGGATTTCAAAACATGATAGATCTTTAAAACTGAATTTGGGTAATGTTTTCCCACCATAATCTACTTTAATACTTTTGTTGAAACAGCACATACCAGAAACCAAGAGTCAAAGGTGACATGTATTGCATCATTTGTCCTCCATTATTTAGATGCAGTGGCATTCAAAAATTCATTAAGATGTCATCCATTAGGTGGCATTAAGGAAACATGGGTATTACTGGAAAAGTATAGTCCACTCATAACTATGCTTCTTTTGGGGGGCTCGATCCTACTCCCATTAATTTTAATTGTGCAGAATCAAGCCCTAATTGATTTGTGTCAAAATATGAAGTGAGAGAATAATTCACAATAAATAATTTTACCTTAACAGACCACAACATTCAGAGATTTATTTGCTATTCTACATTATTCACAAATTTAATCTGCAAAGGTTTTGTGGCCTCAAGATTATTTGAACCTCAGGTTCTGAACAATTAACAGTGAACATAAAATTCACAATTTGCACTAAAACTTGTGCCAGTTACTATCTGGAACACATAACTCATGTGACCAACTTAATAAATCAACACAGCACGGACTTCAAATTGTGTATTCAGTTATAATATTTGCTGTTCAGTCTGTGTTGGTTAGTTCCAAAGTCATCTAACCAGGGAACAAAAATGCCACATAATTTATCAAAATAGCCAATACAGTGCAAGCTGCTAATTGTGAATTTTATCATGAAATATACAAAGTAAACACAAATGAGTCATGAATGTGTTTGAATTGAAATTCAGTTTTGATTTGGGAACATTTATTTTCAGCTTCCCTTATCAATTTATTTTCAACTGCCCTTATTAATAAACTATAAATCCTAGCAAACTCTCAGACAGCCTTAACTACTGTACTGATGCTGCGGTCTGACTAGGAAAAACTCAGATAAATCCATTGTTTTTTCACAGTTGTGAACATCATTTCTGCAATTTCTGATGTTTTATGTGTGATAATATGAGCTTCCTCAGAGGTATATTCTCATCTAATCATAACTCCCCACACATCAATAGAACATATCCCATGTGGTCTAACAACAAAAAACAGAGAAAGAAGTGCTTCATTAAAAACGTGGATTTAACCTACTGTAAGTAAAATCTTAGGTTGCAACAAAAGTCCCAGAAAAGGTGAAAATTAAAAGATGCCACCTAAAGAGCCCTGTAAAATTAGAATTAATTTAGTTTTTTCAGAAAGTGTCTAAAATGGAATGCTAAGTTATAAAAATTTTCAAAAATTATCATACAATAGAAAAAAACAGCCCTATTAAAACTGTATTCATGGTTGTACTGTATTCCCTCATTCAGCCTTATATCTACAGCAAAGGAAAAATCAGTGATTAAGATAATTCCTTACATTGGTGGATACATATTTACCTAACACAATGGGCCAGATTCTCCATTCAGTTAGGTTGCTTTGCACCATTCCAGTAGTGCAAAGTACCTGAACACAGTTTAACAAGCCAAAGGAAGGATCCCACAGGTCCTTCGTCAACTTGTTCCGATGTGCCAGGCTGGTGTATACCTGCCCAGGCCGATTCCTGGATGCTGGGTTGCCTTTGTGGGCTACTGACAGCCACCATATCATCAGGATGCTCTGTTTTACATAGGAGATGGTGTCAGTGCTCAGGGACCTCAGGACTGAAAAAACTAGGTGGTTCAAAACCACCTGTGTCTTTCCTTCCCTGAGACACACTTCTGAAGTTGTCAGAGTAGCAGCCGTGTTAGTCTGTATCCGCAAAAAGAACAGGAGTACTTGTGGCACCTGAGAGACTAACAAATTTATTTCAGCATAAGCTTTTGTGGGCTACAGCCCACTTCATCAGATGCATAGAATGGAACATATAGTAAGAAATATATATACATACAGAGAACAGAAAAGGTGGAAGTAGCCAGACCAACTGTAAAAGGCTAATTAATTAAGATGAGGTATTATCAACAGGAGAAAAAAAAACTTTTGTAGTGATAATCAAGATGGCCCATTTTAGACAATTTACAAGAAGGTGTGAGGATACTTAATATGGGGAAATAGATTCAATATGTGTAATGACCCAGTCACTCCCAGTCTCTATTCAAACCCAAGTTAATGGTATCTAGTTTGCATATTAATTCAAGCTCAGCAGTTTCTCAATGGAGTCTGTTTTTGAAGCTTTTCTGTTGCAAAATTGCCAACTTTAAGTCTGTTACTGAGTGACCAGAGAGGTTGAAGTGTTCTCCTACTGGTTTTTGAATGTTATGATTCCTGATGTCAGATTTGTGTCCATTTATTCTTTTGCGTAGAGACTGTCCGGTTTGGCCAATGTACATGGCAGAGGGGCATTGCTGGCACATGATGACATATATCACATTGGTAGATGTGCAGGTGAATGAGCCTGTCCTAGGGTCTCACCCCCACTTTGAGCTTGTGAGTTCAAAGATGGGGACCCGCAGGTATTCTCCCCCCACCCTAACCCTTAGGGTAGGGTTCCTTCTCGCTGCCACCACTCGATTATTCCGGTGAATCGAGACACCCCTCTGTCCCCCCCTCCTCCTTCCAGAGACTTTCCTGGGGAAGCACAGATCAAATCACATAGGGAGAAAGATTCCTTTCACTTCCCTCTCCCTTCCCTGCTTTCTCTGCTTGGAGACAACCCTTGTCTCCACAGAGTGGCGCCTAGCTTCCTTCCCCTGAATCCACAGGTAAGGAACTTAACCAAGTCCTGAACTTAAAAAGAGTTTATTAAAAGAATTAAAAAAAAGGAAAAAAAAATACACAATCTCTATGAATCCAAGATAGACATTCATAGGGTCTAATCTTATTAATCCCTGGAGAAATTTCTCCCTTTTCCTCAGTACAAACAATACAGGCAAAATTACGAATTATCAGTAACAAACACACAGAATTGCAGACACAGGATTCTTATATGAAATTACCCCGTACTTCTAATACTCACTAGCTTGAATAGAAGAAATTAGTTCAGAAAGATGAGCAGGCTTGATTAAGCGTCTGGGCTGGTGTAATTCCAGACGGCTAAGAACACAGAACAAAGAACACAGAGACCCAAGTTCCCGCTCTCTGGGATTTTCAAATTCTCTTCCCTGATTGGTCCTTTGGTCAGGTGTTTCATCAGGTCTGTGTTAACCCTTTGCAGGTAGAACTTAACCCTTAACTAACTACTTATGACACGCCCCCCAAATCACCAACAGTGGGAGCACTGGCGGTGATTTCCTCCTATCCTGTAAAACCAACAGAGTAATAAACACATGCACTATTACATAAATTACTAAGCATATAACATGTAAAGAACACTTTTTAGCCACTAGATTCTGGGAAACTGTCACGAGAGAGTGCATCAGCAACTTTGTTGGAAGCTCCTGAAATGTGTTGAATTTCAAAATCAAAGTCTTGGAGAGCTAAACTCCATCTGATAAGTTTTTTGTTGTTTCCCTTGTTAGTATGAAGCCACTTTAGTGCAGCATGATCGGTTTGTAGCTGGAACTGCCGTCCCCAAACGTATGGGCGTAGCTTTTCCAAGGCATACACAATGGCGTAACACTCTTTTTCACTGACGGACCAGTGGCTTTCCCTCTCAGACAGCTTCTTGCTGAGAAACATGACAGGATGGAAGTTGTGATCCGGTCCTTCCTGCATTAGTACCACTCCTACCCCACGTTCAGATGCATCGGTGGTAACTAGGAAGGGTTTGTCAAAGTCTGGGGCCCTTAATACAGGGTCAGACATGAGCATCGCCTTAAGCTGGATAAAGGCTTCCTGACACTCATCAGTCCACTTAACTGCATTTGGCTGGGTTTTTCTGGTCAGATCAGTTAGTGGAGCAGCGATTTGGCTGTAGTGTGGTACAAATCGCCTGTAATATCCGGCCAAACCTAAGAAGGATTGGACCTGTTTCTTTGACCTTGGGACAGGCCACTGTTGGATAGCCTCCACCTTGGCCTGTAGGGGGTTGATGATTCCTTGACCCACCTGGTGTCCTAGGTAAGTCACTCTGTTTTGGCCTATTTGACACTTTTTGGCCTTAACAGTTAGTCCTGCCTGCCTGATGCGCTCAAAAACCATTTTCAAATGTTCTAGGTGTTCGGGCCATGAATCAGAAAAAATGGCCACATCATCGAGGTATGCAACTGCACAGTCTGCCAATCCTGCTAGTAGACCATCCACCAGCCTTTGGAAGGTGGCAGGTGCATTCCGCAGTCCGAATGGAAGCACAGTAAACTCATACACCCCTGCATGGGTGATGAAGGCAGATTTTTCCTTGGCAGGTTCATCCAGGGGTACCTGCCAGTACCCCTTGGTTAAGTCAATGGTAGAGATGAACTGGGCACATCCCAACTTTTCCAATAGCTCATCAGTGCGTGGCATTGGATAGTTGTCTGGACGAGTTACAGCATTTAGCTTACGGTAGTCCACACAAAAGCGTATTTCCCCATCTGGTTTGGGAACCAGAACCACTGGAGATGCCCATGCACTGGTAGAAGGGCGGATGATACCCATCTCCAACATGTTGTCAATCTCCTGTTTAATAGCAACTTTGGCATGAGGTGACACCATGTCCTAGGATCTCACCCCCACTTTGAGCTTGTGAGTTCAAAGATGGGGACCCGCAGGTATTCTCCCCCCACCCTAACCCTTAGGGTAGGGTTCCTTCTCGCTGCCACCACTCGATTATTCCGGTGAATCGAGACACCCCTCTGTCCCCCCCTCCTCCTTCCAGAGACTTTCCTGGGGAAGCACAGATCAAATCACATAGGGAGAAAGATTCCTTTCACTTCCCTCTCCCTTCCCTGCTTTCTCTGCTTGGAGACAACCCTTGTCTCCACAGAGTGGCGCCTAGCTTCCTTCCCCTGAATCCACAGGTAATCTATCAGGGATGGTCCTGCCATGAGGGCAGGGGACTGGACTCGATGACCTCTTGAGGTCCCTTCCAGTCCTAGAATCTATGATTCTATGAATCCGTGTGTGACTCAGCTGGGGAGCTTGAATGGCCCTGTAGCGGGCCGGTGTGGCTCCCCTCCTCCCCGGGGAGGGTTGAGCCCCGGACACAGGAAGGGGCGGGGCTACGGAGTAGTGAGCCCGCCCCTCAGCGGGTCAGGCGGCGACCCGGAAGAATAAAAGCCAGCCCAGCCAGCTCAGTCAGGCCCCAACCACCCCAGGGAGCAGACCTGCCTGAGGGAGCTCCTGACGGGGAAGTCGCTGGAGCCTCGGGCCCTTGCCTGGACTGGCCGGAGACACCCCAGACCCGCTACTGGGAAGACCCGCCGGAGCTTCCCCGTGCTACCTATGATGAGGAGCCGCTAGGAAACTCCCCATCGCCGTGCTGCTATCCGGAGGAACCCCCGGATCCGAGTTGGCCAGCTTTCCCCGAGGACCTACCCGATCTACCCCCCAGCCCGGGGGTTGAGCAACCAATGCAGTGGGACTTCCCGGAACCCGACGCCGTGGGTCAGGTAAGACCAGAGGGGGATAGTGGAAGTGGCCCGGGGGCAGCCGACCTCAGTCAGGCTGCTGACCAGACCGAGCCTATGTCAGTGTGTTGCGGTCAGGATCCCCACTGACCGTCAGCGGTGACGACCGCTGTCTAGGGCCCCGGGCCGGGACACAGTGGAGTGGGTGGGCCTGTGTCCCCCCTGCCACCCCACTCACGGGTGGCAGCCGTCCCCCTCTACCTACTGGCTCGGCCTGCTACAAGAGGCCTGAGCCCCTGTACTGCTTGCTACTGGCTCAGCCTGCCACAAGAGGCCTGAGCCCCTGTACTGTCTACCTACTGGCTCAGCCTGCTACAAGAGGCCTGGGCCCCTGTACTGTTTGCTACTGGCTCAGTCTGCCACAAGAGGCCTGAGCCCCTATACTGTTTGCTACTGGCTCAGCCTGCTACAAGAGGCCTGAGCCCCTGTACTGTTTGCTACTGGCTCAGCCTGCCACAAGAGGCCTGAGCCCTTATACTGTTTGCTACTGGCTCGGCCTGCTACAAGAGGCCTGAGCCCTTATACTGTTTGCTACTGGCTCAGCCTGCCACAAGAGGCCTGAGCCCTTATACTGTTTGCTACTGGCTCGGCCTGCTACAAGAGGCCTGAGCCCTTATACTGTTTGCTACTGGCTCGGCCTGCTACAAGAGGCCTGAGCCCTTATACTGTTTGCTACTAGCTCAGCCTGCTACAAGAGGCCTGAGCCCCTGTACTGTTTGCTACTGGCTCGGCCTGCTACAAGAGGCCTGAGCCCTTATACTGTTTGCTACTAGCTCAGCCTGCTACAAGAGGCCTGAGCCCCTATACTGTTTGCTACTAGCTCAGCCTGACAGCAAAAGGACTGAGCCCCAACTGACTCTGTCTTCATTTACCTCGCCTTAAAGGGACAGGACAGAGCACCCCCTGTGAGACCAGCGGGCCGGTGTGGCTCCCCTCCTCCCCTCAGAGGGTTGAGCCCCGGACCCGCCTGTTACAAGTGGCACCTGACCAGGGACCTTTAGATCCCTTGCCCCTGTGAGAAGGGGCCGGTGAGAGGACGGCGGACCGCCCCTCTTAGCCAGGAAGATGGAGACTGACCGGCTGTTCCAGCTGCTGGTGGAAAGCCAGGAGCGGCAACAGGCAGCTCAGCTCCTGCAGCAGCAGCAGCAGCATGCCGCCCAGCTGGAACAGCAGCGGCAGCGAGACGCGGCCCAGCTGCAGCAGCAGCAACAGCAACAGGTAGCTCAGCTAGAGCAGCAACAGCAGCTGGTGCAGCAGCTTGGGGCCCAGCTGCAGCACCTCCTCGGGCCCGCCCCCCGCCCCGCTGAATGGCCCGCGGGGGAGGGCACGGGGGGGGGTCCGCGTCTGGCGACCCCCCTGCGTCTGACCAAGATGGGCCCAGAGGACGACCCGGAGGCCTTCTTGGTCACTTTTGAGCGGGTGGCCCTCGTGGCGGGATGGGCAAGAGACCAGTGGGCCACCTTGCTGGCCCCCTATTTGACCGGGACGGCCCAAGCAGCCTACCGGGGGCTGGCGACCGAAGAAGCCCGCGACTACGACCGCGTGAAGGCTGCAGTCCTCGACGCTTTGGACATTAGCCCGGAGACGTTTAGGCAGCGGTTCAGGCGACATACCTACCCGGCGGGAGCCCGTCCCCGGATGGTGGCCCAGACCCTGAAGGAGGCCTGCCGTAGGTGGCTGCAGCCAGACGTCAGGACGGCAGAGGAGGTCACCGAGCAGGTGGTGTTGGAGCAGTTTGTTCACACCCTGCCGGCCAAAGGCCGGGCCTGGGTACTCCGCCACCGACCGACGACCTTAGCAGACGCCGTCGCGCTCATGGAGGGTTTCCTGGCGGCTGAAGCCTCGATAGGGCCCACCTTCCGGCCACCTACCTCGGGTCCCGAACGACCCCGGGATGAGAAAAGGGCGTCGAACATGCCCCACCCACGAGGCCCAGACCACGGGCCGGGACCCCGACAGGAAACCCCGACTCCACGCTGGGAAGCAGCTCCCCGGCTGACTACCCCAGCCTTCACCCAGGGAGTGCCCAAGGTCCGGCGGAGCCCCCCCCGAAGTACCAGAACAAGCCTTCCCCGGAGTGGACGCCCTGAGCTCGGTCCATGCTTTAGATGTGGGAAAGCAGGCCACGTACAACGAGACTGTCCCGAGATGGATTGCAGTTTCGGGCAGGTTTACGTAGGGGCCGGCCGGGCCCGCCGGGCGGAGGCCCCCAAGCTGATAATCCCGGTGACGGTTGAGAACCAGACCACACAGGCCCTGATCGATTCAGGGTGCGGCCAGACCTTGGTCCGCCAAACTCTGGGACCACCGGCCGACCCCCGTCTGACGCCGATACAATTGCAGTGCATCCATGGGGATGTCCGACCTTACCCGAGTGCCTGGGCCCAGCTAACGGTGGGAGGCATTACCCGGCGGGTAGTCGTCGGCCTGGCACCCGGCCTGGCCTATCCGGTGATTCTGGGGCGAGATTGGCCCTCATTTGAAGAGGTCCTCCGGGCAACGCCGGGGTTGGCTGCTGAACCCCGGGGACCTCCGCCTGAGGCGGGGCAGACTGATGAGGAGAGTGAGGGAGAAGACCAAGAAGGTCAGGGGCCGCCGGGGCCAGCTCCCACAGAACCTCGCTTCGATACGGACTTTTGCCGCGACCAACGGTCGGACCCGACACTTAGCCGGGCCTACGACCAACTTGCGGCCGTCGACGGCTCCATAGTGGACTCTCGTCGGGCCACGCAGTGGCCCCATTTCGAGTTGCGACGGGATCGGCTCTACCGCATCGACCGAGACCCGCGCACCCGGGAACCTGTGACGCAATTGCTGGTACCCCGTTGTCACCGCAGGGCCGTGATGCAGTTGGCCCACGATGTGCCCGCTGCCGGGCATCTGGGGCAAGAAAAGACCCTTGCCCGAATCCTGGCACGGTTTTTTTGGCCCGGTATCCATCAAGAGGTGAAGCAATATTGTACCTCCTGCCCCGAGTGTCAGCTGGCCGCACCGCCTCGGGTACCCAAGGCCCCCTTAGTCCCTATGCCAGTCGTTGAGACCCCCTTTGAGCGGGTCGCCATGGACCTGATAGGTCCGCTTCCCCGAAGCACGGCCGGCTTCCAGTATGTCCTCGTCCTCGTGGACTACGCTTCCCGCTTCCCCGAGGCCGTTCCCCTGCGGAGCATCACTGCCCGGACCATTGCGGGGGAACTGATGAAGATATTTTCCCGGGTAGGGTTGCCTAGGGAGATCCTAACGGATCAGGGCACTAACTTCACGTCCCGGCTGCTCCAACAGGTCTGCAAACTCCTGGGGGTGAAACAGCTGCATACGTCTGTATACCACCCGCAGACCGACGGGTTGGTCGAGCGGTTTAACCGCACCCTTAAGGACATGCTAAAAAAATTCCCCCCCGGGGAACTGCGACACTGGGACCAGTTCCTACCGCCCCTGCTGTTGGCCATCCGGGAGGTGCCGCAAGCGTCGACCAAGTTCTCCCCTTTTGAATTGTTGTACGGGCGGAGGCCCCGCGGACTGCTGGATTTGATGCGGGAAACATGGGAGGAGTCGGCCTCCCCAACTCAGGGCCTCCTCCAGTACGTCCTCCAGTTACGGGGGTACTTAACGCAGGCCGGGACGTTAGCACGGGAGAATTTGCGGGCAGCCCAGGCGAAACAGGAGAGGAACTATAACCAAGAGACACGGGCCCGGAGGTTCGCTCCTGGGGACCGGGTCCTACTGCTTCTACCCTCCAGCGAGTCGAAGCTGTTGGCCCGCTGGCAGGGGCCCTATGAGGTGGTGCGGCAAGTGGGACCCGTGACATACGAAATCCGCCAACCCGACCGACGGAAGAAGCTCCAGGTCTACCACATCAACCTGCTGAAGCCATGGTGTGACCGAGAGGGCCTACTGATCGACCCTTGCCCGCCTGAGCCCGAACTGGGCCCCGACACGGCCGAGACAAGGGGTGTGGAGGAACCCCCGATAGGCCCCTCGCTCACGGCAGAGCAGCGTAAGCAGGCTACATGTCTCCTGCAGGCTTTTCAAAAAAACCTTCACGGCAGTCCCGGGGTATACAACCCAGGCCTGTCACACGATTCTGACCGAGCCAGGGAAAACGATCAGGGAACCCACCCGGCCTTTGCCATACCGGATGCGGCAGGAGGTAGAAGAAGAGGTCCAAACCATGTTGGCCTTGGGGGTCATCGAGCCTTCCTGCAGTGAATGGCGCAGTCCGGTGGTGCTGGTCCCCAAACCGGACGGTACGCGCCGATTTTGTATAGACTTCCGTCGGGTAAACGCCATCTCGCGGTTTGACGCCTATCCGATGCCCAGGGTGGACGAACTCCTGGGCCGCCTGGGGGAAGCCCAATTTATTACCACCCTGGACCTGAGCAAAGGATATTGGCAGATCCCACTCGACGAAGCGTCCAAAGAGAAAACGGCCTTTGCTACCCCCTCAGGCCTTTATCAATTTAATCGAATGCCGTTCGGCCTCCATGGGGCCCCTGCTACCTTCCAGCGGTTGATGGACCACCTCTTGCGGCCCCACCAGGAGTATGCGGCCGCCTACTTGGATGACGTGGTAATCTACAGCCGCCACTGGGAAGATCACCTCAACCGGGTCGCCACGGTCCTACGGACCTTGCGAGAGGCAGGGTTGACCGCCAACCCTAAGAAATGTAGGATCGCATGGCAGGAGACCACCTATCTTGGCTACACGGTGGGAGGAGGTCGAATCAGACCCCTGGTAGGCAAGGTACAGGCCCTTGCGGACTGTCCCACACCCACGACGAAACGCCAAGTGCGGCAGTTCCTGGGGCTCGCCGGGTATTATCGGAGGTTTATTCCGCAATTCGCATCAATTGCCGCACCCCTAACTGAGCTCCTCACGAAAAATAGCCCCCGACAGGTGCGCTGGACGGCCGAGTGTGAGGTGGCCTTCCAGACCCTGAAGGACCGCCTTTGCCAGGAACCAGTCCTGTACAGCCCGGACTTCGACAAGCCGTTTATTCTACAGACAGACGCGTCTAAGACCGGCGTAGGGGCGGTCCTGTCGCAAGAAGCGGAGGGGGGGGACCATCCAGTAATATACCTCAGCCGGAAACTATTCCCCCGCGAGCGAAACTATTCCGTGATCGAGAAAGAAGCCCTAGCGGTGAAGTGGGCCTGTGATGCCCTCCGATTCTTCCTCCTAGGTGCCCCCTTCACCCTCGTCACGGACCATGCACCCCTCCAATGGTTAATGAGGATGAAGGATAACAACCCCCGGATCATGCGGTGGTACCTAGCCCTACAGCCCTATGCCTTTACCATCCGGCATCGGGCGGGCAAGGACCACGCGAATGCTGACTTCCTGTCCCGCCTTGAGGAGATGGAAGGACCTGGCCCCAAGGTATGGGAGCCAGGCTTGAGGGGGGGGGAATGTAGCGGGCCGGTGTGGCTCCCCTCCTCCCCGGGGAGGGTTGAGCCCCGGACACAGGAAGGGGCGGGGCTACGGAGTAGTGAGCCCGCCCCTCAGCGGGTCAGGCGGCGACCCGGAAGAATAAAAGCCAGCCCAGCCAGCTCAGTCAGGCCCCAACCACCCCAGGGAGCAGACCTGCCTGAGGGAGCTCCTGACGGGGAAGTCGCTGGAGCCTCGGGCCCTTGCCTGGACTGGCCGGAGACACCCCAGACCCGCTACTGGGAAGACCCGCCGGAGCTTCCCCGTGCTACCTATGATGAGGAGCCGCTAGGAAACTCCCCATCGCCGTGCTGCTATCCGGAGGAACCCCCGGATCCGAGTTGGCCAGCTTTCCCCGAGGACCTACCCGATCTACCCCCCAGCCCGGGGGTTGAGCAACCAATGCAGTGGGACTTCCCGGAACCCGACGCCGTGGGTCAGGTAAGACCAGAGGGGGATAGTGGAAGTGGCCCGGGGGCAGCCGACCTCAGTCAGGCTGCTGACCAGACCGAGCCTATGTCAGTGTGTTGCGGTCAGGATCCCCACTGACCGTCAGCGGTGACGACCGCTGTCTAGGGCCCCGGGCCGGGACACAGTGGAGTGGGTGGGCCTGTGTCCCCCCTGCCACCCCACTCACGGGTGGCAGCCGTCCCCCTCTACCTACTGGCTCGGCCTGCTACAAGAGGCCTGAGCCCCTGTACTGCTTGCTACTGGCTCAGCCTGCCACAAGAGGCCTGAGCCCCTGTACTGTCTACCTACTGGCTCAGCCTGCTACAAGAGGCCTGGGCCCCTGTACTGTTTGCTACTGGCTCAGTCTGCCACAAGAGGCCTGAGCCCCTATACTGTTTGCTACTGGCTCAGCCTGCTACAAGAGGCCTGAGCCCCTGTACTGTTTGCTACTGGCTCAGCCTGCCACAAGAGGCCTGAGCCCTTATACTGTTTGCTACTGGCTCGGCCTGCTACAAGAGGCCTGAGCCCTTATACTGTTTGCTACTGGCTCAGCCTGCCACAAGAGGCCTGAGCCCTTATACTGTTTGCTACTGGCTCGGCCTGCTACAAGAGGCCTGAGCCCTTATACTGTTTGCTACTGGCTCGGCCTGCTACAAGAGGCCTGAGCCCTTATACTGTTTGCTACTAGCTCAGCCTGCTACAAGAGGCCTGAGCCCCTGTACTGTTTGCTACTGGCTCGGCCTGCTACAAGAGGCCTGAGCCCTTATACTGTTTGCTACTAGCTCAGCCTGCTACAAGAGGCCTGAGCCCCTATACTGTTTGCTACTAGCTCAGCCTGACAGCAAAAGGACTGAGCCCCAACTGACTCTGTCTTCATTTACCTCGCCTTAAAGGGACAGGACAGAGCACCCCCTGTGAGACCAGCGGGCCGGTGTGGCTCCCCTCCTCCCCTCAGAGGGTTGAGCCCCGGACCCGCCTGTTACAGGCCCATACAGCCCAAGAGAGGAACCTCCTGGCTGACAGGTCAAGGATGGATTTGCCATCCTAGTAGGATGTAAGGGGACCATTAAAGCTCAAATAAACAAACAGACCCTGGCCAACAGGAGTAGCAGAAAGCAGCAATACACCCACCTTCTTACAAGGGGTCTTCTAAGACATATCCTGATATCTCTGTCTCCCTCTGCAGCAGCTCAGGAGGGATTATTTTAGGCCTCAATCTACTGTGACTTCAGTGTTGCAGTGTACATAACAAGATTAAAGGGGGCCCACAGGATGTGGTTATTGTACACATTTCCCCACCACGGAATAGACAGAGCCTCTTTTGCAGCAGGCCTGACCCTTTGGTGGTGTGAATCTGGGTTATGGGGCTTAAAAAGGCTGAAACACATATATGGTTTTAAAGAGCTAACAGGATTTGGGCTATGTATTTAAAAATGATTTTTTTTAAACTTGTATTTAGCATTAGCTGCCTCTCAATGTTTCTGTCTCCATTCCTCAGTGGGCCCGATCCAGCATATCCTTACAGACATGAGTGACTTACTCACATGAGGATTCCCACTGAATTGAATGTCACTCATGTGCAGAAGGCTAGAGCAGGATTGGCCTAGTGACTGAAATTTGTCTCTCTCTCTAAGTGACAGTTGCCATTTTAATGATACAGCAAAGAGGGTGAACTTCATCTCAGGAAGCAGAATGGGACATATGTTTCCACTAGAAGCTGCTGAAAATCAGACTTGCTTCAAAGTTATTTTGAGGTAAATTCTCTATGTAAAAAATAACCATTTTAGTCAGTTTAACAGATAATTTAACCAGTTGTTACATTATATCGATACATATACAAATGGATTTACCTTTAAAATGCCCAATTTTCAATGGCTCTTAATGGAACCTGACTTTCCTCTGCCCTAATCTGCCTCAGGAGATTGTCCGAGTGACAGCTTCCTGTCAGATTATTACTCTTTAAAAATCATTTTTAGTGACTTTCTCCCCTTCATAATTAAATGTAGAGATTTGAATAGCTTTCATAATTACACTGCAGTTTTCCTTTAAGACACATACAAAAATTCCTCCTCTCCCAGCCTTTGGCACATTCAGAGTTACTGTTCCCACTCACAGCTGTCACAACCATGCAAACTTAATAAATTCCATCTATGCATGACTTACTTAGCTAACCTACATCCACCAGAGATATGTGCATCCTATTCAGATGAGAAAGGACAATAACATAGTAAAGCTTCAAAACAATAGCTTACATGTTACAATTCTGTATAATATAGCAAGAGGCTTACCCCAACCCCAGTGCATCCAGCCTGTGAAGAGGAGCTCTCTTTCACAGTCCTTTACTTCTGGAAATCCATATTTTTTCCTTCAAAAGCAGTTTTAAAATGGAGAGATCTGCCAGCTGGGGGAGGGGGAGGGGGAACAAAGTCTTCCAAAAACATAAAGGCAATTTTGTACTAGCAACAATCAAATGGGCAATTCTTGGGGAGTACTGGTGTCAGGTACGTCTACACTGGCCCTGCAATAAAAAGGTATGTCTTTTTATTACACTGCAATGAAAAGGTACGTCTACGCTGCTACATGGCAGCACCAAGTCTCAGAGCCCAGGTCAACTGACTCAGGCTTACTGGGTTTGGGCTGTGGGGCTAAAAACTGCAGTGCAGACATTTGGGCTCAGGCAGGAATCCAGAGTCTGAGACCCACCCCCTCTCATGAGGGTTCAGAGCCTGGAACTCCAGCCTGAGCCTGAATGTCTACACTGCAATTTTTAGCCCAAGCCCAAGTCAGCTAACCCAGGCCAGACACAGCCAGGCTGTGCATCTTTTATTGCAGTGTAGATGTACCCAGTCAGGAAATTTCAACCCCAAAATGTGAAAGGACAGATTCTGATCCCAAGTACAACCATGTACATTTCCAATAACTCTATTGACATTCAAAGGAGCCATTGCAGATTTACATCAGTAGGAGAAAGAGCAGGATCTGGCCCTAAATAATATAGTAGAGACAAATCTGGCATGTATGTAAGGTTATAATGACTGACAAGGTGCTGAGCAAGGTGCGGAGCACCCTTCACTCTTGTTGGTTTCTCTGAAAGCAGAGGGAACTTAGCACCTTTGGAAAGGGCTCATCATCTTGTAGAATCAGGCACTGTATGAGCAGTAATCATGTCCAGTGTTAAACAAACACTCCCAAATGCCAGGTAAAATGCACATCATACTGCATCAGCCCTCCACAGAAGGTATCTGGAGGCGGTAAAACAAAGTATGCTTCACTTTGAATTAGAAAGAGAAAGCACTGAAGCCTACAAGCAATAGTAAAATGCAGGATACATCATTTTACTAGGTGCTGCCTTAAAAGACTTCCATGGACCAAATGCTGCCCTGGCTTATACACCATGCAATTCCAAGGAAATCAACATGTTCCCTGCTCCCCTGCCACAACAAGGAGAGAAGCCAAACATGATAGAACTGGGCCTCTGTATAGGCAATTGGAAAATACCATCCAGGCATGTTTCAAGGCTTATCTGTTTTCCCAGGTTTGGGGGTAGTCAGGGATCTAAACAGGGTTTTGAAGAAGTTTATTTTGGTACGTCAGGGAGCTCTTTCAGTGGTCAGTTTCTCCTGTTGGGCCAGATCCCCACCTGGTGTCAATTAATGTATCTCCAGCTAAGGAACATTGCCTAAGAGTCCTGAATAGACCTTTTGATGGGTTTGAAAAAAATAATACAATAAACTCAGCACAGGTTTGGGCCTCGTGTCAGAAAAGCAGGCTTTGAAATACTATATAGCTATGGAGAGAAAAACAGGCTTAGTTCTGTTGCTTTCTTCACAGTGTATGTGCCTCAGGATAGAGCTTTGGCCTAACCAAAAAAAGGGCCATGAGAAAGCAGTGTTTGCTTACTGTGTCAGCTACCCCTTTCTTTGCAGCCATGTCAAGATGAACCCTAGAATGGTTGTCAAGTCTAGAATCTATAGGACAAAACTATCCTGATTTCATCTACTTTGTGCCAGAAGGCCTGATCAGATGGGGTTGCGTTCCTTCCACAGTGTGCTGCTGAGTGGGAGATGAGGGCATTGAGTAGCTTGCCTCACCAGATCTGGTCCATAAGTTTCAACGTAAAACATAGGCTTTTTTCTAGACCAAATCCTGCTTACAATCTGCACCTTGTCTTGCTTTATGTAAAAAAAGAAAAAAAGAATCACACAGCAAGTGATGCATGCAACCATATCACAGAGGTATAGTATATAGCAAATATGGCTTTAGAATGCCATCTATTATTGCATATTAATAAAATTAAACTCCATCATATTCTCAATTTCCACTTGGAAAATGGATGTCATAAGAGCATCTATAAATTATTCACATCTTTGCTAAATGAAGGACCATCAAATAATTGTCACATGCAATCCATACTCTATATAACTTGTGACACAATTGTCAGTGTAACTAATATTTTTAATACTTTCTGGTTACTTCTTAATTACAAGAGCTCAAATATTTTATGGCACTTATTTGAAACTAAAAAGATGATTTGGCTTGTAACTTTGTACACTTTGTGGGCCTGATCCTGCATTCCTTGAAAGCCCAAGACTCCAAGCATATGATCTTGTAATGGACCAATGGGTAGCTTTGGATGTAGAAGAAATTGAAATATAGAGCCCCTCCACCCTCGCTGGTTAATCCCCCTACCTAAAAAAAAGTACTAAAACCGTGCCTTTAATGTGCCACTTGCTATTTTAAACAATTTATCAAAACGTTTACCTATTTGAATTTTTGTTCTTGAATACAAGGGGAAAAAATAAGGCATTTTAAACATTGTGCATTGTTTCAACTTTGAGGATAATTCACAGATTTTTCAAAAATGACAATTTCTTTTTTATTCAGCTGCTTGAACACTAAGTCCGAGCACTCTTCAGACTGCAAATACAGCAATTATACCAAGTAATGCTTTGACACTGTTACCACAGGCAAGTGGCTAAAGTGCATCAGCAGTCAAAATATCTAAGCAAGTTAACAAGCTCCTTTTACTCTCTACAGAGCAGGAGAAGAAAGGGAATCCAACCCCTGAGAAATGTTAAAATGAAGGAGAAAGAAAGGCTGCTGGTGTTTGTTAAAGAAAATGGTGTCACTGTCTTGGTCTGATCAAGGTGTAATATCTGAAGCCCTGACAGATGTCCATGGCTATATTTGACAGGGAGGGTTTCTTACAGTTCAGATCTGTTTTCTGTTATTGACTAATGAATGACTGCAGTCCACCAACATTTCTGTTCAAACTACACCTTGCTCTCTCAGTACTCTTTTTCTTCTGCCTTTGCCCCCGTTTTTCTTTTCAGCTCCATTTTGCAAAATACCCCCACATGTACCGTACAAAAGACATCTAAACTCATTAAGTAAATTCCCAAAGAACAATTAACAAATCATTTTGCTTCAGCCAGAGATATCAAATTTAATTAGGTGATCAGTGTTGATGGGGTGCAAAAAACAAAAGCTATCTCCTATCTAAAAAGGTTCAGGTCCCGTATAGGCCCCATTCTTCTCTCTATGGCACAGACAATAATTGAGCTTTTTTTTTTAAAGAACCTAGGGATGAAAAGAGGAGACTGTGTTGCAGACAAAAGCTTTCAACTAAGATTTGTTTTCCTTTCTCACCAGGTGACTTAAAGAAAAAAATCATATCAGCTATAAAGAAACAGCTATAACCTATGCTGAGATCACAGTGACACAGAATATAAAGCAGCTCTAACAAGCATAATTTTTGCAAGTGATTAATCAAAATGTATTTAGCGAGTCATATTCAATGATTATCAACAGACCTGCTTAAAACAATAACCATTTTGCAATAACAACAGTTTTGTTCATTTCTATTGCAAGCCGGCTTTGATGCCTGAAATAAAATGTCTAAATTGTACACTGACACAGTGGTTCAAAAGACTAGAGGTTTTAGCATGATGGATTATCTGATCAAGAGGATACTAGCATGGGGTATACACTACTATGTCACATGCAGCATGGCAGGCTAAGGTACTGCAATGGGTCAAAGGTTTGTTTTGTCTCTTTTTTTAACTTGGAGTTAGTATTATTTTTAAGCCTGATCAATTATCATTTTAAAGCGGTATTATCTCTATAGTAGAAATCCCTACCATGATACTTGGTATTTGATAAGGATTTTTCAAAGCACTTGCACAGATTCTGTAACGCCCATACTCCTAAATAAAAGAGCTATATCATTTTTAAAAATACCCTTTAAATTAAGAAGCTTAAGAAGCACTAACAGTTGATGTATCATTTTTTGTACAGTACAATGCTTTTGTGGCACCAGCTACTCCACATGCTGAAAACTCAGCCTTCTCTCTGTCTCTCCATCTCTCTTGCATTTCAATTATACCAATATAAGAGAAGCAAATCCAACGTTAGTTTCTGCATGTGAGTCTTTAGACCTCTGTAGATTCCCAGCATATATCTTTCTAATTTAAGGCTCATAAAAAGCAGGGATCAATTAACACTATGAAACAAACTTTTGATGTGATGTTTTATTAAATAAATAAGAAGCTCCAAATGATAATAAAACTAGTCAGCTGGTTTAGAGTGAAAGCTCAACAACCTAACCCCAAACCTACTTTGATATCATTATACTAATTATTCAAAAAGCCATGTGTCTGAAGGCTGCCATAAGCTTCATTTTTTAAAACTATCATAATTTTTAATTTTTTGAAAATGTTTGACTATATTTTATGTCTTTGAAATCCAAGTATTACAATACAGCACAGAAAGAGTATCAAGGCACTTTTTTAGTCCTGAAAGTCAACAAAAATAATTTGGAAGCATTTTACACTTCTTTTATCTGAATCCCTGACAGTTAATTTGGTGTGAAAAACTGCAACAGTAGAAAACAGATGTTAAGGGGCAAGCATATAGTTAAGGTCAAAACAAACATAAAACACAGCTTCCATTTCTAAGGGGAAAAAGATTTGTCCAGCAACAGGTTTTATGCTAAACCTGCTTTTTTATTGTTCTGCTTGTGATATCTGTAGACTACACAATGCAATACTGTCTGCCATAGTGCAATACCTCTCAGCACTAGTAATTTAAGACTTTCTTCTCTGTAATACACTAAACCATCATAACCTGTCTCTTCCTATTTAGTTTAACCTACAACCACCACATACTGATTTGGCTGTGTGTGGCTTTCTCTATTGCCATTTATTACTCTGCTCGACTCCTGAAATTCTGTTTGCAATTTAAGGCCACAAATTAGAAGCGTAAGTCATCTGTTTCCTATAATCCCCCTGTCAGGACTGGAATCGCATTTGGAGCTCAGCACCAAGCCTGGTCCTAGGCCTTTACAGCCTCTCTGATTGGCTAAACAGTCTAAAAGCTAGACTCCGAATAAATAAAACACTGTAGTGCAGGGTTTTAGAGACAGAAAGAAAGAAGTCATTCAACTATGCAGGATAAATATATATGATTTTACCACCATATTCTTTTTAAGGTTAGATAACATTTATGTCAAAATTCCAAGCATTTGAATGGTAATTACTGTTGTTTCTAAGCTATTGTACATTGATAGTCATTGCTTACTTCTTATTAAATATAAATCTTTTACAACTTCTGCCACCTTCATCACAAAGCATTGGTACTGTCTTTTGCGATTCTAATTAGCTGTTTCCCCTCCTAACATGGCAGTCACTATATGAAACTAAAAATCTAAGGAGGCTCACTCCACTTTTCTCTTTTCTCTGTAATTATTCTAATGAATCTGTGCATTTATTCCTTTGATGCCAGTAGATAAGGAAGATAATGTTTTTAGGTATGTAGATGAGAAATCTTAAAAGATGGTCATTCTTTTTCTTCTGACAACGAAACCTTAGTTAAACAAAAAAAATCTTTCATGCAAACATTTGTGGGTATTCCTGCAATTTGAATATTATTTCCCTGCTGCCTTTAAGTCATTTCAATAGCAGCAGCCAACTAGCTCTGCTATGGTTGAGACTCTGTCAACATCTCTTATTTTACATCATTTTCAACTTTCTTCTTATGGCATTGTGTGCAGGACAACATATCATGTTACAATCTCAAAAGAGCAAGATAAAGCATCTATAAGGACACCAGTACAGAAGAGCAGTATATGGAGAAAAATCTCTCGTAGCTCACAGAATAATTGGAAAGTGCTGCTCTGCTTCAGGAAAAAAAAATAACACAAAGAAACAAAGAAAGAAAGAATTAAATACCATTAATAAACATACAACAAAGTGACTCATGTTTCCTAAAAGATCTTGCTATATCTGGGCTTGGAACTAAATAGATCAATATAGATCCTGAATGATGTGTTCTATTTATAAAGAAAACCAAGCTCTAAATTTTATAGTGTACAACAGAGCAGGAAAAAAATGATCCAGCCTGAATTACAGCAAAAACATTTTTCAGAGATTTGGGCAAAGCAATAAAAATGTTATAATTTTTGTTTAAATTAGAGGAGTCCTAAAAAAAGAATATTCCACTGCTCCTTGTGCTTCTGTAACTTAAAAATTGGCTACTTTTAAGTGAAATTGGCAGGCTGTTAGTCTACAGTGTGGACTAGGATATTTGGAAATAAAAAAAATTGGCCAAGATATAATATTTTAAAAGGAGTTACTGTTCATGCAGTTTCCTAAGGATTTTTTTTTATTATCCATTCAGTATTACAGATTTGTATACACACACAAAAATACGTATTATGGGTCCATAATACACAAATGCAAACTATTGTCAAGATGCATTCACAGTATGTACTGTGATGACTCCTGAGCAAAAAAGCCTCTCTCATGATAATGAATGCCCATTATTATAAATAAGCACACTGTAGGAATAACTCATGGCACACAAAAGCACACCCAAACCATTTGGTTTCTTCCAGAGCTCAGACACCAGCACTACTATTAAAAAGCTGCATACTGGAAGAGCGACTGGAGTATTGCCATATAAATGAGCAGCATGCTAAGGAGCAGATGTTGCTCTTGGGAAGAAAAAAGGTCTTGAACCAAAATGTTGGTGGACCTCTCTGTGCTGTTGTGACAACTGAACTTCCTAACTTCTGCCCTTTGGATTTGTGTTTCTGGATCTGGTAAATGGGTCGGCTATTGGAGGTACATGTAGATCATCTCTTAAGAAATATACGGTCAGTGTTCCACCAGTATTTTAGTCCTGTATCTAGAGCTTCTAAACTTAAAAAATGTGTCTTCATTTAAGACTCCTTGCTGAAGATCCAAACACCTTCATGTTTGCATAATAATTTTCAGACCTGAAAATATATCAGCTATCCTCCCAAGTATAAAAGGAATTGTTGAGTGCCAGGTTCCAAACAGATAGACATATGGTGTGAAGTCAAACTGTCCACTGCTTTAAACTGAACCAAATTCAGCAACTTAACCTGAAGCCTGGAGTCTGTCCCAGTTACCCTGCATGCTAGGCAATGGCACAAACTAGTTGATAAAATTAATTTAAAAAATCACTTTTCACCTGCAACTCATTCCACCAACATGCCCAACATATCTCAATATGCTACAACTCAGCTCCATAATTGTGATAAGCCATTTCCATTCTGTTATGCTTATCACACAATGATATGCAACAATTAAAGGAAAACTTTACTCATTGTTTTTGTCCTACACTTATGAAGTTTTAAAAAATGATGCCAAATGATTTGCCATATGCACAATACAACCATATTTTAAACATAGTGGATCATATAAACTGTATCCCAAAATGCTTTACATATTTAAATAGATGACAGCAGTCTACAGTGTAAATTACAGAAAACAGTGGTATAAAGACAATGAATTTTGAATGAATAAAGCATTCTATCCTAAAAATTATACAAATACTTAGCACTGAATATAGGACTTTATAAATGTTAGCTAATTAAACATCACGACATCCTTATGATTTAGGTAATTAGCATTATCCCCCATTTTACAGATGGAGAAATTGAGACACAAAGAGGTTAAGCGCTTTTCCTAAGACCACCTAATGAGCTAACAGCGGTATCAGATTTAGGATTCAGTAATTCAAGGTCCCCAGTGCTACGCTTAGTCAACTAGACTATGTTGCCTCAATATGAAGGCTTATGAGAAAGACAGAAAATAAAAAGCATGTGCATTGTAGGAAAGAAGCTTCCATGTGAGCTTTTTAAAAGGGTTGGAGAGTCAAGGAGATGGAAACTGCAGTGCACACAAAGAGGGGTGAGACAAGATAGAAGGAATAGAAGAATGTGGCAGGAATAAAGCAAAGGAAAGGAAATATGGTCTTGTATTTAAAGCACTAACCTAAGATAGTAGAACCCTGGGTCCATGTCCTGGCTCTGTACCTAGCACAACGAGGTCCCAGCCTTGGTTGGGGCTTATAGTTGCTATCGTAATACAAATAACAATAGAGACAAGCTCCATGGGAGGAAACCCACATACAATTTTGAAACAGATGCTAAAATTAGTAGGAAGTATGTGGAGGCACCTAAGCACAAGAGCAATTTTGTTCTGTTTCTTGGACCATGTAGAAAGGTGGGCCTCAGCATTCTGGAGTCAGGGCTTTAATTTCAATTAGATTACACCAGTGTAACTGGGAAGAGAATTTGGCCCTATATCTATATAGGCAAAAAGTCTTGTAAAATTGCAATCCATTCACTGTTTTGTGAACTCAAAATCCTACAGGAAGTGTCACAAATCCACACAATGTTCCTGAGTGCTAAAGTTTGCCTATGGATCTCCAAGTTATTTGACAGATGTGTAAATTCACATGTAGCCAAAAAATTCCCTAGTGATAGCACAGCTGTGCATGCTGAACAGTGCAAGTTACTTCAGCTAATGTCGACATTAAGTTATGGTTAATTTTTTCCTACAAATTCACCTTTTGTCTGCAGGTGTAATATAGCCTGAGGCCATTTGTGGCTGATTTCACTCTGCTTTGGTCAAACCAAGCCCTCTTTTGTACATTTCAGACTCAAATGCAAAAAAGGTCTGAGGAGCTGATCGTTTCAGTGAGTAGGATGAGTGCACAACTGGAGATCTTCAGTTATATACAGACTTTCTTAAATCCCAAATGTGGGCAGATACGCAGCACAGGTTTCATGGGGCTGTGACAGTTTGCCTCAATACTTCCTCTATCTGACACTAGTAGAGCAATGTGCTTTTAAAACAGGAACAGGGTTTACACTGGAGAGATGTGCATCAAGGATAAAATGTTTACCCTGTTAAAGCTCACCAGCTGGTCAGATAAACCTGGCATTGTATGGGAAAAGCTAGATAGTCAAATGCATAGTGGTTTGGTGGCATTACCCCTTAATGGTTCCAAAGGAGTTATTACTGTATGATACAAATATATGTTGAACATAATGTGCTACTTTGCAATACACCAAATTGAAGATGTGTCGGACTATTGTGTGTATGTGAATTTCAAGCTGAAAACAGTTTGTTCCTCCAGGTATATTCTTACTCTTGTCTTTTTATGGAAAAGCTTGTTGCTGAGTAGGTGAAGCACACAGTAATCTGTTCTCCAAGCAAAAGGGAGCCTAATAAGGTTTCAGTCAGCTACAGTCACTCTCTTATACCAACTTCCATCAGACGAAATTATTAACCCTACATTAATCATTGGCTATAGTCATAACAGAGTCATGTAATAGATGAAAGATTACAGACTTGTAACCTTGCAGTTGTGGTGCAGTAGGAAAGCGTTGGTGAGAAAAATTAATGCTAATTTCAATGAACTTTCAATGGATTGTTATGCCAAATCAAAAGTGTGGATGTATTGTTCTAATGAAGCTGCACATTGTACAGCTCAGCAATGGCATCAAAATGTGTCAGAAAGTGCTATGCTGTGTGGAGGAAGAAGGGAAGCTATGGTAATGGTAAAAGCATTGAACTGGAAATCAGCAGCCTTTCCTTCAGCAAGTCACTTACTCTTGCTGTGCTGCCTTTACCTCATATGTAAATGGGGGTAATAATACTTACCAACCTCACCCAGGCTCTGTGAGGCTCAAAATCATTCATGCTTATTAAATTTTCACATGCTCGGGTAGTTTTTCCACAGAATATGGATGGGGCAGATAGTGCTGAGTCCACAGCATCATTCCCACTTCTGTCATTCCAGAAGAGCCCCTCTGTGGGACTTCTCTGGGACTGGGGCTCCAGGGTTTGTGGGGTTTATGGAAGGCTAGTGAGAAGCTACTGTGCAAAGCATTCTCCTCTCTAATGGGAGAAGATATGCCACCCAATCGCCTTAACTTGGGCTCTGCACCATCCACAGAGGGGTGGAGGTCTGCAGACACAAGGTGCCTGGCCAACTGAGCTTGCACAGGCCATGCAAATCATTGCCTGTTTTGCTGCCTTGCTGGCAAATGACCATCTGTGAAGGAAGAAATCTGCAGGTGTGCAAGTTTAACACACTCTACGGAGTTAGGTTTTCCCCAGTTTTTATTGTTTCATGAGCATTTTAAACGATTTCTGTTTCCAGCCTTTTTATATGGTGATGTTAACTCTGAGAATACAAACCAATTCACTGTTGCCTTTATGGGTCTGTTGACAGACTGACACATGATACTACTAAAAGAAATGTGAATCTGCCCATTCATCTTAATGGGGTGTTAAACTTGAAGCCTTATATTGAAGCACCAACATTATAAAACTTTGCACTGCTAATCTCCACCTCAAAATCATCCTGGGAATGCTAATCAGGCTGGGTATATTTGTCACACCTTGGAGTTCCATTGATTTGATAGGAATAAGACTCTATGTCTCAATGTGCAATCAGAGAAATAACAGATATGTAAGGTGCTTACTGCCTTCCTAACAATGGAGATATAAGTGGTGTTTATATTACTTTCAACAAAAAGGGCTGACTTTTGCAGTACAGCTAGTGAAGCTTTGTGGGCTTTTCCCATAAAATGTGATGCAGTGGCAGGGAAGGTGGTTCAATTTAATAATAAATATTTTTCAATCACCTGCAGTACCTTCTGTAATACAATGATCACTCGATGATTACCTGGTCTGTTCATTCCTTCTGAAGCACCTGGCATTGACTCTCGAAAGACAGGATACTCGGCCAGATGGACCTTTGGTCTGACCCAGTATGGCCATTCTTATGTAATGATGCTTAGTTTAAAGTACAGGAAAATGAAAACTAAAACTCCAGAAAAAAATCTACAGCTGGAGGTGAAAATCCCCACAAATTTCCCTCAAATGTTCTGGAGGCTCTCCATTGATCCTACCTCTTTATGCAAATAAGATACTGATTAACAAGTATCATTGACTAAAGTATTTTTTTAATTCAGAGAGTGAATATAACCACATATATGGTACACATCATCATTATAATCCTTAAATCATCATGAGCTCCTATTGATGCCTTCAAAATTCAGAGTGCTCTCTCTCCACTTTTTATATCTGACACCAGTTCTTATGGGGGGGGGCTCCCTGCCATATCAATCATAGGAGTCCCCAACCTGCTCCCCTGTTCTGTTCCATTATCCAGTATCTCCTTTTAAGTCCTTTACCAGACCATTTATCTGGTCACTGGCTGCCCTCCCTAAGGAGTACCTGCACTGAACATTTGCCCAACCGTACAAAATAAGTTGCGACATATGGTCTACCACCATTTCGTCTCACCAGAAAAGGTCCTCCCTTACACCCGCTGTGGGGAAGGCGAAAAAAAACAAATTCCAATGAAGCCAATTCTGGTGGTGTGGGAAAAATTTCTTCCCAGCCCCCTTTTAAAGGGGGTGACTACCTTAATGCCCACAGAAGGGCCTAACCCAGCCTGCCATTCGCCTCCACTAGGGGAGGGAAGGTGGGTGCTGGCTTCCTCGCTGCGTGGAACAAAGAGACTTGTCCTCACCCAGGTTTTGTACCTTTATGAACATTCCTGGGGGGTGGGGGTGAATCACTGCTGCAAAGCTGACCACCGAGCACCTTTTTTACAGCAGTTTCTGACTTCCTTCCTCCCCTCCCCACCACAAAGCAGAGCTGCCCTTCCTGGGTATGTCCAGACAAACTCTGCACCACCGTAGTTGTGGTGCAGTCAGTCATGATTCACTGAGGCCCCAATTCTGCATCTGAAGAGTAGTAAAGCACCTACTTAACTTTAAGCAGATATTTATGTAGATTTTAATAGGACTTAAGTACTGTACATGCTTAAAGTTAAGCGTATGTAAGTGCTTTGCTTAATCAGGTCCTAAATCTCTCCAACAGACATGGTTCCTTCCATACTGTAGGACTACTTCTTTACTTATCTTGGCAGTCTGTGCTCTGCTACCCTGACTAGTAGAGTTTCCTATTCTGCACCACCTCTGCCTGCTATCTCTGCCTGCTCATCTCTTAAATGGTTTAAATCCTCACTGTCCATCCACATGATCTTCATGATCCCCCTCAGGCATTTGTTTTCAAACCCATCCAAAATTCCTCTCATACTTTTTGTGTGTGCCAGGTTTCCACATCCCTATGCCAGATTTGTATGGAATAGATGCCATTTCCTTTAACAGTTAACATCTTTTAGTTTACCCTGCTGAAAACCAGCTCACACAGCAAGCCACCCACAGACACACCTCTCTCCCCTCCCATATGTACATGCGCACACATTGTCTAATTAGACAACTGGAGAGACCTCTATTGTGAAGTTGTGTCCTAAACATGTCATGCATCTAACCCTGTTGCTGTGTTAAGCCAAACTTCTCTAGCCTTGTTAGAGTCAAATTGAAATCCCCAACCTGAAAGAATCATTATTCTGTTTAGTGCCAACATTATGCCTGTTCTCCTTTCAATTTTGATAGTGGAAACGAGTAAGTACTTTACAGACCTACTTTACAACATAGGGATTCAAGGATAATACTAATTCTTTGATGAGTGATGGATACGAATGTGGACAATTTTGAGGTGGATTCAGTGAAAATACATTACATATCTTTTTTTTTTCAGATACATTTTGAGACCCTTGTAATCATATTGAATCTGCTGTCTATAGCTTCAGAAGAGAAACTGGCAAAAATCTAGACTGAGAGAACCTTGCTAAGGGACAACCAAACTCTCTGTACAGTAATCAATTGACGTCTGAGGATGCTAACATTTCAAGATCACTTTTCTAAATATTTCTTAGTGCCAGCAATGACCCTCATGAACTAAATTTTGGGTTTGATATCAAGTGGGGCACATGATCCCTGAAGAATCATCTTGATGGAGTCCGCTATGCAAGCTTTTAATGTTATTTTATTGCTGCCCCTTCAGTTTGTACAGTTCTAAATTCCAGGATTGTGGAATCCAGAAACTTGAAAAAACCCCGTGACTGAAATCTGGTATGTTAGGTAAATATTGATGCTCAGGAAAATGTTGACTACATACTCTGAAGACTTAAGTGGTGTGCAGGCTCTATGCACAGGTGTGAATGTCACTCATGGTATGTAGTCCATTGTAAATGTTTAAATAATCTGTGAGATTTCAAATGTTTTGGGTAGCCTATTAATTTAGCATCATTTTTTATGAGAAAAGAAAATCTGACTGCTCTCAAAATAAAAGATGATCATTAGTAAATGATTAACACTAGTTTTACTTCTGCTGATCTTCTGACAAGCCAACTGATCCATTTACCCCACGGACATGAGCAAGGTCAACTTCTAGTAAATAGGTCTCTTGCAGATGGAGACATCTTTTGTCATGGTAACAGTAAAAACTAAAAATAGCTTTTAAAACTTTGTCAGATTTGCATATGTATTGATTTCTTTTCCTTTGTGGAGCCAGGTTAATGCAATCTGATACATCACACAAGCAAGGGGTGACACAAGGAGCTTCATTTAATACTGCAGCCACTCTATGCCAAACATCTTTCCCTGTAAAACATTTTCCATCAAAACTGTCAGAGTACAGAATCCATCACAGGACCTGGGGCTAGCACAATCACTATGGGTGCCCATGAAAAGCTACATATCCACAACAGATTTCACTATGGCTGGTTAAATGCCTTCAGCATTTAAATGTTGTTGAGTGAATCTGTTAAATAGGATGATGGGTGAGTGACCATTATGTACAAAGTCATTCAGCTAGGACTACACCCTCGGCTGAAAAATATGGCAAACGTATTAAAACTGTAGTGATTTTCTTTGCAAGTTGTCTCTGCAGTCCCACAGAAAATCATGAAAAAAATCTCTGCAGGATACCACAAATAATGCAATAAATTTTATTTGATAACAGGTATGCCCATGCTTCCGTCAGCCAAAGGGGGCAAAAGAAACAATGTTTTATATCTTTTAAAATAAGTAAGTGTATTGTTTCCAAAAATAGTATAAATCCCTTATCACGTTGGCTGTTTTTTCCCCAAGTCAATACATCCACCGTGTGGTTTTTGTTTTTGTTTTTTTGGTTCGGATGACATAATAGTTCCATACCAATATCTGGACAACCATGTTTGCCTATCTCATATAATCATGGTAGTCAAATCTGGAAACTCTCTCTCTCAGATCACTCAGTCCAATCCCTGTAGTCACCTAATAAGTCATACTGTATAAAGATCTATTTTGGGGGTAGGGGGGAATTCATTAGTGTGGCTACAGCTTTGAAGATTTGGAATAACTTGATTAGAAATAACAATGATATTTTACAGTTCTACAGTGCCATTCATCTCAATGCCAAAAACATTTGGCAAACTTTGTGCCTGATCCTAAGAACATCCAGCATTTCTCAAGATTTGTGTCTTTATACATACAGAAGTGGTTTCACTTACCAATGAAATTCAGCAACCTCTGGAAAAAAATTATCAGCTGTTTAACAGGATACATCAATACTGCACAATTATTTAGCACTAGAAATGAAAAATCCTGTATCCAATTAAAATTGCATTGGAAATTTATGTAGGCAGGATTTAATTACCCAAATTAGAATTTGTCTGGGACATCAGGGCTAAAACCTATACTGGTTCAGAAACAGCCATGGTCTCTTTAATGGCCATATTTAATATTTTATATGTGACTAGGGGTTAAATCCAAAAGATCTGCTATAGATCAGTTATAAACCACTGAAAATGAAGAAAACAAGTCGTTTTCTAGTGATGCTGAAGGATGTAACAAAACATCAAAGACCTTGCCTTGTTGCTGACAATATAAAAATCAGACACTGACAGAAAAAAAGATCTCCCAATCATCAAGCAATGAAACAGTAGTGAGCATGGCCGTCATGGTCTCTGATTTCTTATATCCAGTACATGGCATCATGGTAAGTTTTGGTAACAGTAGATTCTGGCACATTTTAGATGGGGGAAGATTGACATAACTATAAAAAAAACCATTGGTTTTAGTACAAGATTTTAAATAATATAACATCATGTAACTCTTTGTGGAGACTCATGATAGCTTCCAAAAATTACAACACTTATTTAAATGTTTATGGGCCAGATCCTTAGCTGGTATAAATCAACCTAGTTTAATTGTAGTCAACAGAGCTACACCAGTTAATACCTAAGGATATGGCCTTGGATATTTCTGTATCCACTTAATTCTGTGATAGAATTTTTTTTCTCCAGAATCCAAATGGCTGTGGAGCAGATTCTGCTACCCTAATCACATTGACTAGAACGTTACTCTATCGAGAGATCCATTTATTTCAGTGGGAGTGTTGTGCAACATGAGTACAAGTGGAAGAACAGAATTTTATTTTCCAGGTGGCATTTGCTTGTAGTAAAGAATTAATATCATCAGGATTACAAGATGCAAACAAGAATCTTCATATGTCCTGCTGTAATGCTGCTCCCATGATTGCCTCCAAAAGACAAATGACTGTTACAACATGAAAGCAATAAAAATTAAATTCACCAGAGTCCCGTTATGACTGAGCTAGAAAATATGAATTCTGCATTAAGCACTTCTAATTTCAATGCTTGGGAACTGTTTTAAAACTGTCTGCTAATTTGTAGCACTGTAACATGCTTACTCCAACTGCGGTAGTGAGAGAAAACAGTTCCTCAATGGCACTGCACTAACAACTCCACTTTACTCACGGATAAGTCTAGGCAGTTTTCCACCTGTCCAGGCAGATAAATCAGTTGCATGAGGCACCAGACAGGTGAATTTGTCAAGCCTTGATATAGTCTTGATGCAAGTAAGTTGCTGTTTATGTTGAATATTTTCAGCTTAGGTTATGAATGAGATTCTCTCCTTCTTCCAAACACCTGTTTTGAAGTCTTCCGAGCTAATAGTGTCTTTTTGACATCTGCCTTATTGCAAGTGTAATTCTTCTGTGACAGGTGAAGCTCTTAACCTGCTTCATTTCCAGCTTTCCCTTCCAGAGAACCTGTCTCTCCCTATCTTCTAGGTTCTTGATCTTCCTTGTTAGTTGCACCGACATCTTCTTGGGATGTTGACCTGCAGGCCTAAAAAACTTCAAAATCATTAAATAGCAGGAGAACTCCTACAAACTACATTTGATGGTTCTGCTTACCTCTCCTGCAGGCTTACTGAGTGGTATGCTTCCATACTCTGCGTTCTCTCTCCACTTCTGTTATGCATGTCATCTGTTCAATGCAATTTGAAGTATTGCTGAACAATATGAATCATCTACACTTTTCATTGCCTGGTCATAAACATACCAAGCTATCCATTTGAAAAACATCCAAGGAACCAAATATCGAAAAATTCCCATGGAGAATATTAAAGAAATTTCAAGTGGATGTGATACTATGACCTACTGCATCAAGTCATCTGAAAAAAGTGACATGACATAGTTGGAGGTTACATGATGTAATCTGGCACAACATGGTGAATATGGAATGCTTGGGAAAACAAATCTTTTGAATTCAGTACTCAGTAGTAGCTATTTCACCAAAATTTATTATAGCAAGTGGAAGTAGGGTGGATGACAATGACCCACAGCCCATAAACTTGTAGGTATATTTTTTGCTGTGGAAGTGAATTATTTTCAGGTAGTTTAATATATCTCTGATTGTAATTACTTCTCAGACCAATATTATCCTTGAATATTTGACCTGAATAGCTCAATGTCTTTGTTTAAGAACAGAGTCACTTGAGATTGGGGCAATATATGAAGAGAGCCAGGCTCAAGCACTGCAAAATAAAATAAATAATAATAATAATAATAATTAATGGAACTTTCTTTCTATTGTGTCAAAATCATAGTGTGACACTTTTTCCTGTGTCGGGAAATGCTCTTTTAAAATGCATATTTTAGAAAGAAAGAAAGAAAGAAAGAACGAACGAACCTTTGCCATGGTTCTAATGTTCTATTCATTTATAAAGAAATCGGCCCAGGTCTTTTGGAGTAATATATTTTATGCTGGTTTCAATTTCTTTCTTTCTCTCTTTCTTTCCTTTCTTTCTTGCCTTTTTCAAATTGAAACCAGCATAAAATATTACCCCAAAAGACCTGGGCTGATTTCTTTATAAATGAATAGAACGTTAGAACCATGGCAAAGGCAAATTGGCCTACAAGAAAACTGACAGCTTTATAGCCTATGTCTCTGATTGAAATGTTGGGAAATCTCTTGGCAATTCTCCCAGACATCCAGGTAGAACAGTGAGTTCACTGATTATGTTAACTAAAACAATCTGGCTTTGCACAAACGCACCTCAGGCCCAGCCAAGTGTGAAGGCTTATCAGCATGCCAGACCAAGAAAAAGACCTGTTTACCTGAGGAGAGTAGCTAAATGACTAGGCTTTGAGAAATAAAAACAGGAACATCAATGCTCAGTTTTTTTGGGTTTTTTTAAAATAAATAGCTTAGATGTGAAGGCAATGATTGAGCACTCAGTGGGGCGGTGTGGATGTTAAACAAGGGCACACTTTGGTCCAGTGTGTTTACTGCATTTAATAATAAGAATATCATAGTGATAAGTATGGTATTAAAACACATACAGAGAGAGAGAGAATAAACATATTTCTATGAGAGAGAGAGAGAGATTTTTAATAAATTAGGATGACGTTAGGCCTTTTAGGCACAGTCTGGAGTATGGGGTGGCACTTAGCTGCGCTACCTCAGAAACTGGGAAGGAATTGACTCACAGTTCCTTGCTCCAGGAGTGGGAGAAGGGAAATAACTTACTACAGCCCTGAAAATAAGGTAGTTTGCATCCCTAACTCACTTGTGTGTAATCATCTCTTCTGGCCAGCATATCCTGGCTCCCCCACTCCCGGCCTCTCCACTTGCCCCAGTGCTGCTCTCTTGCAGAGTCACAGTACATGTCACTCTAATGCAGCTTCGCAGGCATCGTGGGCCTTACTGCCTACCAACCCTCCACTCGTCTACGTTACAGCTAATCAACATCCAGCCCCAAAACTTCATATATGAGAAGTACAAGTGTCAAATTGTAACAAAGCTCAATTAAATAACTGAGAGCAATGAATGTGACATTCAGAATATTCCAAAGAAGGGGGAAAGAACCATTTCCATTACCTTTTAAAGATAAAATTAAAATTCTAATAAATCCAAACTATACAGATTACAAAAGAAATGCTGCTGTTAAGTGACAACCTTTTGGGCTAAATCCATAACTGAATGTTATTTTAAACAGCACATAACCCAGAGAATTATGTTGATGTTTACATAACCCCATCTCTTGGAATCTGTGTATGTTTAGAATTCAGTTTGTAAATAGATTTTGTTATACTTCTCCATTAAACTCTCCAATATGTCTTTTTAAAAAAAAAAAAATCCTGTGTTGTGTAAAAAGATAACTACAGCAAGTTACAAATATGAAGGAAGTACCTCAAATAATGCTCTTTCCCCAGAGATGCCCCTTGGTTGTAGTCAGTAATGCAATCAGATATCTGGGGTTATTTCAACTGCCTGCCAAAACATCACTCATGTCTATTAAAGTATCCTGAAAAACACCATTACATCAATTCCAGCAATGGCGTAATTATTCTTCTTTCTGGAATGTCTTCTGATGTGAGTCAGTCCACTTGAGTGGGATTTCATTGGAAAATGGCTTTAGGAATGTTTTAAATAAGGGAAGGATGGGGTGGGGCCCCCTTGCAGCAGGCATTAAGGAACATTTTCAAATCATATTTCATCAACCACTCAGTAACACTGACCTAAGGTAAAACAGAATAATGCAGAGAGACAGGGTGTTCCACTCAGACTTGCTATCATAATAACAGATAGGATAACTGCATCTTTCCAGAATAGTATTTCCCAAAGATACAGGGCATTCCTTGCACACTGCACACTTGGGGTACGTCTACACTACGGGACTATTCCGAATTTGCATAAACCGGTTTTGTAAAACAGATTTTATAAAATCGAGTGCGCGCGGCCACACTAAGCACATTAATTCGGTGGTGTGCGTCCGCGGTCTGAGGCTAGCGTCGATTTCTGGAGCGTTGCACTGTGGGTAGCTATCCCGTAGCTATCCCATAGTTCCCGCAGCTTCCCCCGCCCCTTGGCATTTCCGGGTTTAGATCCCAGTGCCTGATGGGGCAAAAATAATTGTCGCGGGTGGTTCTGGGCACAGCCTCACCCCTCCCTCCCTGAAAGCAGCAGACAAGCGTTTCGCGCCTTTTTTGCTTGGTGAACTGTGCAGATGCCATAGCACAGCAAGCATGGACCCTGCTCAGCTCAATACCGCAATCGTGGATGTTTTAAACGCCTCGCACACTCTCGTGCAGTATATGGTGAACCAGGACCTTCGAACCGAGTCGAGGAGGAGGCGGATACGGCAGCGCGGCGATGACAGTGATGAGGACGTAGACACAGAATTCTCTCAAACCACGGGCCCCGGCGCTTTGGAGATCCTGATGGTAATGGGGCAGATTCTATCCATTGAATGCCGATTTTGGGCCCGGGAAACAAGCACTGACTGGTGGGACCGCATTGTGTTGCAGGTGTGGGACGATTCCCAGTGGCTGCGAAACTTTCGCATGCGTAAGGGCACTTTCATGGAACTTTGTGACTTGCTTGCCCCTGCCCTGAAACGCCATAATACCAAGATGAGAGCAGCCCTCACAGTAGAGAAGCGAGTGGCGATAGCCCTGTGGAAGCTTGCAACGCCAGACAGCTACCGGTCAGTCGGGAATCAATTTGGAGTTGGAAAATCTACTGTGGGGGCTGCTGTGATGCAAGTAGCCAAAGCAATCACAAAGCTGCTGCTACGAAAGGTTGTGACTCTGGGAAATGTGCAGGCCATAGTGGATGGCTTTGCTGCACTGAGATTCCCTAACTGTGGGGGGGCGATAGATGGAACCCATATCCCTATCTTGGCACCGCAGCACCAGGGCACCCAGTACGTAAACCGGAAGGGGTACTTTTCAATGGTGCTGCAAGCACTGGTAGATCACAAGGGACGTTTCACAAACATCCACGTGGGATGGCCAGGGAGGGTTCATGACGCTCGCGTATTCAGAAGCACTACTCTGTTTAAACGGCTGCAGCAAGGGAATTACTTCCCAGACCAGAAAATAACAGTTGGGGATGTTGAAATGCCTGTCGTTATCCTGGGGGACCCAGCCTACCCCTTGATGCCATGGCTCATGAAGCCATACACAGGCAGCCTGGACAGTGGTCAGGATCTGTTCAGTTACAGGCTGAGCAAGTGCAGAATGGTGGTGGAATGTGCATTTGGCCGTTTAAAGGCGCGCTGGCGCACATTACTGACTCGCTCAGACCTCAGCCAAACCAATGTCCCCTATGTTATTGCTGCTTGCTGTATTCTCCACAATCTCTGTGAGAGTAAGAGGGAGACCTTTATGGCGGGGTGGGAGGCTGAGGCAAATCACCTGGCCGCTGATTACGCGCAGCCAGACACCAGGGAGATTAGAAGAGCACACCAGGAAGCGGTGCTCATCAGAGAAGCTTTGAAAAGGAGCTTCATCAATGGCCAGGGTACAGTGTGACCGCTGTGTTTGTTGATGAACACCCAACCCCCTTGATTGACTCATTCCCTGTAAGCAACTCACCCTCCCCCTTCGAGTACAGCTTACTTATTCAAATAAAGTCACTCTCGTTTAAAAATCATGAATTCTTTATTAATTCATTATAAAAAGAGGGAGAGAAGTAAGGGTGTGGTTTGGGAGGAGGATAGGAAGGATGGAGAAGGCCATTAAAAAAATTTCACATTAACGACAGCCTTCTTGTTGGGCTGTCCACGGGGGTGGAGTGGGCGGGTGCACGGAGCCTCCCCCCACGCGTTCTTACACGTCTGGGTGAGGAGGATATGGAACATGGTGAGGGTTGAGGGTGGTTACACAGGGGCTGCAGCGGCACTCTGTGATCCTGGTGCCGTTCCTGAAGCTCCACCAGACGCCGGAGCACGTCAGTTTGATCACGCAGCAGCCCCAGAGTTGCATCCCGCCACCGCTGATCTTCCTGCCGCCACTTCTCATCTCGGTTGTCCCTCCTGTCCTCACGTTCATCCCTCCTGTCCTCACGTTCACTGGCCTCTTTCCTGTAATTTGATACCACGTCCTTCCACTCATTCAGATGAGCTCTTTCATTGCATGTAACTTCCATAATATCCGAGAACATCTCATCTCGCGTCTTCTTTTTCCTCCGCCTTATCTGTGCTAGCCTTTGGGATGGAGGAGGGATGGTTGAAAAATTTGCAGCTGCATGAGGAAGATAAATATTTAGAAAGATACATTTTACAGAACAATGGTTATACTCTTTCACAGTGAACCGCACTATTCACCTAGCACATGTGATTTCCCTACAAGGTCACATTTTTCATCTTAATAGTGAGTGCTTGCAGCTCTGGAGTTACAGATCTCACAGACACAGGTCCAGGCATCAGAATTCAGCTTGCATGCGGCCATGGTAAGTCACTGTCTTTCGGCTTCTGTAGTGATTTACCCCTCCCCCCCAACGCATGGCTAATACCACGCTAGCTCCCTGCTAATCAACAACCTTCCCACCCCCCCACCCACTGCGTGGCTGGTAGCTTGGGGAAGATCGCCGGTGACCAAACACAAAAAAGATCCTCGGCATTTCACTCCTCCCCTCCCCCCGCTTCGCTACGTGCAGGAAAGGTTTTTTTTTAAGCTGCTGCAGTCCATGAACCCATTAGAAAAATGGCCACCCCCCTTACTTATATTCCTGATTTTTAACCAGGTTATCCTGAACGATATCACTTTGCTGAGGATAACACAACAAGATAAAGAACGGATGCTTCTTGAATGCCAGCAGTCACCGGGACCATACGCTGCTATGCTTTGCCACTCAATGATACCTGATTACTTGCTACATGCATGGCGTGGTAAAGTGTCCTACCATGGTGGGCGGAACAAGGCTGCCTTGCCCAGAAACCTTCTGCAAAGGCTTCTGGAGTACCTACAGGAGCGCTTCATTGAGATGTCCCTGGAGGATTTCCTCTCAATCCCAGGACATGTTAACAAACTTTTCTAAGTAACTATACTGTCTGCGAATGCATCCCAAGTCCTCAGGGCAAATCAATCATTAAAAAACGCTTGCTTAAAAAACAATGTTTGCTATTTGCAAAGGTACACTCACCAGAGCTCCCTTCCATGGCGTCATTGTCTGGGATAGTTGCTTGTGAGGGCTGGGAGGAGGGTGATTCCGTCAGGGTGATAAAAAGCTCCTGGCTGTTGGGGCTCACGGAGTGCTGTGTGCTCTCTGCTAGGTCTTCCTCCTCTTCTTCATCTTCCCCGTCTGCATAATCCTCAGCCATGGCAGAGATTACAACCCCCACCTCAGAATCCACGATCAGGGGTGGGGTACTTGTGGCGCAGCCCCCTAAAATTGCATGCAGCTCAGCATAGAAGCGGCATGTTTTTCGACCTGCCCCGGACCTTCCGTTTGCTTCTTTGGTTTTCTGGTAGGCTTGTCTGAGCTCCTTAACTTTCACTCTGCACTGCACTGAGTCCCTGCTGTGGCCTTTATCCGTCATAGCCTTAGAAATTCTTTCAAATACTTTTTCATTTCGTCTTTTGGAACGCAGTTCTGTTAGCACTGAATCTTCTCCCCATATAGCGATCAGATCCAGTACCTCCCGTGCAGTCCATGCTGGGGCTCTTTTTCGATTCTCAGGAGACTGCATTGTTAACTGTGCTGATGAGCTGTGCGTGGTCACCTGTGATGATGAGCTCTCCACGCTGGGGAAGCAGGAAATGAATTTCAAAAGTTCGCGGGGCTTTTCCTGTCTACCTGGCCAGTGCATCCGAGTTCAGAATGCTGTCCAGAGCGGTCAGTGGTGCACTGTGGGATAGCTCCCGGAGGCCAATACCGTCGATTTGCGGCCACACTAACCCTATTCCAATATGTTAATCCCGATATTAGCGCTACTCCTCTCGTCGGGGAGGAGTACAGAAACCGATTTAAAGAGCCATTAAAATCGATATAAGGTGCCTCCTAGTGTGGACGGTTGTGGCGTTAAATCAGTTTTACACTCCTAAAACCGATTTAAACGCCTAGTGTAGACCAGGCTTTGGTTCCTTCCCAAACCAGCATTTGGTGAACAAGGAATGCACAGTTGAGTTCATCATTATGGCAAAAACAAAACAAAAAGACACTTAGAATTGTATCATTTGTATCATTGCTTAATGAAGTAAATTTGGATCTCTGCTTAGGAATGTGGTGCAACAACAGGAAGATATGCAGTAGAAGAAATAATAAAAGCAATTTATTTTATGTACTAATCAGTAGTAGTCACTTAGAATGGAGATATCATAGATAATATGGATAATCCATAAGGCACCACTGCCATCCATTATGGCTAGGTAAATTGTGGCACAGTACGAAATGTGGCTTTATTATGGTTTCATATATTGAGAGTCAGCAAAGTGAACTTTATGTATGGAAAATCTGTAATTCTGCTTTTGATTATACCAGTGTAAAGCCAAACTAACTTTTTTATGTCACTGGCATAACAGAGGTGAATCTGGCCTTCTGCCTCTTCTTTTAACCTTGCAAACAAAAAAGTTTAACTTTGTGAAATTCTGCTTCCCTATAGGAACTATAGCACTGACAGGAATAATGCTGCATACTTTTGTAGTTTAGAAGGGTAAAGAACATTTAAACAACCTCTAAATAAACAAACAGTTCCAAATTCATCCCTGATAGAATGCGAATGAAGTTGATGGAGCTTCACCGGGGATGACCACAGACCATTGTATTTTACATTTTTTAAATTTAAAAATCAAATTTTAAAGAGCACTGCTTTATAAAACTGTTCCTACCCAACTCCATGGAGCTACATCCGTTTTGAAATATCATGGGTGAAATCCTGGTCACATTGAAAGCTGTGGCAAAACTCTCATTGACTTGAGTAGGACCAGGATTTCACCTTATATGAGGATCTATTTTCCTTTTGGTAGACAATCATAGCTTCTATGCTAGTGATTTTGCAGATTCATCCTTGCCATAAAGAGAAATGTGAAATTCTGCCTCACCTGTGTCCTGCATAGTGTTGGGTGTCAGAAGAAGGCCCTTCTAAAATCTCACTTCTTCTGTAAGCATAAAAGTTTTGTTGTCAAACTAAGAAAAATCTGAAAAATCAGAGTGTATTTTTACTGAAACATTAGCATTAGCAAGATTTTTTCTTTAGTGAGTAATAATAATGAGATGCTGGTAACGTGCATCTGAGGGTCTCATGGCACTTTACAAACATTAAGTAAATAAGGCCCTGATTGTCTCCTCTGCTTCTGTAAGCATAGAGAAGCATGGTCCAAAAAGGCTGTCTTTGGAGTATAGGGAGTATGGATAGTGCCAGCTCTGTGGCACCATCTCCCAAATGCTCTATGATCCTAAGGAAGTTATCTATATCAGAGTCTTCCAGTGTGGGATTTGGGGTATGGGAGTAGGTGATGGGGAAGAACAGCTCTCACTGGATGCTTGAAGCATCATTAATTCCCTTTGCATTCCTCCCTATTGCCTATGACAATGTCACACCCACAGGAATTGTTCTGCCAACAAAGTTGAAGCCCATGTAGCAAAGCAAAATGAATTCCCCTCTGCACAACTAGGCATTCACTTCCCCACAGATGTAAAGAGTTGTGAGACTATATTCTCTTTCCCTACCGATAGGACAACTAAGCCTCTCCACTGAGCGGGAGATCTGGTTAAACCCTCTCCCCATAATCCCCAGAGTTTGCTGGTCATCTTGTCAACATCCCACAAATATTTTGGCAGGAAGGTATGATCTGACTTAAGCCTCATAACTCACCTCTTAGGTATGCATCATTAAATCCATTTTACCAATGGGCAAATGGAGGCACAGACAGTATGATAGCATTCTCATATATGTTTGCATTATATTTCTATTTATGTATTGTATATCACAGTTCTATCTGTGTCATGTTTTGTTGAGTATTATAAAATTAAATAAAAACTTTTTTAACATAGTAAAAGCAGGAGATGAGTCAATATCCAGAGCCAACATGTGTGAAAATGAGATGGAGATGAGCAATGATGCACTGGTAAGCCTGAAAGGGTCTTTGCAAACTCTGAAAATCCAGCATCTTTCTTCAACTCTTAGGAAATGTAGTCACTCAAACTCATGCCAGTAAAACTTGTGGTGCAATCCCATCTTCAGTCTATACACAAATATATATTCTCTCTATATAGACTAATGCAGTGGTCCCCGCTAAAAAAATCAACATTTATAATCAGTTGTATGCACCTCTGTGCCTACCTATCCATCTCCCTCTCTTGGTTCTTATAACATGTCCACCATAATAATCTCTGAACACCTGTGTGGAAATTGTTGGCAAATGTTCCATTTTTAAATGGCAGCTATATATTACATCACACCCAGAATTCCAGTGAACACGTCTGTTTCTCACAGTTTAAATACACTGCAGATTCCTTTTCAGCTGAACATGTATTGAACTTATTAAAGTTAAAGTGAACAGGCAGTTCTTCATAATACTACCTCACACATGGGACAGCTTAATGGCGTTGCAATTAATATATGCATAAGTACAACCTGCATTATCAGTGATAAAAGACAAGTTAACCTCTTGATTACATATAATTACACAATATAAATTCCTGTAACTAGTGCAAGCATGAAAGATAGCCTGTAACCTTTGCAGTATATAGTGAGGGTTCACTGTAGTTCCTTCCAAGCACACAGCTGATCTCCATTTGAGCATTTTCACAGTAAACAAACTGTTTATTAAAAATAACTTCTAGGGAAGTCACATGGTCACATTTTCTGCTGATGTAGAGTGGTGACTTGAATAGGAGTTGCACCATTTTACTCCAGCAAAGAATTTGGCCCAGCAAAGAATTTGGTCTACAAATTAAACCAAAAGCAGGGATATTTTAGTTTAGTTAAATAAAAATGGGGTGTCACGAAAGGAGTTTTGAAGAACTATTGCTTTATGGAAATCAAGCATAGATGTCCTTCAATTAGAAAAATGAATATAGGTTGAACAATCCTGGACTTTAAGCACAGTCTTAGCATAGTTCTAACTGCAATTAAATGGAAATAATTTAAAACTGTAAAACTCCAAAGAGAAAAAAAAAACAAAAAAAAACCCTCACATACATGAAACCAGCAGATATAGAGCCATTTTGTACAGTTCAGTAGGCAAGCTAACATGAAGTTAATAGTGACAATTGTTTTAAATTGATTCAAATAACAAATACACATTTCAGAGATTATGAAGTTTTTCACTGCATTTTTCTTTTTATCTTTAAAAGAAAACAATGCTAATAGTTTCCTTTTTCCTACACTCAATTACTATTTACTACTTTCTTGATGTGGACTTTCAAAATACAAAGAAGGTTTGGCAAGTTTTCAAAGTCTTTCTTCAAAGTCAGCTCTTAAGTACTTTTTATAAAAACATGAAGAATACTTCTTACTAAAGAGAATTGATAATGTACTGCTTTCATTATTTGTATATGAAATACTGTCAGATAAATGCACATGTATTCATTTGTTTGGACCTTCTCTGTTAACCTTGTGTATGAAATCGATTTAAGAAAATGAAATTGATCGTAAGAGTCAGTAACATAACAATCCTTTCTACCAAAAGCTGCTCCAGACGTTATAGACTCAGATTTTCAAAGAAGAAAGTTACTGTATTTGCAAGTTTAGAGTCAAACTTGGCAGTTTTTCCAACAGAGTGGTCAGAAGCAGGAAAAAAAATAAACATATGTTTCCAGGATTTTTTTTCCAGCTATCATAGAAAAGAATGGTACAAGTTTGTCACAACCCTTTTAGAAAGTTATTTATGAAACCATATACCTGAAAATAATTGAGCTAATTCATTGCTAATTAATTAGTTAATAATATGTATGCAGCATTTGTAAGATGTGAAGCACTTTATAAGTGCTGTGTGTTACTCTTTTGAGTTGTTAACGGTAGAATTTAAAATTAACATGAATCAAAGCAAGCCAACTATGCCCTACCCTGCACAACTACAATGTAAACTAATCAAATTGATTTTGTGTCATCTGCAGAGTCACATAAATCTGTTTATAAACAACACAGGTTGCAGGAGGGGATCAAATTCAGAAGTGATTTGAAGGTATTGCAAAAGTACCTGTAAGTGTGAGTGCAAGAGAGTTTGTGCTGCTTACACACTGAGGGGCCTAAAAATGGTACAAGTTAAAGTAGGCAAGGGAAGACCAGCTTTTAACTTACACCTCCTTACACCTGTCAGTTACTTTTCCTACTGCACCTTTTTCATCTGGCCCCTCAGCATGTGGTTTACAGCAGATTAGATTCCCTGGGCCAAAGTCATCCCTAGTTTGATTCAACTGACTTCAACAGAGTGACTTAAGAGTCAAACAAGGGATGACTTTGGCCCAGGGAATCTAATCTGCTGTAAACCACATGCTAAGGGAATCTAAATTGGTATAAACCAAACCTGTATACCCACTTATGATGAGCAATTCACATCACCTTACCTATCGCCTCTGAATGGCACCCTGCTTTGTAAACACATAGACTTAACTTTTCAATAGAAATTGTAAGAATTGTAAATTGTGAAGAAGAATAGAATCATAGGTCTAGAAGGGACCTCAAGAGGTCATCTAACCCAGCCCCCTGCACTGAGACAGGACCAAGTACTTCTCAAAAATTGTAATAATAAACAATATTAATACCTAACTCTTATATAGTCCTTGTACAGCAAATATAAATATTTGACTGCATCCCTCTCCTCTGCACTTTTCATATGTCACTTGTCTTCTTAGTTTGTAAACTCAAGATAGGGACATGGGTGAAATCCTGACCCCATTGAAGTCAAGAGGGTTTTTGCCATTGACCTCACTGGGCCAGGATTTCACCCTGTTTCCTTGCATATGTTAGTAAAGAGCTTAGCTCAGTGGGCCCTGATCCAGATTGTGGTTTCTGGATGTTACCATGATATATTTGTTAAATAAGTTATCAGGAGAGCTGAGGTGTGTGGAAGAGGAATTCTTATAACCAAATGTGGGTCTTCCCTCGGTGGTCCCAAGGAGCCTCGTTGTGCCTTTCAGTCACCTCATCATTCATTCCATGTCCCCTCCCTTAGAGAAAAAGTAGCAGTCACTGAAATGACAGCAAGGCACCTCTAAGGGCTTCAGACTGCAAAACCTTACACAGACATACAGTAATTCTTATTCCAGAAACTGCTCCCATTGACTTCATAAGCACTACTTATATGAGTAAGGATTACTTCAGGTAAAAAGGTAGTGTGGTCCAGTGAATAGGACACTAGACAGAGGACACAGCAGACCTAGGCTCTATTTCTGTATACCCATTCACAATGTGCAATTCACACCACCTTAGATATCACCTCCGAATGGCATCCTGTTTTGTAAAGACATGCATTTAAGAGTTAAGTATAAATTGCAAATGTGCCGAATCATAAATCTAGGCTCTAACTTGCTGTGTGACTTTGGGCAAGTCACTTCACCTCCTTGTGTCTCTGTTTCTCCTCCCACCTTTTCTCTCTCTTGTCTATTTGAGTGTAAGCTCTTTTGGGCAGGGACTGTCACAATGGGGCACTGATCTCAGATGAGGCTCTACTGTAATGCAAATAATTAGACCCTAAATCTGTAATGACACTGATGTGTGAAATCCTATTGCCTCCATCCATTACCCTTAACACTTACTTTCGTCTCCTAAAGCTGAAAATACCAGCTCTGCAGCACTGCTGGCTCCATCCCAAGAAGCCAGAGGTCACTTCAGAGCCAGTTCTACTAAGGGGCAATAGATAGTGCTGTTGCCTGGGCCTTTTTCACTATTTTTTTTTAATAAAAACTAAACTGAAACTTATGCTAATTGAGAGCACAAAGTATTTCAAAGAGTTATAATATATTCTTATGACAGGAATTATGTTATGCATAATATAAACAGCTGTATTTAAGGAAGATAATAGTTTAGCTCCAGGAAGTAACCACTAAAGAAGCACTCTCCCCCCCTCAATTAATGAAAATAAAACTTATGCATTATCATAGATAAGGGAAGATTAGGGGATGAAGTAACATACACTATTGGATTTGCTGCACCAAAAAGAATTAAAATTAATACTATAGGGCTTTTTATTATCCAGTGTTTTCATACAAACTGGATCACAAAACATTGTACAGAGAGCAGAGGGAGGGAGGGAAGGAGAGGCAGAGGCATGGGGAAACAGATCAGTTATCAGCTGAGATTTAATATGAAGCAGTAAGACTGTACCATGAGGCAGGAGTTACAGAGTGGAAGACTCACACCAACAAAGGCAAAATTTTGAGAAGAGACGGAAACGGCTGGTGTTAAATGGACAAAATGAGGAAAGAAGTAAAAAGAAGAGGAACCAAATTCTTCTCATGGTTACACCAGTGCAACTCCACTGACATCAGTGGGTGTAACTGAGTGGAGCCGAGCCACATAGCCTGGAATAAGCACAGAAAGGGTTGGAAAACAAATAGGGTGATTCGGATCTGGAAGCTGAAATGAATGGGGAGCTACTGGGGGAGCTGTTGGACAAGTTGTCCCTTAGGCTTTAAGAAAGCGAGCTCCCTCCAAAAGACAAAAACCTGCACATATTCAGTTTTATAAAAGGAACTATGATGACAAATGCAGACCTTAAAGCCCCATCACACAAGGAGTTGCTGGCACATCCATTTGTTACCTTCATGCAGTCTATTCTCCTTTTGATCTATGGGATATTTGGCATACAAGTCTCATTAGCATTAATAGGAGTTACCAGTCTCCCCTCACATTGTGAGAACAGACATCAACGTGTTTTGTCCAGGACAGGGGCTGAACTGAAAGCTTGCTTGCAGATCCTACAGCACCCTTTCTGGACACTGCCAGGCAGTTGCTAAGCCAGACACAGCAACACCCTCTGTTCCACATTACTCACCCCCAAGGCTGTGCTAATAGTCACCGGTATGCAGACTGATTGAGGCACACCCTTCCCTCGGCAACTGTAGTTCATTACCTCTTCAAAGGAGTAAGGCGGAAACCCATGCTGAACCCTGAAATACTGCAGTCATCCCGCAGATGATTCCACCCTTTGCATAGCCAGAGCCCCCTGTGCACTGCCAACACAGAATGGCAGGGTGTCTATCCATCAGCAGCAGAGGGGGAGCCACCTAACTGCTCTGCACTAACTGTAGTTAAAGAACCTATCCTCCACCCATATGTCTTTATCACACAGACTATATTTGCTTAGACTACCCGTCCCCCCCATTAATCAAATACATATACACAATAATCAATCTATCCCTACTCACTTTGACTGTCAGACTGTCTCTGAGAATCAGGGGGCTCAGGGAACACTAGCTGGTGTCCTTGCTCCTTCATCATCTTCCTGGTCCAGCATGCTTATGTCCTCCTGAGCCTCACAGCTCCTATGTCCTCTTCTTTTCAGGGCTCCTTATTTCATGTATGTCTTCCCCCTCAGGCAAGTATCATGGCAATGCTGTGTAGCATAAACATACCTGGAACATCCTGCTAACCTTGTCAGAGGTGTACGTAACATGCCACCAATCTCAGGCCAACACCTGAATCCCAGGTTGAGAATGCCAAACTCCTGCTCAAAGCCCATTTAGGTGGATCTGAATTTACTGCTGTATGTGTGTCATGCCCATGTTTTCTAAGCGTGCTCTTCATCTCCTGAGGGAAGGAGAGAGAGAGAGAGAGAATTTATTAGCCAGATCATCAGTGGGAATGTACGTATGTGGAAGGACCAAGGGGTAAATGTTGTCCCCACCTCAAGAACTGCAGATGGCCCCTGGCAGATGTGATTTCACTGTATGGGGAGGGGGAAGGATTTGGAAGTAAGGCAGAGGGTACTCACTCTTACAAGATGGAAGCTCTACTCCGTGGTGGATATCTGTAAGACAGCATGCAGCAGGCAGAGCCCAGGTGGGCCCGAGGACCCTCCTGCCTTTCTCTTAATTCTTACCTACGTGTGGGGGGGGGGGTAGTGGGGGTTAAAGCTTTTCGTCACCCTAGTGCATTTGCTCACTACCCAGTCCAGCTAAATGGGCTGGGTGCCGAATTGGGGATTTGCCTCCAAAACTGTATTAGCATTGCTGGCCTACACCCTGCAATAGAAATAGAACCAGAGCCTAATGCCTGGCTCTGTAGCTGCTAACCCCACCCCAGCTTTAAGGTGATGAAAGACAATACATTCAGAACAAAATCAGAGATGTTTAGTTCTGAAAGTTACAAAACCAACATGTTAATTTCTGGATTTTTAACACCAGCTCAGACTATCATAAAATGCAAAAGATCACATTAAATAAACCATTCTTTCCAGCTCCGCATCAGGGAAACCCGTACAAAACTTAAAATAAAACTCTATTTCTCCAGGCATGCACAGTCTTGTGCAGACATCAGTAGCGTGCAAACTAGACACACTTTTATTGAATCTCACCCTAAATTACTTTCAAAAACAGTTTCTTCATATTTGTTTGGTAGATTTTGCAGTCTCTTCCTCTTTCTCTATTTTCAGACAGCTTTGCCTAATGGGAAATGGATATACAAATTTAGATCTTTTTACAGTTACTAAGGCTTTAAAAACTGATCTGTAAAAAAGAATCCAGTGGGTAGGTGGAGGGTGGGGAACGGACACATATGTAACTTTGTTCTGTAATCCCTGCTAGAGAAAATGTTCAAATAGTCATTTTGAAAAGTTGCACTGAGTACATAGACAGCTGTTCCTCATACATACTGGGAATGTTTCTTTTAAATTCCTAAGGACACAAGAGTTTGAAACAAAGCCAGTACCTCTAGAAATGTCAAAAACTAAATACACCCCATACTGATGCTTTCACTGTCCCAACAAACTCTCTCCCACAACTAAAACATTAAAACTTTTACCCCATATCCCACATTGTGAGATTAGGCCAATAACTAATGTTCTATCCAAGCAAAATACATTTTGTCATTGCTTGAAAATTTTACCTTTCACAGAAGTATAGTATTTCTGACCAGCAGGGAACATATGTCAACATTATCTATTATTACACAATTTCAGGACCAGAAAGGGAAGGTGGGTGGTGGATGTTAATAACAACTTAAGCGATTTTCTAAGAGAGGCATTTGAGAAGTACAAAGCCAGAAGTTTGAAATGTTTTTGTCTGATTGTAGCTGTGTCAGCAACCTGCCCCCTCCACTAGTGCAAACCTAATTCTGCCTGTGACCTAGTGCCCAGTTCTCTTTTTCAATCTGAGCCAACACTTTGCTAAACTGGAAAGTTTGAAAAATACCTTAGAAAACTTCTCCACCAAAGAAAGAAAAGAAAAACAAAAACATATGACTAGTCCCGATGAAAATGACTCCCACTCACTACGGCAAACACTGTGATCATAAGAGATAGAAGCTTCTTATTTTTTAGTATTATTTTTACTTTTAATATATTAGATCAACTATTTATGTTTCTGTGTGTGTGCGTGTGTGTACACTATTACTGTCTTTGGCTGTACAGTGCCTTCAAAATAAGAATAATTTAAGGACTCATACTGAATGTGGGAAGGATTGGGCCAGTATGGCAGACTAGTAGGTGAGGAAGGATTATTACGGCATGGTATCTGAAAGCAGTGGGTTCTAGTCCCTGTTCTGTCACAGATTTCCTGTGTGACCTTGGGCAAATCACTTATCCTCTCTGCACCTCCCTTCCCCATCTGTAAAATGTGGGGATAATAGCACTTCCCTGCCTTGCAGGGGTGCTGTGAGAATAAATACATTAAAGATTGTGAGGCATTCAGATACTACAGTAAAAAAGGCCATATAAATACCCAAGATAGAGAGATAGCAAACTGCAATGGATAATTACCACACATGTGCAAAATGTAACTTTGATAGGCAGACACAGAGTGCTGAAGCAGCACACTCAGGCCCTGGGGGTGGAAGTGCTTTGTGTCACTCAGAGCCAGCTTCAAGAGCCTGCATCCTGGACTTTTCAGAGGCTCCTGGGGCAGATTCACTGCCCTGCTGTACTCTCTTTGCACCACTTAAGGGCTGCTTTAGTCATTTTCAAGGTGGCTCTGCAAACATTTCTGGCTTGAATATTTGGGAGACTTTCCACCAACATCCTTGCAAACCAACAAAACATGAACACTCATAGAAAATAAATCTAACCGATCTCAAACAGCCCCATGAGTTTGTGATGATTCAAACATTCATTCCCACTTTTCAATATTTGCCCATTGTTGTTCTGGATTCTAGAGTTAATAAATGTGGGGGGGAGGGGGGGGAGAGAGAGGAAAGGAGGGGATTTGTGTCACTTATCCCCAAGGAAAGCAGTCTCATGTCACCTTTCTGTGTGCCGGGAGATCCACGCCAATCAGGCTCTGGAGCAAGTAGGGTCTCATGTCATGTTATCTGTGAGCAGGAAGTCTTCACATCAGCAGAAGCTACAGTTCTAAGTGACCCAGGCGCAACTCTGGATTGCACTAAAGGAACTAGCAACATGCTTTTCATTAAATGAGTATTTTTTGTGTAGAGGACATGAAGGACAGCAGAAGTCAAGTGCAGGGCACTCCATGAATTTACAGATGCTGGAGGGGGAGAAATAAAATGTCAGTTTCCCAGAAATGGCTGGTCACAAAAGACACATGTATGACTTTGCTGGGTATGTTTCTGAAATAAAATATGTTATTTTGTTGCCATGAACTCCAGTCTTCAATAAATATCTTTCACTGGCCACTTTCTGTGCCATTCCCAGCACAGGGGGCCATAACTTTGAGCCAAACCTTAGCTGCTGAAACAGTCCTTGGAGGCCATAGGCACCCAGGTGTAGGACAGTGCAGGTCTGTCTGTTCTGTCTTGCAGTGGAGACCAGACCAATACCTAACAATCCTGGGACTGATCAGGGCCATGTAAAGGTGGCTTATAGCTTCCTTTGTACCCCATCCCCAATTCCCCTACCCCTAGATTGGTAATAGGTGCAGCATGAGCAGTCCCCAGGGTCTGGCCCATTGTCCTTCTATTTGTATGGGACTGATAGTAAATCTTTTTCAGGACCTTTGTAAAATATGCTAGGGGCCTCACACTGTGTTTCAAGATGTGAATTTGTTTGAGGATTTAAAAAATAATAATAATAATAATTTCCTTTCCATAACAGGCCAATGTCAAGGTTGCAGGGCCCAAAATGTCTCACCTACTATTTCCTCTCTCATATTTTGTCTGCAAAATCCATGTGATTCTTTATAGGTGCCACCACTCCCACAAAAAAATATCCTTCAGGATATTTATTTCCCTCAAAATACAAATTATTCTGTTCCTCAGTAGTTATTTGTTTTGCATACAGTTACACAGCTGAATCAAAAGCAGCAAGATATGAATAAATATATAAATAATGGAAACACTGAGGTGTAGTTTCTCATGTTTAACGTAACACAGGGGAATACATTTTTATAGCAACCCAGTAAATGTTGTAAACTGATGTTTTCAATTGCAGTGACTCAGAATTAACTTCTAACTGATATCTAAACTAGTTGCAGCTTTTTATAGTCTCATGCTTTAAAGCCATAATGATTTTTTTCATCAGCTGTAACAGAAGAAATTATATTTTACTAGGAGTTAGTAGAGGTAAACCATCAAAAAAGTAAAACTGAAACCACTTATAAATGATTATTTTTGTTCCACATAACTTCACTGAGTGATATAGAGGCCATAACCCTTTTACCTTATAGGAATGTATATGCGTAGTTCATTACAAAAGAGTGTATATTGTTTGCCAATACTTAGGGCATGTGATAATTAAGGGAAAATATACCAAGAAATGTAAGAAAAATAAGATTCTCCTTTCTTGTAATGGTAATTCAAATATTATTTAGCCAAAGCAGAGATTTTTTTGTGCCTTTTTTTAACAGAAACTGATATCCCCCCAAAATAACGCCATTGGCACACACAACCCCATTCCCCCTTACAAATAATCCAGGTCACGTCTTTTTTTTTTTTTTTTTTTTTTAAATGAGAGAGCAGAAAATACCACCATCTGAAGGTCAAAGTTTCTTGCTGATTCTTCCATGAGAGGGACACTTTGTGGGATCCTGGAATGAGGAGTGTACACCTTGCAGATTATGACTGGACAAACCTACTGACCCTGGAATGTCTTCTAATTTTTTATTATTATTCATTATTTGTATTACAGTAGTGCCCGGAGGCCTCGACTCAGATCAGGGACCCATTATGCTAGCCACTGCAGAAACACAGAGTCCCTGCTGCAAATTGCTTAGAATCTAAATAGACAAGGCAGACAAAGGGTGAGAGGGGAAACAGAGGGTGCATCTATCCTGCAAATAAATGCATGTCAGCTGACTCTAGGGTGACCAGACAGCAAATGTGAAAAATTGGGACAGGAGTGGGGGTAATAGGAGCCTATATACGAAAAAGACCCAAAAATCAGGACTGTCCCTATAAAAATCAGGAACTTTGGTCACCCTAGCTGACTCGGCTTGTGGAATTCAGGCTACAGGGCCGCTTAATTGTTGTGCAGACGCTTGGGGTTGGGCTGGAGCCTGGGCTCTGGGACCCTCCCTCCTCGCAATTCAACAGCCCTGTAGCCTGAGCCCTGCAAACCCAAGTCCGTTGACACAGGCCAGCTACAAGTGTTTAATTGCCGTGTAGAGGCATGGAAAGGTGAATGACATGCCCAAGGTTCAACAGCAGGTCTGTAGCAGATCTAGGAGTAGAACACGTGTCTCCTGACCCCTACCCCAGTGCCCATAACCACTAGCCCACACTATTTCTCAAAGCTGTTCTTCGGGCTCCCCAGCATCATTATCAGTCATAGCACATTGGCTAACCTCCCCCATTCCCACACCATCCACACCTACATTTTTCAGAGGGTGTCACAGGCCCAGACCACAAACACTGATGAAGATACAAACTTTATACTCCTATAGCCAGCAGAACCCAAACACCTGGATTCAAATGCTTCTGAACTTGGAGGTTTAAAATCCAAAACTGAAGAGATGACTTCTTAGGTTAGAGCTGTGAACTCTGATATGAACCAGGATCTTGGGTTTGGATCCAGGTTTTTAATTTGGGCCCCATCTCTAGTTTTAAAAATAAAAATAAAATTAAAAAAACGGGATAAAAAGAGATGAAAAGATAATTGCAGAAACTTAAAAGCCACTGCTGCATTCTTTTAAAATTACAAATTAAGCTATAAGTGATTCCAAACTATGCTGTTTTTATTAAAAATGACCTAATAATCTCATCTTCCTTTCCTTTCTTTTATTTTGGAATTTATTCTATATCCTGGTAATCACACATAGAAATTACACAACACTGCACTGGATGCTCCTGACAATATAAACACAATTGTTTATCCAGAAGCATTATAGGTTCATGCAAAAAATGGCATTTAAAGCTTGTGGTCAGATCAAGAAACCACAAGTATAATTGTTTGTTTATCCAGCCAAACATTACTGTGTAGTGTATGTTTATGGGGTTGGTTTCCCCCCGCCGTATTTATTTATTTATTTATAATCCGTTTTAAATTAGAGTTATAGAGTGAAAATAAATGATTAAAGGCAAACAACTTATGTCAATGCATGTGGAAGGATGTTTTAGTATGTAAATTGTTTCCTTTGTCGTGGCTTATATTTCTTGTTTTTATGCTTCCATAGAGGCTCCATGATAACAGAGCCCTTTGGTGGAATTTCTACATATTTTCTCTTTAGTTCAGGGCAGCTGGTTTCTTTCCTCTCTGAGGAGAAAGCTGAAGTATATTTATCACTCCAACAGTGACTCAAAACAAACAGGAAGTCTTCATCAGCAGACTCCTGGGCAAGGCAGATACTAAGGTACTGGCAGAAAGGAAACAGAGGCCTTCGTCTGTGGGAGTCAGACATACACAGTATATTGCAGTTACAGCAGATAACTAGATTAGAGATCCACCAAATTATTTTTAAAGTCTTTTTAAAAAAGAAGAGAGATCAAGATATTTGCAGGGCTTACTGATACCGTGGGTTCTTGTGAAGTTTCCCACCAAATTGTAGTTTGTCAGAGGAGTATGAACTGCCCACCAAGTGCCTGACACTCTTGATGAACCTGTGTGCAAAAGGAAACCTGTAAGTGAGCTATTCTGAGAGTTTTCACTTTGATCTGGTTGCTTAGGAAAACCACTCCTTTAGTCTGAATAATTCCTTCTTTTAAAGCAGGGCTTTCCGGTAGGGCTGGCCTTCTCATGACTGTAAGAGAGAGAGAAAAAAATCAGAAAGTGTTAGTTATTAAAATGAATATTGATATTTGAAGCTAGTTTTTAAAATTACGTGTGTTTCCACAATTGTGAGTGTATCAGGCATCGATCCACACTGAAACTTTATTTCCATGGGTGACTGGAGAAGGCCAGAGAAGTGGAATCACAGTACTGCTAAAATTCATATATATATATATATATATATACACACACACACATGGGCCAGCAGTGACTTTATCAATCCTCATCTTCTGCAGAATACAATGCCTCACTCTGATGCCCTAGGATTGATTAGGGCAAGGATGGGCAACTTTAAAGCAGCACAGGGCCACAAAATCCACTAAAACCCTTTGGCAGACCATACTTTTAAGCGGCTACATATTACATAACTCATAAATGTTTGCTACAATATGGCATGTTAACATACAATTAACCATGAATTAACAGTGCAAACTGAAGTTCTTAAATATAAAATCCCTTATTGCACAACCTTAAAAAGGATTTAAACAAAAAAGAGTTTAATTCTCTGCCGATGTGCAGAGAATTAATACATGAAAACAAAACATCAGAACATCTTTCTTAATGTTTTTTCTCACCTGCTCCCAGTCTCTGCCTCCACTCTATTTCCCCATGGACATAGGCTCTGCCATGTGGGGTGGAGTACAGGACTAGGAGCAGGACCCCATGTGCTGGATTGCAATGCCACTCAGATTTGGCTTGGCCACCCCTCCATTATGCCAATAGGAAAGAGACTCTGCCATTACACCACCCAGCTCTGGTTACGTCCTCCCCACTGGTGGCGATATGCCCCAACCTGCCCACTACTGGCTGGGCCTAGCCAGAACCTGACTGGCTCTCAGCTCCCAAGCAATCAGCCAACAGGGAGGCAGTAAATGGAGCTGTGTGGGGTGGGGTGGAGTCAGAGCCTGCGTTGATGGAGAAGCACAGCCGAAAAGAACAGTCTGAGGCAGCAGCAGCTTTACTAAAAGACTGGGCCCTAAGCAATCCAGCTCAATCTTAAATAAAGAAACAAAGAAAGAAAAATCTGGGGCTGTGACTCTGCCTGTGGGCATGCCAAATAAAATTATATGGCAGCCCCTGGGCCACCAGTTGCCCACCCCTGGACTGGGGAACTATTTGACACATTTACGATTCTTTGTTTGTTTTAATAATATTTTCCCCGATATCAAAACATTATTTAAGATACTACAGAACACCTTAAAAAGAGAGGGGGAAAACAGCCCATACATACCAATAACCCCTTCTCCAACAAAATACAATGGAGGACCAATATTGGTAGTAAACTACAGATACCACTCAAAACTCATTAGCAAAGACTGCTCAGAGGCCTCTAAATTACTTTTGGTTAAATACCTATAGTCTCCATTTAAAAAAAAAATGTTATGAAGCTCCAGTCCAGCAAAGCATTTAAGCACATGTTTAACATGAAGCATCTGAGCAATCACATTGGCTTCAATGGATCTACTCACATGCTTAAAGTTAACTGATCCGCTGGACTGGGACCCAAGATACTGCATTTCAGGATCAGTGTAGGCTCATAGCACTGAGACCTATGTCATCCAACCCCATGTAGGATAGTCTGTAGGAATAACTTTCTTCACAGTTAGAGAAATCAAAGCTTCATACTGTCTTATTTCAGTGATAAAATTTATTTTGGGCCCAAGCTCCTGGGTTGGCAGGAAGTGGCAATACTGTAGTGATCCCCTCCTTCTACCCTCACAAAGTATGGGTAGAAGGAGGGCAACATGCTCAGCCCCTCACAGAAGAAAAATGCCTTCTATTACTCTTGTGCAATCCCATCTGGCTGGCTCAAAAACAAGCACTGAAGGACCCATGTCCCAGAGGAAGCCATCTTTGGAACCAGAAGAACAAATGATTCTGGGGGACCTGTGGAAGGATGGGTCCACCAACGGAGGAAAACTGGATGCTCTCAAAAATATTCACACAGATTCAGGAAAGCTGAATGGGGGTGATTAAGTCTTCCAGTCTCAGCCTTCTCTCTACTTCCCCTCACTGTTCCAATGGCCTTTCACAGTCACCAAGCCAAGCTGGTGAAAACCTCTCAGGAATGGAAGCTCAGTTGGTTCCCTTGGCACCCATCACTGTCACTCCAGGTTCACTGTCCACTACGAACTAACAGGTCCTATTAAATCCCAGCTGTGGCCTACCTTTTACCCTCACAATGCAAGAGTACCTCTTCCACTTGACTGAACATTTGCTCTGCATTGCATCATGGATTTGGTCCTCAAAGTCTCCTGGCAAGTCTGGGATAGCAAGTGTTGTGTTTATCAGTTTTAGGGCTCTAGCTCTCAGACATCCTTGCTCTCAGTTTCTTCCATTTAAGCCTCCTGAAGTGTCTTCTAGAATAGTGGCTTTTCTGTTTCATTCACAAACAGCTATGAAGCCACCTCTTTCCTTCCTACTAGAATTTAGGAAGTTGCCATTATCTCTAACTCTCCCTGGAGCAATGTGCTTGTCTTTTTATGATAACCTCATGCATCTTCCAGAAGCTTCTCAGTTTATTGACATGCCTGCTCCCCATTCATCTCTCTTAATTCAGGCACATGCAGACACACACTCCCAGCAGGTTGCCATTTTCATTGTATGCCCGTATTCCCTTTTAACTGACTTGTGCCAAACTCATTAACCATCAGCTTAGCAACAATTTTCAGCAGATACTTTGTTCTAACACATTTGGTTATGATTTCACATTCCTTAATACTTTTTTCAGAGTTGGGCATGTGCACAATGCTGTCACTGTAAGTTGTGTAAAAATTGCAGGCCCCAGGCACAAATTAGGTAGGTGAATCCTTTTGCAGATCAGTCAGCTACTCCCTCAAGTCTGACTCTAATAACACGTTGCACTTTTATTGCACCTTCCATCTAAGCACCATACAAAGGTGTTCAAGCACTATTGTCCCCAAGAAAATTAAGTCATTGAGAGATGAAGTGATTGGCTCAGTCACATAGGAAGTCAATGGCAGAGCTGGAAACAGAACCCAGCTCTAATAACTCACAGTCCAATGCTTTAGCTACGTCATCGAACTTCAGATAAATTTTCCGGCATTAGGGCCAGATTATCTGCTGTGGCTAGCCTGGGGCTATAAGACTCAAGTTGGGAACAAATTAGCAGCTCACATGTGCTGGCTGACTGGCAAAGGTTTACTAGCTGGAGTGCAACACATTTCAGCCACACCTCTTTCCCACACCCAAAACACTCCTCTTTGCCCCTGATGTGCCCTATGCAATTAAAGCTGTGGGGAAGGGAATATGGAAGCCAGCTACACCATATCTCTGCTGGGGGAAATCAGCTTGTGGGATACAGCCAGTCTGAACTCCCTTTGTGCTTCCTGAATGGCACCAAAGAAGCCAAGCAGGACAGAGCCCAGTTCCTTAAAGTGAAAGAAAGTCTTGGTGATCTCATTATCTGGTCTACAAATAACCATACATAAAATATTTGATACCACAGGCCTTTTGAAGCTGTTGTTTCAGTGCTATAGAAGTATTGGTACCAAGGATGAAAATATTCTAATCTTGATTGGTTGGCTGAAAGTAATTTTTCCCCTGTATTGCTATCTGTCATCTTGTTGCTTCTTCCCTCATCTACTTTTGTTTCTATTTTAATTTGAGCTACTTTATGTAGCGACCCCACGCTGAACTCGTCACTCTGCAGTATATTGCACAGTGTCCAAAAATTCTTATTCTGGAAATTTGCCAATGTGTCATGCTGTACTGAACTTAAGATGCCATTCTGAATCTGTACCACCCATCTACCTGACAACTGGCTCAGAATGAGAAATAATACATGGAACAAAAAAAAGAAAAATAAAAAAAAAGAAAAAAAGAAAAGACAGAGACAGCCTCAGGAAAAGAATCCACATGCATACTTACACATTTAATTGACTTTAACCAAAGCCCCGTTTTTAAAGGAAGTATTTTCAAAATGAATACTGATATTTAAATCACAGTAGTAACAGAGGGTCAAAAATGAAATTGGGAGTGGTGAGGGGACACGCATTTGGAAGCCAGAAACAAAGCTTGGCAACTGAAAGCAGCAAGAAAAGTGTTATGCATGCAACTGCTTAAGTCTTGCTTGACTTTGTGATGACAAAAAAAAAAAGTGTCTCTTTTTCTCAGCTCAGTGATTACAGCAAACCCACAGTGCCAGCTTCAGACTGGCAAGGCAACTAGCATTGCACACAAAAACAAATTCACTGGTTGTTTTTTTTATGCTTAGATTGGTTTAATTGTGAAGGTCTCTCACACTCACCCATTTCCTCTCCATCATTTGAGGGATATTTCTCCTTCTATTGTCCTTCTTTAAAGCTAACAAAATAGTAAACAAACAAGGAATGAGAAAAGTATATTCCATGTGTGAAACAAATGTAGATTATGCCCCTCATAAAACTCACCAGGGTTTAAGAGCACCAGTGAAAGAAGTACAGCAATGCTACTGCTGCTGAGAGTTAGTTTGTCATACCTCATAGCCCTGAGAGGTGTTGGTACTGCTATTTAATTGTCAGAAGATGAAAGTATTTCCAAGAGAGGCACTTTCCATCCTGTCTTTCTCTTTAGAATCCGACATTTCTGATACCCTCCCCTCCACACACACACACATTCCATCCAGTTGTTCCAACTGAAAGAACAAACAAAACAAGATAGATTTATTTAAAGAGATCTGAACCCTTAAGATACTTTAGCCTGCAGAGCCCTATTCTGACAATACTGAATATTAAGAATTGCAATTTAGACATAACAGTGTTGGATCAAAGGTCCACTTTTTAGATATGGAGAACTGTGGTTCATCTATCTGGATTATTAGCATATTATAATTTTTCTTGAACAGATACACTAACTTCAGACAATGCAGAGGAAATGCTGCTTCCTATTTATGTTTGAGCTTACCCACATCAGCCCTCATGAGAGGTCCATTCCAACAGGTCCACAAGGATTGTCCATTATAATGTATTGTGTGCCCAACGGAGACAAGTAGACATTGTAGCATTTGGGAGACCTGCAGGAATGCACTCTGTACTTTTCAGTAAGAACCACTGACCCACATGATACTTCAGTAATGAAATAGTAAATGATCTTGTTCCAAAGCAATTTTCATTAGCATGGATCTGCTTTTGAGATACAAAAGTTACAGATCATCCATTAATACATTCCGATCTCCCAGCAGGATCCCAACCCATGTGTCTTCAGAATTCATTTTTCTTATTTCGGGATACAGAGACTTTGAGATAGATTCTGATCTTGTTTACATCTTTGCAAATCCAAAAAGTTCTTTAGAAGCAATGCAATTATTCCAGACCAATTTAACAAGATCAGAATATGTCCCATAGAATGTATCCCCTTTTTCTAGCAATAAAATGGGCCAAATTCTGTTCTCAGCTACAGTGTGTAAATCTGGAGTAACTGCAATTATGTTATTGGAATCCAGTATAGCTGAGGGCAAAACTTAGCCCACCATATGCAGTGACACCTGCAGGGAAGATAAGGCAGTAGGCTTTGAAGAAAGAAAAGTAATAGTATCAGGATTACTAGGATGTATAGAGTCAACTGAGCCAGTCCACCCACCCTCTTCTAGGGACCAGATCCTCTGCACATCAACCTGACAGAGAGGAACAGTCATTCTCTTCACATTATAAAGATACATACATGAACCATAATTGAACCATCAAGATGCAAGCATGCCTAAACTGAGTAACCATATGATTGCATGACAGTAATCTTTGTCCATCAGTCCCTCTCTACTGTTTGTTACCCGCTCTCATTAGGCCATATCTAAAATTCAGATTGTAAGCTCTTTGTGGGCAGGGTCCTTATCTTTCTGTCTGTAAAGCTTCACCACTCTTTTCATAAAAATAATAAGTGATTTGGTTGCTTGGGGCGTTTTCTCCCCGGAAATATTCTCGTAGGTTAAACAAAATGTTGGTGTCAGATAAGAGTGAGTAAAAGATTTTTGATAAAAGAACTGGGTGAAGAAATGGATGCACTTACAGGTTCTTAACTCTTCCATAGCCATTGAGTATCTACCACCATTTTCTTTTGACTGCTGTTTAGACATTTTTAAGGTCCTTCATTTTCAGGGTTTTTTTGTTTGTTTTAATCTCCCGGGAATGTATCAGGTTTTATTTAAAATTTTCAAAAACCCAGATGGTGCAGGGGAAATCGGTAAAACCAAAAATGAAGGGCACTGGAGGGAGAAGGCCCAGTACCCATAGAGGGAGAAAGGGGGCTACTCACCATGTAGCAGTTGAGGAAGCCTTCCATTCCCTGCAGCAGTCTGGTGGTCTCAGCTGCTGGGACCTTGCTCCTGGCCCGTCTCACTCCCCCACTACACAGAGGAAGTGAACAGGGCCCAACTGAAGGGCTAGAGTCATGAGGGGAGCAGAAAGCTGCAACTCTTTAGTACTGACCCCCCTGCCGGAAGAGTCTCCTCCTGACCCCAGGCCTTCAACATGGCCCACCCACTTCCCTGGCAAAAAAATTCCCAGATCCCAGAAAAGCCAACGTTCAGGTGAAAAATGGGTAAAACCTGAATATTGACTCTTTCAAAACCTGGGGAAATTGCAGGAAAATTGGTAAATACCGGTAACACAGAGCCTTAGATAATTTTTATTTATTTGGGGCTTCCTGATCTTGGATTTCATAGTGTACAACTTTCTTTCTCCCCCTAAAAGTAACTAACTGCAGCATACAGCCCAAAGAGCTTACATTCTGTTTCCTAGATCTAGACAGCCCATTGCTTACAATGAAGGTCCTAGATTTTCCTGTATTTATTAGTAGATTGGCATCCTTTTGAAGCACTAAAACAATGATATTTCTTAGTGCAGTTCTCTTAAGCTAATAGATTGGTCCATCTCCCTAATGAAAGCGAAGTGAGCTCTTTCTCACACATATATATTTGTGTGTGTGTGTGTGTGCGCGCGCGCGCGTGCACATTCCAGCATTTCTGAGCAATTTGGTCATCTGCTTTCTTGAACTGACAGTCATCTGCTATGTTCCGTGAATTACAGTGAGTTATTTAATTGAACAAGCTCTTGTCTCAACACAAGTTCCTCTTTCTTAGCTGGTTTATTAAATATACTTTCTTCATCAACATCTACAAAACAAACAAAGTCTGTGTTCATACACACAGATTCAAAATCTAGTATAATTACACCATGTGGCATCTAAGTCTTTAATGTTGTTTTGTCCTGACCTAATGTCGTGTTTTAGGATTTCTCAGACATGCTCTTTCTGTGTGCACTCCTCGACATCTGTTTACAAAACTTCTTGCATTTTTTCCCCTTCTTTATTACTTCACTAGAAAATTCCTTGCCCAATTCAGGCTTACACTCACCAGAGACTGATTCATGTCAGTTGGATTTTATTCTATCATTAACCATTTGAGACCCATATTTACAAACTCAGTCAAGGGGAGGTACCGCGTCATGAGATCTATGAATTTATTTATTTTATGGGGTTTTCTCTGGTGTGCACCACTTTAATAGCTGAGCACCTACAGACACTCTTTAATATATCCTCCCAACCCTCATTGAGATGTTGGCAAGTATTGTTTTCCCCATGATACAGATGAAAGCTTGAGATAGAGTGAGATTAAGAGACTTGCCAAAGGTCATACAGGAAGTTCCAGCAGATCTGGAAACAAAAGCCAGATCCTCTAACTCCCTGTCCAGTGACTTAACCTCTGGAATGAAAGGACCAAGCTCAGCTCTGTGGTAATATTAGCACTATCATAGTTCTTTTAATATAAACTTTATAATAATTCACAAGTTAACCAGGAAAGTACATCGAGCCCCCAATGCTGCTTTCCAAGGAAAAACTGAAACCACCCTAAAGCATTTGGAAATTAGTCCTTGTATACAAAACAGCATAAACTGTTGTACTCTCTGCCTCTTCTTCCCCTCAGTGTAAACCAACCACAGGCATAGAAGTTACTCTAAGGAAAAGAATAGAAGCACTTCATCTATGGATCACACACTTCAACCTATGCACTTAACATAAGCAAGACATAAAAGTAAGAGTTAATAACTCCTGAGTCTTTTTTTCACCCATTTTCTTTTTCTTAAAATCAAAGAAAGTGAGAGCAAAGACCTGTCAGAAAAAACTGTTCAAGCCATTCATTGGCAAACAGTAAAATTCCAAGTATCAAAAGATGATCAGAACTGAAGTATTTATGTCCATTCTCCTCTCCCTGTTCCCACATCAATAGGAACAATACACATACATACATACACAGTATTAGGCCTTATCCTGCAAGCTGTTCAGCACAGCGACCCAATGAAGTCACCAGAGCTCTAAACATGGGTGAGGAATCCACCCGTATGTAAAAACCTGCAGAGTCAGGGCCCAATTCTTCCACCCTTACTCATACCGAGCAGTGCTCTCCTCTGTGAGTAGCCCCATTGAAATTAATTGGGCTATTCACAGAGAAAGGCACTGCTGCACGCAGGTACAGGAGGCAGAGTTGAGCCTGTAGGGGAGAAAAGAATACATTCGGGTATACAGTAGAGAGAACTTTCCTATAGTTTCACTTTTCTTAATAGTCCAACACCGTGCTCAGTGAAATGAATTTGGTGGTCTCAGTCCAGCTCCCACTGGACAGGTGTCAACAGAAAATCCACTATCACAATTGCTCTGAACTAACATGCTTGCTGTCAGTCTCAGCAAAAAAGACCAAGGACTAAATGGGCACTGAGATTAAGTGAACCCCTCACCACTAGAGGTGGTCTCTCCATGGCATGATTATAGCACACTAGTGAGGGCCTCAATCGTTATCCTTCATGAGCAACACATACACACACACACACTTATTAAAGAATAAGCTCCCAAATCTCCATCATATTCAAGACCTTTTAATGTAAGCATTTTAGTGCAGTTTTAATCCTAATGCCAAAAACAGACAAACACTTTTACATTGTCTCCATATACAGGATGCTGGCTTGACATAATTTAATAAAGACAATGTTCATGCTCTCTCTCTTTGTTATCCAGTATTTGGAATCATGTGAAAAACTTGGCCGAGTATGAAACAACTTCAAAAGACACATTTCTGTGCCAGCCAGGATGCATCAAAGTAGGGAAACTAACGACCCAATTCACCTGATCCTACTAGCTGATAGAAAAGTACAGGGAAGCTGTTTTATCAATGTACCTTCCTAACACTTCCTTCCTATTCCAGATTCTATTTAAACTATTCTTGCATCCCACCAACCAGGCCTTCAGTCTGCTGCAGTTCTCAACTTTAAGGGATGTGAAAGGAAAAGCAAAGGAAAGCCTAAAAAAGAGAGGCCTGTACGTTTCTGTGCAGTTACTAAGCAGTCATATCCTTCTGCTTTCCCCTGAAAATCAAGTATCACCTTATCGTTTCCTCACCAAGATTAACTCCTGCTTCCTGAAGAGTATTTCTGAGGTAGAAAGCAGAGGTGGTGAAAAAAAGGGGGAGCTGAAAAGCCCAATCTGTCAAGCTCCATTTTAGAAGAAAGGAAAACTGAAAAGTGAACGTATTTAACATGAGCTATTTCCTGCACTCAGGAGGGAAGAAAGCATGCTACTAACTGTGTGCATGAGGAGATCTGCACTAGTGTTATCTCTGACCTGCAGCTTAGCCCTTGTGTCTCAGCTGCCAAAAAGCTCCTATTGAACGTTATGCTGAGTTCATCAATGCTCCACGTGTCAGGATCCTAACAGGAAAAAGCAGGACAGACAGTCACTCTATTCAACTGCCTGGGGACCCCATGACAACTAAAATCCCCTTGCAGACTGTCCATATCAACCTACGGCAGGTCAGGACACATAACCCCTCTAGAACCACAAACTCAGGCCCACACCCTTTCCCCTTGTCAACACTGTCACTTTAAACAGAACATCTAGCCTTATCACAAAACCTGAAGTAAGTATGACAATTAAGATGGATTGCAAAGCCTGCTTGTGCTTTACAATTAACAATAACTTGGCAGCGTGTCCCACGCAACTGTTGGGTGGTATGGCAAGAACTTTATCCCTGCTTAGTACTGCATTAGCATATTTAGTAGGCTGCAAGACATAATTCCTAAGATATGAACATATTTTGTCTTTTCAAAAATCTGCAATTAAGCTATAATGTGCAGACAGTGTACAACAGGCAATGAACTTTGCAAACCCAGTGCTGTAAGGGGAGTGTGCTAAAAATGGTCCTTTTACCTTATGTCAATTATCTATTTAAGAAGGAACCTATTAAGTAAGAAAAGTTTTAGCATAATCTTGGTTAGGAAACAGTAACAGCTCAGAAACTATAGTTGATATTCAATCCTGAATTCAATATGTAAACAATGGAATGCTTAAACAGGGTGTTATTTTCTTAGCAAAGGCATGTACTTGTCTTCTGTTATTCATTTTAACTTTTTGCCTCCTATCCTCAGATAATGCAGATAGTTTCCATAGTAAAAAAAAGTTGATAGCTTCATGGTAGCCTTTTCTTCTATATATGAAGGCTCTCTCCTCCCATCCCCAAACTGTTATTTACACTTATTTTAACACATCTGCCAAATTAATTAAATGCTTTAGAGAGGTAGTTATTTGGAATGTCCTGACTTTACTGGTTTCCTACACAAGAGACACTCAGGCCTCTTAGCTTTTTAAGTATGTTTACGGTATACATTATCTGTAAAATCAGACCGGGTCGAGGGGGGGAGTAAAGATCTTTCTGCGATAGCCAGGACATTGTCCTTCTTGACATCTGTGTTGCTGGCGGACAGGATATCCTGCCAAATGTAATAAGACAACTGTGTGACCCACCTTGTGAGAGAGGCACCACTAACTGATTAGAGCACAGCAGGAGTGGGTGCTGATTCTTCTAGCCCTGTGCTACATCCTCTACACAGAAAAAAAAGAAGAAGAAAACTCCCTTACAGAAGGGAAAGGAAAGAAAAGGCCCAGTTTAGGTGAGTAGCTCAGCTACGGTAACAGAGAGAGCAGATGAGAGTAACAAATGCAATTTCACATACAAAGTCTTTTTTCATAAAACCAGCAGAGTAACGGATTAAACCACCTGGCAATCCTGGCAAGAAAAGAAGAAAAATCTTAGGCTGTGACAAACCAAACCAGGTGTAACAGGTATAAAACTTTTGCTTTCCAATAATACCCCTCTCTTCCCTGGAATGCGTTGACAGGTGCAGAAGTTCAAGTTACAGTGGGGAAGTAGCAAATAAATACACAGCATTAGTGTCTGACGTGCTTGCTGAGCAACCGGGGATGTTAATAACTGGCAAGGTACACTAATCTCTGATTGCAACATTTGGTTTACCTTAATCTGGAGGGACAGCTGTATTAAAGAGGGAATTATACTAATCAGTTCAAGGCCCTTGCATATAAAACTTCCCATTAGGCTTAAAGTACAACAGCTTACGCTCATTCTCTAGGAGCCTTACATCTGGTTCTGAATACGGCTGTCTCTCATTTGCAAGGTACAAACTGAAAACAAGGGAAGGGGGGGCTGACAGTTGCTGGAGGATGGCTGATAGAAGAACAAGCTACTAATTCTTTGAAATTTTTTACAGCACAAAACTAGCTGAAAGGCATCTTAATACTAAAAAAACCAGGCATGTGTTATCAACCCTAGGCCATTTTTTCCTGTTACCGGAGGTGACCAACATAAAATAAAATTGATGATGTCAGTCAAAAACAGCTAAGCACAAAGCTTGGCTTTGTTATCTTAAGTCAGAAGGTATGATAGGCCATGCCATATGGCTTTAATCCTCCTATATCTTCCATCACCTAACAGGCAACCTTCATGTAGCATGACCTTATTTGGCTGGTCTCAGGTTAGGGCTGCCCAAAGGGGATTTTTCTGTTTCTGCTATATCCAAAGGTTTATGTTGATTTTTTTTTGAGCCCTGCAAACTATAAATCCGACTGATTACTCTGCACTCTTTTGCTTGACTGAGCCTTTACAATCAGACATCCCCGTTAACAATAAGCTCCTAATGAATCAAACATCTATGGCATTAGTTTCACCTAGCTGCCTCTTTCCCATGCACTGCAGCTCTTTGTCAGACCTGGCTTGATGAGAAAAGCTAGTGACACTTGGTGCACCTATTGATAAACAATTCAGTAATGAGGGGCATAACAAAAATTACCTAAAACAACCTGATTAAAAATGACAGGCAAAGGCTACTACAGAGCTTCGCAGTTAAGGTAACTCTTGGACTTTGGGCTTGCACAAAATAATTAGGTAAAACAAAATTTTCTCTAAAATTACCGCTTTGTACTGATCTTGGTTTTTTAATCTAACAATTTAATCAATGTTAAAAGAAAAATATTCCATGATATTTTATATCAGATTCATCCTTTTTGAGGAACTTTGTGGTTCAATGTGGTATTGTTTTTTCTCTTTCTTTTAAATTCGACACTGATAGTAAAGTCAGTGCTACATCTAGTTCAACTTATCAATTGCCAGAAATTCCTAAATTAAAACTCAGGCTTATACTTCCTTGTTGCTTAAAAGCACATGTGGGCTGTAAATAAAGGATAAATAAACTGTGAAAATGAAAGCTGGCTCCAAAGGCAAAAATAAGAACAAAATGGAAAGACTGCACCACACTCTTACAATGAACACCGGGCTCTCTCAGTAAGAAAAAAAAGTGTTAAAAGGGCACGCACTGCAACTCTCAAGCAAACTTTGAAACAGGAGTGCAGGAGCAAAACAGTGCTTGATTCAAAATCAGAAATGTGTGGGTTTTGCATTTGTGTAGCAGCATGTTGGGAGGGTTTCAATCAGTGCACAGATGCACTTGAAAATCAAATATGGACATGGGGAATGTTTTTTTGATATAGCAAATGAGGACTGATGACATGTTTATTCTTTGCAGATGGATCCAGTACAAAACCATACTCTGCAATGAAACAATATCCACCATTTGCTGCTTTCTAGAGCTGCAACAAAATGGTGGCAAAGACAGAATGCACACATCTTTCTCCCTTCCTTCCACATGCTCCCTACCTGGTTCATGATCCGGACACACTCAGAATGTCACTTGGTTTTATTTTTAATTGTTTTGGGAGAGAGGACTTCTATAAAGGATGTGAAAAGAGACACTGTGGTTTGAAAATAGCAGCTTATTTCCTTACTAGGTAAAGAGCAAAAGAGAAAAAATACCAAAGAAAAAAGAATTTCAATCATCATAAATATGTCCTTTTATTGTGAAAATATTTTTCTCAGAATAAATATGTACAGTTGGAATGGCTGGGTGAATGGCTGAGTCCAGTGCTCAGCTGGTGTAAATCATCAAAGCTTTGTGGATGTCCATGGAACTATGCCAGTTTACACCAGCTAAGAATTTGGTCCTAAGTTTCCGGAAATGTGTAATTTACAGTTAGAGGTAATACATACCAAATTATGCTGGAGATGCTGATGAAAATGTAGAGATATGGTAGCAATTTTTTTTTAAAAATACAACAGCAGTTGCTGACAATCACAAATGGCCAAATATAATGTACTCATCTGAAAGGCGACCTCACTTTACAGGTTTTAGTAGTCTTTTGTCAACATTTTCCAAATTCTGACATATACTTTGTATTTCAAGGGAGGAGCCAAAAGTTAACTATTCATAAAAAAAAAATTCCACACTTTTTACAAATCAGTGATTAAAAAAAACCACATTAATTAATATGAACTTTAGGGTCTTGTATGAAAGTAATTTAAGTATATTCAAATCAAACTTTATAGACACTTGACTTCCACTACTGATTAATAATAATCCTATTTTCCCTTATATTTTCAGCATGAATACAGAATGTCAAAGCTAATTTTCTCGTCAACTTAAACATTATCTAAAGAATTGCAAACGCAGTTGGATACACAGGACTTGAGCCTCTTCTCACACAGCCTGGTTTGACAGCAGCGTAAATCCATTGTCAGATTTACACCAGAATAAATGAGATCTGAATCTGGTTCTGAATTATTGGAGAGCCAAAGATCTGATAGTAAAAATCCAACTAAAAGTACATAAATCTGCAGGTTCTTTTGACCCTGCAGTTCCTGGCACCATACCAAGTAGAAATCTGCAGTTGCACTTTCTGTGATTCTAACACCTTGTTATCATTATGGAACATAACAAAAGCCTACGTTGAGTTATCTAAATGAAATAAATCTACTGGACTTCCACTGCTGGATTTTATGAGATGTGTGTATACAGTAAGTAAGATATATTTAAAAAAATCTTTTTACCAAGTTTGAGCACGCATCTGTTGAAGACAGAGGACCTAATTCTCATGTATGTTAAGGCCACTTTGCACCACCCTGCCCCAAATTAAGGCCCCTTTATGCTGTCAAAATGGTACAAAAGGGCCTATGGAAATAAGGCTCATGACCCAAAAGTGTGAGGGAGAAATTCTGCTCTCAAATACACCTTTGTAAATTTAGAGTAACACCCTTCACTTGAATGGAATTACTCCAGACTTACAATAATGCAAATGAGAACAGAATTTGGTTCAGCCAATTAACAAAACTCTGCCTTTTGCTCTATTTATTCCAAAAGAAAACTCTAATAATCTAATTCGACATATAACAAAATCAGGTCCCCAATTAAGACAAATTCATATTTCTTCATAGCTGTGTTAACGGCTGTATTCATTTTAGGAAATGTGCATGCTTTATGAAGTCAGTTTTTATTTAGTACACGTTAAAAGTAAAATTCACACACGCAGTCCCTGCATAAAATCTGAGGGAACAGATTTTGTGTATGGGAACTGGGTACACAAAATCTACCCTCCCCACCAAAATGCAGAGTGGGGACAGCCCCACAAGCCTCTGCAGTAACCCTTGGATTGTGACCCCTGCATGCACGCTATACAGCGGTCTGCGACCACTAGAGCCACATAACTGCAGATCCTTTGGCTATGTCCCTTCCCTTTCTTCAGCTCACCCTTCAATCCTTCCTCTCTTCTGTACTGATCTAAGCAGAACTAGCATACAATCCAAGTTCCCCATGTGCATGGGGTGCAAACTATCCATGCAAGTTCTTACACACAGCGGTGGCTCTGACACATTGGATGGCACTCTGCAGTGGCTGTGAGCCGCATGAATCTTTCCATGTTCTTGTCTGTTTGTCAGCTAATGACAAATACAACTGAAACATGTTCAGTTTCCCAGGCTCTTTAATTAAGAACTTTTTTTTTTCATTTAGATATTTAATGGAGGGGTAATTTACTACAAAAAAGTTATGAAAGGCCAGACCCTGAGCTGGTGTAAATCAACATAGTGCCAATGAAGTCAGCATGGCAGGAATCTCCAGGTGGCATAGAGCTACTATATTAGATCTATGTCATCCTTTCCTGGTATGTGATATGACTCCAGTGATCCTCAGCTGCTAGAATGATCCCTTGGGACCATATGCAGCTGGTGGCAACTTAGAGCAGCCCTTTGGGCTGCTCTAACTTGTGCCAGCTACGAGTCAGCCGAAGGCCAGGGAGCTGCAATGGCATAACACCATCTCCCTGTCTCCCCACCACTAGATCTGTGGCAACGGCAACTCCGCCAGATCAGAAAATACAGACCTATCATTAGAGTGTAACATGTGAGCGCTAAGGCCCTGGATGAGCCAGTGGTGGTGATGTCATGCCATTTGGCAGGCGAGGCTTGTAGGATTATGTATCTGGGTGAGAGTGACAAAAGTGTGACCTGCCAGAAATAAACGTGTTGTCTTTTATTGTCCTTCACCTGACTCTGCTTTATTATTCATGCCATCACTACTGTTCACCATTAAAAGCTGGCCAATCCAAATAGTGAATTTATATGCATGTGAGGATCTCTCATTTGTTAAGTATGTTCCACACATGATTTATTTAAAAAAAAAATTAAACATTCTAATTGTAAATTTAAATGTATTTTACCTATTTGGCCTGATTCTGTTGTCACTTACACTGACGTAAACAAGACGTAACTCCACTTTAGTCAATGGAGTTACTCCAGCGTAAGTGTAATCAGAATAAGGCCCAGCAAAAATAATTTAGGCCAGATCCTCAGCTCCAGTACTGTTAATGGATCTGTGACAATTTACACCAGCTGAAGATCTGGCCATTTCTTTTTACACATAGGAGACACTCATAAACCAGATCACTCCCATCACATCCTGAGGGTGACAGAATATTGGCAGCTTCAGTATGATTCCGGAGGCCAAATTCTCCTCTTAGATAACTTGCATAGGCTAAACCGGTAGTTCTCAAGCTGTGGGTCAGGACCCCAAAGTGGGTAGCAACCCCATTTTAATGAGGTCGCCAGGGCTGGCTTAGACTTCCTGGGGCCCAAAGCCAAAGCCTGAGCTCCACCACCTGGAGCTGAAGCCGAAGCCTGAGCCCCACCGCCTGGGCTTGAAACTGAAGCCTGGTGGCTTCAGCCCCAGGTGGTGGGGCTCATGTTACAGGCCACCTGTCTGGGGCTGAAGCCCTTGGGTTTCAGCTTTGACCCCCCAGCTCAGGGCATTGAGGCTCAGGCTTTGGCACCCAACCCCGGGTGGTGGCAGAAGCGGGTCACGGTGCAATGCCATTTGAGAACCCCTGGGCTAGACAGCTCCATACGTTTTATTGGGCCAAGACATCCACGTGCCAGACATGGCCCTAACATACATAAGAAGATGCTGTACAATTTAGAAACCTATTCCTAAGAACAGTTACAAACAGATCACCTAGCCTACTATAACAAAGTACTGTAAAGGCAGTTTTATCTAGGGATGAGTACACCTCAAAAGATTCAGAATTTAGGTTAAACTAGGATTTGCCTCCAAATTTCAGGGACCTGTTTGGACCCTTGTGCAGTTTAAGGAAGCCCTATTGCAACAGAACAGTAAAATGTCCCAACCATTCCTCCTCACTCCCAGCCCACCTCCCGCCTTCCCCAGAATGGCCACTGCAGCAGAGAACCCAGACTCAGAGGAGGAGAGTTGGGACAATCCTCCAGAAAATTCCTGCAGCTGCTTTTCTCACAAAAGGTCAGAGGTGCACGGGTGCAAAGGAGCCATAGGACAACAGTGAATTGGGCCGATAGAGAACGGGACAGGGAAAGTCAGGGTGCCTAAAGTTTTTCATAACGGTAAAAGCCTTTCCACCTCCTCCACTTCATTACTATACCATTCACTACGCTCACATCCTACACAGGTACAGCTCCCAGCATCACACAAAGCACGTTGACTTGATAACCTGAGAAAGAGGTTAGTCCTGCTTTGGACCCCAGATGAGCAGTCAGAGGAGGGATACCCCATTCCTGCAGACCTTATACAGTAATTTGATTTAATCTTTGTTGCTCATTTAAGAAAACAAAAGTGGAGGGAGATTGCTTAAAGTTAGGTCCATAAATAAGTGATCAGATTTTTCAAAGGTGCTGAGCACCCACAGCTTCTATTGGCTTCAGCAGAAGTTGCAGGAACTCAATACTTCTGAAAATCAGGCCATTCATTTAATTGCCTCGTTTGGGTGACTTTCTTTAGGCATCTAGGTTTGAAAAATGTTACAATATGTTTTGCTCTCTTATTCATAAAAACATTTGGCTACTTCGTCAACATATTGCACTAGTAGAAAATGCATGGCGATCTGACATGCTAGTGTACCCTGGGACTGAATCAGATTTGAAATTTTTAGTTCTAATTAAATAAATAGCATATTATGTCACCTGTTTATATCCAACATGTTGTTAATTCAGAATGCAGCAAAGGATCATAGTTCAGGTTGAGAGGGAAGGTATACGTTGTATGGGATGATAGTAAGGACTTCTCAACACACACTTTACTAAGTAAGTTGGTTTGAAACCACTATAGGTAAAGTGGTACAACTCCATAAAGCAGAGACAGTTATATTAGTAAAATGGTGCTTATTATTCCCATAAATGCAGGGAACTGAGTTGCATCATTATAAGGCACCATTATACTGGTATAACTATTTTGATTTTTAAAACAGTTAAATTGGTACAAAAGCTACATGTAAACCATGTCTAGATGAACAAAAATATATATCTTGAGTAGATGCATCTCTTAACTGCATTTTGAGCCTCTCACACTTTTGAGATGCTTTTGAGGTAGAAGAATTATACTATGGACATTGTAAAATGCTTTTCTGGGGGTTAGACTCATTTGATATTTTTTTTAAAAGTGTTTAGTAAAGTCCTAATTAATCTTGCATCCCAACACACTCCTGTTGAATTCTTTAGCCAAGGCTCACATCCCTAAAATAAGGAATTTCTAAAAGCCATTTCCAATTGGGTATAACTTTCTTCTTCCTTCCTGCTCATCTTCAGAAACAATTTCAGTCAGAGCTAGAAGTGTACTGAGAAACCCTGCTTAGAATCTCAAATAATTCCTGCCTATTCATTCATTCATTACCTCTCTAGCAAGAGAATGTGCAGTTACTAGAATTTTATACAATTAGTGCTCTGAGAGTGCTTTAAATGCAAACCTGTAAGAGGAAAGTAAAAACAAATCAAAGTTAATTGTGACTGGCTGGAACAAAATGCTTAAATCAATATGACGATGGCTCATCTGCTCGTCATTTAGCCATTACCTGGGAGACGAACACCTCCTGCTGTGCCTGATTTTTGATACAGATTTACGACTGCCTCGATTTTGCAGATACATGCTAAGCCAAAGACATCCCAGACTCCCTCTGTCATTATACTGTTTGCCCTTAATACCTTCTTTTATTCATTTGTTCTTTATGTATCTCTCTTTGTTAGAAAGACACGCACACATGAAAACTTGGGCATTCAGGAAGTTTAAAACACAGGAGGAGCCGGTGGGGTGAAGAGCAGTAAGAGCAGAAGCTAATGTCTCCAGCTTGCATTATATGTTATTTTTCCTCCATGAAACTGAACAATTCTCCCAGACAAGAAAACCTGTGCTAAAAAAGGAGAGAGAGAGAGAAATAATACATTTCTAAATGAAAACTGGAGGGTGGGGGTCACATCGCTCCATTCAACTTAGAATGAATTTCAGAAGTTTTCTTTACAAAATACAGAAGTCACTTTAAAAGATGTTGCAAGTACAAATTTAGAAATAAAAGCTTCATTGTTTGGTGTTTAACATATTTAGTGCCTAAGGATGTAGAGAATACAACTAATGAAAGGGCACTCGGATGACCCTGTGGAGATACGTGGCCTGATTCTTATCTCACAGCAGCAGCTATCAGGAGTCTAGTCAAGTCAATGGAGTTACGCCAGTGTCCAGGAGGTCAGAATCAGGCGTATTGTGTCCATGCTTGGGATTTGTTGAAAGTGTAGCCTCTGGGTTTTAATAGCAATGTCTTTTAGCTCTTGACAGCAAATGGCAGGGTAAGTCAAAATTATGATAAAGTAAAGATTTTAACTCGTAACACAAACCTGGTATTTTGTATATTACTAGATCTTCTTTTGGGGAGATCCACCATAAAAGCAGAGCTGGTGCTATCTCTGAGAGAAAAGCTTATTATACTCACATTTGCACATACGAACATTTGAGGGTTATGTAAATCCCCTTATATCCTTTCCCTAAACTGTTGTTAATAATATAACATACGCTATAGCCCAGACCCACCAGAGTAACTGTGATTTTTACACGACGAAAAAACATACGACACTACAGTCAAAGTGACTAGATATAGCAGACCAATCAAATATGAGAAAAATTAAATATAGTTATCAGTAATTAATCAACTATTTTAACTGTGCTGATCTCAGTCTGGTACATATACAATATTTATTACAATCAGTAATCATGGAATAGTTAGATAACAGCAAATTCTGGATTAAACCTGCTCATGTCACCTCCCTCCCAGTTTACTTACCCCACTAAGTTAAATGTGGAAAATGTTAATAATCTGCTGGGTAAAATAGAGTGTAAACACGTATGGAAAACCTACGAGAAAACTGTTATGGAAGGGCTTGAATGGCAAAGTGCAAAGGGCTACAAGAAGAAAATTGCGATGGCATACAAAAGGCAAGAGAATAAGAAAGATCTGATAACAGATACCCAGTGTTAGTCTATCAACTTGCTGTTAGCTAGCATTCCACCTACCTCCTCCTCAATACATTCATTTTTGTTATGATAAAGGACATTCATAACAATGTTATAATGACAGTAAATGTAGGATTTAAGGTATATAAAACCTTTACCCAACATTAAAAAGCCACCAAGGGGGAGTTACCTTGCACAAGGTTCTATTTAGTGATGGTTCCACTCTTTCACTCACTGACTGCAAATCAGCATTTTTAGTGGACAATAGGCTCAGCAGTGGCCTTATGATTGCCTCTTTTCAAATGGAAATGGCTATCCTAACTCCTCTGCCAGGTTTTTCTTACCAGCGCACAAATTGCAGTTTACAAGGCTCTGAGGGGGAAAAAAAATCTTAGCTGAATATCTTTTTTTTTATTCGACAAACTGACATGTAAATTACCCTTTAAGTGCTCCACTCTAGGGCTCTGATCATCTCCTAATTGTCACAGTCAATTGTAGCCAACAGTCTCTTCAATCCCAAGCGCTTTGACAACAAGCATAAGGATCAAAGCAGAATCAGCTCCCTTCAATATCCTTCTGTTTAGGATGCTACAAAAAAGCCTGAAAAAGAAAAGGTGTAAGGGCATTACTGTAGAAGAAACTGAGAGTAGGAAGTACTATAATAGTCATTTTCTCCTTCTCTAATATTATATATCCTTACATGGTCTGTTATCACATATTCATTTCTCCTTCTATAATATTCTATATCCTTACACAGTCTGTTATCACATATTCAGCATGAATACAAACATCCTTGAGAATAAATAGGATCTGAAAATTGTTATAATACATTTTTCCTTACCAAAACGAACACACTATGCATTTTTACCAATTCCTCCCCTCTCCTAAACTTTCCCCTCTACTTTGAAAAGTAACATGACAGCAGTCATTTAAAAAAGCAACTACTTTGTCTCAAAAAAATAGCAAATTTTATTGTTCAAGATAAGGCTAGAGGCCTGATTCTGATCCCATCTAAGCCATTGTATTTCAGGAGTAACTCCACTAAAGTCACTGGTGATGGCGAGTTCCACTGATGTGAAACTGCTGCAAGTTGGATAAGAATCAGGTTGCTTATGCTATATTGTGGCAATGCAATATAGCATTCCAAAATGACAATACACCATGGTTACATAGCGCCTAATGCAAAGTCTATAAATACAATGGGAGTCTTTCCACTAAATCCAATAGACTTTGGATCAGACCTATAAAGGCCATTTAAAAGAAATATCAACATGTAAGAAAACAGAATACCCCAAAATTACTTAAAAGAAATACAAGTTTCCAAAGGCTGTCCTGGAAAAGATCATGTTGCTGTAGTTCTGTAGGAAGACCTGCCTTTACTGTATAAAAGTCCAATTAACAATCATGACAACAGTATATGGCTTAAACAAAGTTTTGTACTAGTTCTGTAGTCTGCTATGACATGCTCCTTCCTTCCCAATACCTCACCAAGAAGGCCCTCATGCAAGCTCTGTGGGGTTTGGGACTCCATGTGTTTTGGCAGATGGAAACGGGAACAGGGAGCAACCACTTTGAGTGATATGCTTACCTTAGGATCCTGCAGATAGCCACATGACCACCCGCTAATGTGGCATTTTAACTCCATTGATGTCCCTTAAACAGCTTGTACAACACAACCACAAGGGGAGGCATAGCACAGCTCCTGAAGAATTTGTGCTAGAGTAAGAGGAGGGTCCACAGAACACCACAGAAGGCCCGGGAAGATGCTCCAAGACCCAATCTTGGAAACAGAGCTCCAGGTTGGAACACATAGTTCCCCTTTGGCTCCCCCATAACCTCACTTCCTTAGAAGGAAGCTCTATGAGATGAAGCTCATCAAGTTTCCCAGATCATCTCTCTCTCTCCTGCAAGGTTTTCCTCACAGAGATACAATATAACCCAAGTTCATCCAAAAATTCTGCATTCAAGTAATGTGGAAGTTGTCTTTAAAAAGAAAAGAAAGAAAGAAAGAAAGAAATTTAGAGATTAGGATTCACATACAATATGAGAAAAGAAGTTATTTATGAGAGTTATTTTTAGGTGCCTGTCTTCTGAGGTTCTCAAAGCACTCTCAAAGGATGACACATTCGTTAAGTATTTATTTGTTGATTTCTGTAACTGCACTGAGTTACACATCTAATTGACGGAGCTAAATTCTGTCCTTTCTTAAACCCATGAAACATTCCTGAATCCAATGGGCTTGCATGGGGTAGAAGTTAGGGTAGAATTTGATCCAGTGGACTAAATTTGTCCCACATGTAGCTTCACTGTTGTCAATGGAGTTACAATCAGGGCTAAATTTGGTATGGTTTTAGTTTCATTTGTTAAGGGGCTTTTTAAAAGCATTTTGTTCAAAATGGGAGTGTGAGGGGGGATCCTTCCTATCTCTATAGGAGACCTAAAGCACTATCCATGGATCCATATAGTAATATAATGGCTGAAAAGCAGCCCTGGAGACATCTTGTTCAATCTAGGCAGAGTACTAATTTTAATAATGCGTGTGTCTTGAGTTTAAGAACTTTTTAATACAGAGCTTTTACAATAATATTATACATTTAGGTTAATACTAAAGTTGGTGAGAAAATGGAATTTCCTTTTAGCAGGAAATTCTGACATCTTGAAATCTGTATTCATTCCGAATTGGAACAAACAGTCAAAACAATTTTGTGGAAAGGAAATCCCAAAAAAATCTCAGTTTGGAAACATGGAAACCTTTTGTTTTCATCATGTCAAAATATTATAATAAAACAGTCAAAATGAAATGTTTTTACATTTTCAAAATGAAACATTTTGACATAATCAAAATGAAATGTTTAGACTTTTTCCCCATCAAAAATTTCACCAAAATTGACACATTTCCAAGAAAAGTTTCAATTTGGATTTTCCAACAGAAAATTGTTTCATCAAAAATGTTTCAACCAGCAGTAGTTAATATTACCACAGCCTATATTACCACAACTATAGCTGCAGCACTATTATATAAAGAACATTATATTCCCTAAATGGTGAAGTCCTGATCTTGTCCCTATTGAAATCTATAGCAAAGCTCCCATTCATTTCAATAAAATAGAATCAGGCCCATCATTCTTCTATGTAGGTTATCCTTAGACACTTTACCATGAAGAGTACAAAAATGAGTAAATTCTATGGGGCTATTCTGGTCACTGAAATTCCTTTAAAACTTAAAGATGTTTTCATCTCCCTGCTCAACCACAATAGTTCCACATGCCAAGAAAAAATGCAAGGTAACTAGGAAAATGATTACCTGTTTACACAAGACATTATACCTGCAAAGGCCAGGAGCACCCAGTTTATATGCAGGATGGCTGGGGAAAACACACTCCCCAAAAACCTTTGTATTACTTTTTTTAAAGGCTGTAGCATGCACTTTTCCCAGCGAAGCTCTCTAGTGATGTCTGGTGTGTGGAGAGGGCAATAACTACACCCAGGGCCGGCTCCAGACCCCAGCGTGCCAAGCGTATGCTTGGGGCGGCATTTTGCAGGGAGGGCGGCAGGCGGCTCCGGTGGACCTCCCGCAGGCATGCCTGCGGAGGGTCCGCTGGTCCCGTGGCTCCGGTGGACCTCCCGCAGGCTTGTCTGCGGAGGGTCCGCTGGTCCCGCGGCTCCAGTGGACCTCCCGCAGGCATGCCTGCGGATGCTCCACCGGAGCCGCAGGACCAGCGGACCCTCCGCAGGCACGTCTGCGGGAGGTCCACCGGAGCCACGGGACTGGCGACCGCCAGCGTGCCCCCCGAAGCGTGCCGCTGTGCTTGGGGCAGCGAAATTCCTAGAGCCACCCCTGACTACACCGCATCTGTACAAATACAAATGGAACCAAGCCACTGACTTCTGCCAGCAGTGTTCACAGGGCCTTCTTATGCTCAGACAGCCAAACTGTGACTGCCTCTTGTGAGTAGAAAAAGGGGAGTCTTCTCTTAGCTCATCTGCACTTCTGGTTCTACAGACATAATTCATTTTTTTCCAGCACTGTGAGGAAACTTTATTACATCTCCATTTTATAGATGAGGAAACTGAGGCAGTGACTCTAAGGGCCTGATCTAAGCCCATTGAAGCTCAATGGAAAGATTCCCAACTCAGTGAGTTGACTAAGGTCATAGAAGAAATCAGTGTCAGGGCTGAGATTAGAATGTAGGAGTTCCTGGATCCCAACTCTGTAGTCAGATTACACTTCTCTCTGTATTGCAAGGATTTCCCCTTCTGCCTAAACCAGGTCAAATTCTGTTTTCCAATGTACTGGCAGATCTTTACTGAAAACTAAACATGTCCATACATGCATGCATACATACACACAGCCCAGAATTTTGCATACTATCTTCAAGATAAACATACTACAGTTTATAGAACATGGGCATCATTCCTGGCCATTGAAATGAACATCATAATACAGTGAAAGATACCTTTTAAAAACACTCAAGACAGCTACTAAAATCAGGTGCTTAACACAAGTGGATCTGAATGGCACTCGGTATTTGCCAGGTAAGACAGAAGTTTGCTTCATAAGGGTGGTCTCTGCTACAGTTTGTAATGTGTATGATAACTGATATAACGAATGAAATAAGGATTTTTTAAAAATTCAGTAGAATTTGTAGCCACTATTAAATTGTACATTTTAATTGATGAAATCAAGTAAAAAGAATAATAAAAGTGTACTGAGTGCCCAGTTCTCACAGCTTGTCTTGCCTACAGTTACTTTGGGCTTATATACAGCCAGTTTAGAAACATGCATAATTGCTTATGGTCAACAACATGTCACTGCCAGATCACACATTAAACAGATAACCACTATTATTATAAGAGCAACTTCCTTGACCTCATATTTTGGTCTGGCTCAGGATTCCTGTACTTTACCAGTTTGGTTTGTTACACTATGCCAACCTTGTGTCTGTACATGTCATTTTCTACTAGTGTAAGTGACCAGTGCAATCGAAAGCTTACTATAAAATGCACATTTGTGCATATGAATAGAATAAATTTAAGAAATATGATCGTAGTTGCTCCTGCAATGTTTTTTTAAACACAGAGTCTATGCTTTTATATTGTAGTTAAGGTACAGTGTGTGTTATTTGGCAGGGGAATCTGACTTGAAAATGTAAAAGGTTTGGGCAACCACACATTTGGAAGAAGAAATCTTTCCTTAAAGCATGGTTTTGGTTTTTAAACATAGCAAAATTTCTGGAAACTTCAGTTGCTCAAACTCTGCCAAAACTTCAATCATATTTAACATATTCTTGGGACTTACATATAATGTTTCTAGTAATAAACAACATCTTGTTTACAGTGGCATGGTGGAAATAAAAGGAGACAAGCACTCTTTAAGAGTCAAAACTTAAAATATATACTAAAAGTAAACTGGATTTCCCTTAATGATGGAAACTCAAAGAAAAAAACCTTTCACAATTTGTTGTTAATAAAAATCAGAAACTAATTTGCACTTCAAACTTACAACAGCTGCAATTACATTTATAAAGTTAGTTCTTTATAACAATTATATTACAAAATAAGAAAAATTCATCTCCTGTAAAGTGCACTGTCATTTTTAGTAACAAAAGAGAGAGGAGACTTTAGGTCTGATTCAGTAACAGAATATAAGGTATGCACTATATATAAATACATATCTATAGCAGCCCCTTTGTTTCACTATATAAACTTTTTTTATGCAGGAACTAAGCTGAATTAAAAAAAACACAACACTTTTTCCATGAGAGTGCTCATTATACAGAATTCACACCTTAAATATATGCAGACTCATCTCTACTAGGCAGGCACCATTTCAGTGCGCTCATCAAGAATACATATGAACAAAATGATTTTGAGAAATAGAAATGGCCACCACATAACAGCCAGAGGAGATGCACCTATGATACCAATCTCACCGGGCTGTTGTTGTGAAGCTTAATCAATTAATGTTTGTGAAGTACTGAGAATAACTCAGATGATCAATTCAATTCATTATTATCCAACCTTGACTTTATATCCCACCTTCTCCTTTATTTCAACAATGCATTTTCTTTAGAAAACTATAAACTTTTAAAAAGTAAAAAACTGATGGAAGCCATAAAGATAGATTGTGACTTGGCCTATACATGTGTGCAAGGGAGTAAGAACCTCTTCCACTTCACTTCTACATAGTCTACACATCACTGGGTCCAAGTATAAGCAGCACCCATCTACTCCTGCTATAGAGTATGTGGTTGGGGAGTGAGCCATCCCTCATTAGTTCCACCTCAGCGAACACAGTAATTTTGCTTCTCGTATATTTCCCCCAGGGAACCAGAAGGGAGAAGAACGAGGATATTGTGGGTCCCTGATACACAGCCCTTTCCCCACAAAGATCCAGCTACATGCCGCCCCTTACAATGGGCTGGGTCACAGAGACACAACCTAGCTCTCTGTTGGCACACAGCATGTGAACAGCTTTTTCCAAAATATAGTAGGAATAATTAGATGACAATTGAATTGAATGAAGCAAAAAGATTAGACACTAATATGGGAAACTACATGGCTTTCATTTGTTAGTTAAATATGGGCCTTAGGGCAATTCTACACTATAGCAGTTCATCAGCACAGCTGTAGCATGTCTGGTGAGGACTCACTATGCCGATGGGAGAACGCTCTCCCACCAGCGTAATTACTCCACCTCGTCAAGAAGTGTAAGCTATGTCGGGGGAAGAGCGTCTCCTGTCAATATAGCGCCAGTGTGAATAGCATGAAACTTATATCGCTTGGGGGGGGAGGAGAGGCTTTTGCACACATAAATTAGACATAAGTTAGATCAACTTAGCCAATAATGTAGACCTGCCCTGAGTCCTGAAGTTTAGAAACTATTCAAACTTCTCCAAAGTTCAGGTGTGTTTGGACCAGAGAGTTGGCTCCTGCCCTATTTCTAATATTCATTAGATGGAGATAGAGGGAAAAATCAAGAAAGAGAATAGCAATTTGAAATACCTATGTGTAAAGTGATTACTCAAGCCATGAACAAAGTAAGAGGGACAGTCATATTCAGAAACAAAGAATAGCGTGATCAAACTCCAACTACCTTCAATGGGAGTTTTGCTCAACTAAAGGCCACAAAATCTGGCACCAAGTATTTTGGGTAAGATGGCAAATACTGCTTGGATAGGATTTAAGAAAAGTAAAAGTGATTGGGTGATTTTTTATGTTGCTTTAGACTTGCAGAGAACTTAGGGTAGATCAAAACAACAAAACTGCTGATAAGAAAGGCCAGAATTTGCTAATGGATTAATTGAATTACACAGATATTGGTTGGGATAACAACTACATAGAAGCTAGAAGGACGGGTTTCCAGAGGAGTGCTCTTAGTTTACTGAGGAGCCAACAGGATTACACAGGACCTAGTACTTGGAAATAAGCTATGTGTAATAGTTTTATTTTTTAAAGATGGTATTGGGGAGCAACTACTATTGAGTGATACAAATCTGCATATGGTTAAGAGATAAATCAATTAGAAAATATTCTAGTAAAGAAAAGGAAAGGGATACCTACAAAGGAAACAGATTCAAGTCAAAAAGGTCGTTATAAAAACACAAAGAAATTCTGAATATTGAGTCTAAGAGAATATTTCCACTAAAAGTAATGGAATTTTCATGACAGACAAAAAAATTGGCCCACTAACAAATAATACGATCCGATGAAAGTGAATCAGGGGAGAACAGAATTGTTTTATGGCTATTCTGATCCTGCAGCTTTTTCCCATGCAATTGATTTCAACAGAAGTTACACATGCAAAAAGAATGAAAAACCAGGCCCTTATCTTTCACAGGCATGATTTCTCATTATAGTTCCTGACACGGCAAAGGATAGGTAAATCAGTCTACAAAAGGAGACAAGTATAGCCTGGTAGCTAACCCCTATAACTGGGAGTGATGAGATTGGGGTTCTGTTCTCATCTTGGACACTGATGTGCTAAGTGACCTGGAGCAATTCACTTAACCTCTCTGAGCTTCACTTTTCCTCTTTTGTAAAGCTGAGATAATAATACCCACCTGACAGGGACATTGTCAGTCTGAATTCATTAATGCTGATACAGTGCTTTGCGATGTTTGGATGCTACAGACTCCAAGCATTATTATTACCATCGTCGGACACATCTGTGGTTACTGTAAGTGGTTCAGTGCCTTGGTGGATTAGCCTTTACATCTGGACACCTGAAATCCAATCCTCTTTTTAACATATGGGCAAGAACTAAATATGATCATTTCAACCTAGTCTTTATTTATGCACATCACAAAACCTTTCACAACTGGAAATATTTTAGAATCTCTGGCCAAGAAAAGCCCTGCCCTGGGATAGCAGGGATGTTGAAGATCAAGATTAAAATATATGAAGTTATATGAGGGAAATCTGCAGCGACCTGGCTGCACTAGAAAGGGTTGAGGGTTGAATGAGGTGGCTCACAGTGGCTTACTGAACTGACACTTTTTTCTGGAGGCTGCCATCTCCTGTTGCAGACTGTTTTTCTCTAGCTATTTTGGTTGTGAAGATACCCTCAGATCACATTTTGAAGGTTAAACAGCAGCACTCACTCTATGCGAGTCTTCCATCAGCCTGAAATAATAACTCTGTGAGATGTGTAAAACAAACCTCATTTAAAGGGTGTCAGCTCTGAGCCCAATTATGACAGTTTAAATGTCAACAAAATTAAAAAGTGGGATGATCTCATTCAACCCTGAATCCTGTACCAAGACGTGCACTATCTATTGTGAATGGTATCTCATTATGGAATCATGAGTGAGCAGAGCTTGCAAAAGTATCATTGCTGGGCTTGGTTGGACAGTTTGGTGGGAAAGTGTCTTTTACTTCTGCTTCCCATGGAAAATTCTGACCTTTTGTTGAAAACCTGAAAAACTAAAAGTTTTCAGTTTTCTGCTGAAATGTTTGATTTGGAATTTTCATGACAGTACCTCATGGAAATGTTAGTGCAGATGCTTCATGCCCTAGTTCTTCTTTATAGGCCAGGTTCTCAAGCTAGACTATATTGCCCATGATGCATCAAGGTGGTTCATCAAAAAGGAAGACTGTGGTACATAATGGGAGATTTTGGGAGCCCAGCCCATAGAGGAGAATGGGGGAGGGGGAAGGGGTCAATAAGACACCCAAACTGCAATTACTATGAGGCACTCCAGCATTTCCAAATCTATATATTTTGGCCTAACTTTTTTTGGGGGGGGAGGGGGAGGTCGGAGGGGTTCAGGACAGATTTTTTTGCCAAAAAGTCAAAATTTACCATGGGGCAGGTACCCATTTTCCAGCCAGCTCAAATCAGAATTTTCATTACTTACTTATCAAACTAGAAAATATCCATTCTCTCTGTCCAGCCTTAAACTTAGGCATAAAGTTAATATCCACTGAACGTTTGTTACACTAGGCAATTGCCTGGTCTGTCTGTATGATACAACAATCTCCCTGCAAACCGTTGTGCTGATGTGTGGGCAGAAACTTGGAAAGGAAATAACTTCAGAGTCAAAGCTACCAAGAAGTAAAAATACAAGTTTGAAATTTCTGATAGGAAATGAGGACAGACCTTAGTAATATCTTCACAAATATTTTAGATGGTCTCTGATGACAGTTCTGGTTACTTGGGACTAATTCACAGACATGAAGAAAATGCTGAGAACAGTTTTACAGGATTTAATGAGGAAACACACTGAAAAGCCTAATTTGAGTAGAATCAACCAGTGTGGATTTATGAGCAGGAAGTCTTGCTCAAGTAATTTGTTGGAATTCTTCAAAGATATCCCTGCCAAGGTAGACAAGGAAAATGTTATAGATGATGTACAATATGCTTAGACTTTCAAAAAAGCATTTGATAAGATCCTACATTGGAGATTACCAGCAAGGTACAGACTCATTGCATAAAGGCTAACAAAGTTTAATGAACTCAAAAGAGCAATCACTGAATGACTCAGAGATAACCAGTCGATGCAGGATAATGCTTTGGTCAGGATAGGGACTTGTTTCTAATCTATGTAAAGGAGTAACATTGCAATATCAAAGGTAAGATATCAAAATTTGTTGAGGACATCAAAATTACAAGGGTGCTAGCAACAACTGTTTAATACCACTAAAGATCCAAATCACTGTCAAAATGTACCACCAGCATCGCCAGGAACATGCTGCTGTGCTGCAGCCTTGACCTGATCAAGGAAAGTAAATATTTTCCTCAGCAGCTGTCAGTAAGGGAGACTGAAACAAAGGGGGAGCGATGCTGAAATAAGGGGCAAAAGGGAGGATTGTTGTAAAAAGGGCCAAGACCAAGACACAGATACCAACACAGAAGAGCAAGAGGGGGAGGCAAGGGAGGTATGAGAAACCAACCAAGGGAAAAAATGGAAAAGAAGCAACGGAAAAGAGAGCAGGAGTCCTTGTGGCACCTTAGAGACTAACAAATGTATTTAGGCATAAGCTTTTGTGGGCTAAAACCCACTTCATCAGATGCATGGATTTAGCGCACGAAAGCTTATGCCCAAATAAATTTGTTAGTCTCTAAGGTGCCACAAGGACTCCCCATTATTTTTGCTGATAGAGACTAACACGGCTACCACTCTGAAACCAGAAAAAAGAGGAGAAATCTTTCCTTTAACTGGACTGGTACAGAAGATTGAAAGAACTTAAAAAACAAAGTGGCCCTAAAATTCTGCAATCCCCCCCCCATTTGAAAAAGTTATGGACCAAGTCAGATATATGAAACAAAAGCTGCATCAAGAGTTTCGGGTTATAGTGAAAGTCTGAGAAGGTGTGATTCAGATAAGTATGCAAGAACCAGCACATTGAGCTGCATAGCTTTTCCTGACCTTAAAAGATCCTTCATTTTTCTTACATCCAAGTAGGCATAACTTAGGCCAAGTGAACTCCCCAGTATATTTTATCCCAGAGATAGTTACTATATACTGTTGTAACTGCTCTAGTGGTCAGAGAAACATGCTAATCATTTTTCCTTTTAATCCAAGTACCACGTAGTTTTGAACCTCTACCAATCACTTTCTGCCATGATACATACCAATCTGTCCAAAACAGCTTAATACAAACAGAAATCGTGAAAGTCTCAGCTCTAGATTCAAGTTTGGAATCAGATTCCACAGCTCAGCTCTATCAGTACAAAGAGCTTGTTAGCCCACATGTAATATTTTCAAAAAAGGCCCAGATTGTTAAATATGTTTAGGCATTGCTGAGCTCACCATTGCAATACCTAATTGATTTAGGAGCTTAAACACCAGAAGAATTTAGTCCCATAAGCATTGTTTTGTACCTAGACCAAAGAAGTCTGTTGCTATTATGCACCTTTTATCAATAATTCCCTTATATTAAAACAAGAAATCTCACAAAGTCAAGTGTTCCGATACTGTGTTAATCACTACATCTACTTAACTTTATTTCATTTTTCCCAGTTGCACAAAAACATTGCCTTTAGACTAGGAATGCAAGGATTTAAACTATAGGTGTTTACAATTCAACAAATGCCACGAAAAATGTCTTTTACATCTCCTACTCCCATGAGCCCAGTGTTAGAACAATCCTGCCGAATCCAGAAGGGGCATTTCCAATTCATCTTTGGATCACAAGTTCTCTAGCAAAGGTGGATTGAAAAAACAAAGGTTAAATCACTTCTTTTGGTGGATTTTGCTCGTTTTTCCTCTTGCTAGCTGCAAATCCTTGATCTGAGCTGAAAATTTGCTATGCCTCTTAGTAGACAGATACTACAAACTGGGTCTTGCCATCTGAGCTCAATGCACACCCATGACTTTCCCACTCTGTCCAAATTGTGTTTTCCCACCTGTTTGGTACTAGCTAACTGATTTTTTCTTTTCTTCGGTGTATGACAAATTCTCTCACATCCTACTCCATCACTTTAGGGCTAGACTACACATGAAACCTTACAGCAGCACACCTCCACCATTGCAGCCCTTCAGTGTAGCCACTCAGTACATTGGCATAGTTAATTCTCTTTCCCTAGATGCAGTAGCTAGTTGATGGAAGAAATCTTCTGTCTGCCTAGCGCTATCTACCCTGGAAGTTAAGTTGGCTTAACTATGTCAGGCAAGGGTCTGGATTTTTCATAGCTGAATCAACTTAACTTTGGGGTTTAAGCCTGGCCTTGGTTACTGAATAAGGCCTCCCTGTTTCCTATTTGGATGCAGAAAATCTTCCTGTAAGGAATTCACATTAACAGTGACTCTCTTTTTCTAAAGTTTAAATCTCTCTTACTCACTACAGGAATGAGCATCTCTCCTATACAAGTGGGTATGGCCAGGCTTCAGGCACAATTATAAGCATATTGTTTTCCTGGGATTTCAACACACGTTTGGCCACTGGAAACTTGAAACCTTTCCTCCTTCTCACACAGTTTCAATCTACTTCTTTTGCCTTCTTCAGTTCAGGCTCACTTCTCACTGTTACTTTAATTGTTGGTTTTAAAGAATCTCAATGTTCCATGTTTATTTGTGGCTTGTGGGGGTTTTTATCCCTCACCCTCCAGTGTTTCTATACTGTGCTCATCACTATAGTATCTGTTTGACCCCCTAACTTTGCTCTTTGGGTTGTGAGGCAGAAAAGTCTTTTTTTTTTTTTAAAGTTTGAGGGAGGCATCTGTATGCTAATTACCTCTCCAGTTTCCTAGCAGAAAATGTAAAGGGATATAGTCCATTTTCATAAACTATAAGCCCGTTTCTAATACCAGTTGTAAATCAATGCAACTCTATTGGAGTAACTCTTGATTTACACTGGTATAAATCAGAGGAGAGAAAAGACTTATTCTCCCCTCACCCCCTTCAATCAGCTTTCAAAAGCATTTCTAGATTTTAGGAGGCCTTTACAATATGACAGTCTGGATTCTAAATGTTTTATTTCACCTTCAAAATACGTTGTTTCCTCTGCCAAACATCACCATTTTGAGTCGATATCACTGCAGTATAAATACAGTGTCATATGAACATTTCAGAGGAGCCCCATGCAAATCAAAAGAATGGATATTGTCACTGCACAAGTAATATGACAGATCACCTCCAGTACTCTTAAATGTTGATTACATTTTCATGGGAAGAATTTTTTTGCCCCAGGGAGAGGCAAGACTTCAGCCAATCATCATGTTTCCAAATTTTACAGCTATTTGATATAAGTGAAGGTTGAGCTTAATCTCTTCAATATTAAGATGTCAAAATTAGGATGAAGGCTGAAGCCATAGCATCAAATACACTGTAGACAAAAATACTGACACTGGTGAGTTTAAAAAAAATCAGGCTATAAGATTCAAAATTAGGACTCTAAGAATAAAGAGTAAATTCATGCAGAGCTATCTGATTCAGAGCATAGTAGGCATTATGTCAAATAAAACCACTGAGTGAAACAAAGTATTTAATGAATTTAAGAGACAGCTAGACATGTTTACATAGGCAGACAGGGTTGGAGGACATATTGACAATACGGGGAGGTGTGTTGTAATAAACTTGAAGGGGGACAGGCTTGTTGGGCCAAGTGTCCCTTTCCCATCCAGGAATTCCTTATGTCCTCATTAACCTCTCACCTCTGGACAGCTGCGATATTAAAAGCTGGCTCAAGTCTTAAGGAAATTGAGTTTAGTGTCCTTAATGTAGTCCCTAGTACACATTTATCCATATCACAAAACAATCATACAATTTGGCACGACTGACAGCGTCTGCTCAGGAAAGAGGCCTATGCTGGAATGGCAGGGTTTTTGCAAGTCAAAGCTAAAGACACCGGTAAAGCTTGCTGAGCACATGAACACACTGTGCCTGTATTGATCAGGAAGATCATACGTAACCATTAGTGGGAGAAACCCTCTCATTCTCATTCCTTTTTCTTCCTACACCCTCTCACATGTAATATTTTAACTGTCACAGAAAACAGTGAGTTCCAATTTATCTGTTGTCCAGTTCCATTGACTGCAACAGTTAGGCAGGGATATATTTAGCCCAAGATGTTCCTTCTTCCGCAACCTCCAAATTGAAGCCTTGAAGTCAAAATTAATAAAGAATGGGCCTGATCCAGCAACGCTTGCTCATATGAGTAATATAGATAGAGCTAGGCTCCAACTCTTGTAAATGGCATAATGGAGTAAATATTAGCTGTCTGTTTGGTTATTTTGGATTGACACAGAGCACTGTAAATGTGAAAATCAAGTGCTAAATAATCTGGAGTGAGAAAGGGGAAAATTGGTTCTAAATGCACCCAAGAATGTGAAGGGGATAAAAACAAATCAGCAAGAAGATTTTATATTTTTAAGATAAACAAGCTGTTGACCATTTTTAAAGAGCACAACATGAAGGGATGGGGTCTGAGCCAGAGGTACATACAACAGGATGACTCTAGGTCCTGCAGTGGGATGTAGACTCCTCTTATGAATCACCCTGTTATGTGCTTGAAATCTACATGAAGGTGCAGTGGGAACTGCAGATGGATTCTACTGGCAAAACAGAATATAAAAGAGGTTGGAGTCCCTTTTTGGCAGAGAGAAAGGGAACAGAGATGTCCTGCAGAGGAAACCCTAGGCACAGTGAAGCTTGGGGAGAATGTTTAGGCAAAAGGTTTTTTGGGCATTACTGAATGTGTAAGTTACAAATAAAGCTCAGCCTCAAGAAGTGGGGAATTGTACAATTCCTACAGTGTAGGTAGACTCTGTTCTAAGCAGTGTCGGAACTCCATCTGCTTACATTATACTTTCAGCTGGCAAAAAAAATGAAGAAAATATATGTGTCATATTACTAATCTGAACACTTCAAAGAGAGGTGGGAAAGAATTACAAAGTACTCTTTCTATTCTTATTAAACAACTATGTTAAACAGCTCCCAATATATTGGGGGTGGGGGAGGGGTTAAGACTTTTTTTTCCTGTCAGTGCTATGGTTTTCTTCTGATCTAGTTGTTTATCAGCTAAGGAGAATAAAATACTCTATAGATAGTTGAATATAATTATCAGAAGTATCAAAGTTCTGGGTGGGTGGGAAAGAGGAAGTAAAATGAAGAATAAGTCAGTCAGCTGTAGAGAGAAGAAACTGATGTGTAAATAACAAAATTGTATGATTTATTCTTTTTGATGCATTGCACTTTTAATAAAGAAAATCCCCTGGAAACCACTGTAAATAGCATGAAACATATAATTAGACTTAGCTTTTCTCACTCTCTGCCTATTTAAATGCTCAGTAACTTCAATGGTGATTCAGTAACAACTGATTTTATAGAAACATCTGACAATTAGAATACATTTGTGGTGTTTTCAATATCTACTTTACATACCTCTCTCTTCACCTCCAAGTGCAAGGGATCTCTGTGTCCAAACAGATATTGTCTTCACCAACATATCTCTCTCACATGCACCACCTCACTTGCCACACCCTTCTCCCCAACTCTAAGCACATTCCCCCAATCTCTTTGACACTCTCTCAGATACAATCCTTTCAGAGGATGATAGAACCTCATTCCTCAAGCATATTCTCTCTGATCTTGTTTTTTATCTCCTAAATGCTATCCCATAAATTGCAGCAGTGATCAACCTCTCATTGTCCACTGGTGACCTTCCAAAAATGGCATCAGGAGTGCAGCTATTATCTCCTGTGATCCTTGATGTTCTTCTTAAAGCCCCAGCTCCTGGAGTCGTGGGATTACACAAGAATCTCATCTTTCAATTTTTTTAAAAATAGCATGTTTCTAATCCTCATAGTTTCAGAAAAAAAGCTAGAAAACATGATCTAAGTGCACCCCAAAGTCTCAAAACACTGGGAAACAAATAATAAGAACCCAATTATTTCATCTGGTGATTTTTAAACAACCTCATGATTTTTGAATGTTTCAGGTTTGCAGTATTTGACCATGACAATGAAGTTTCCCTAGGCCACATGACAAATGTGTTTGATAGCTCACCTGGATGGACCAATTCTGTGGCATAACTGCCGACATTTAAACAAAATGAGTTAATTCTGAGAAGATGCCAGGCCTACAGAAAGTGGGGGATGGACAAGGCATTTTAATATGACCCTCCCAGTTCTCCAACTCCCAAAAGGTTGGAAATTCATATAAGCAGCTGGAACCATAGAGGCCCCATCCCACTCAATCTTCCCAGACTATTGTTGTAATCTCTGAGGAGGTAAGGATACAGTGGTCTGCAGTCTCCTCACTTCCTTGCCCCCTAATATCTGAGCATGTTCAGGGAAAAGTGGCAGGCTGGTTCCCCAGCTCCAGTGGCTTCAGGGGGCATCTATTATACTCTCTCTATTGTAAAATGAAAAGGCAATTTAAAGAAACAAACAATGACACTCTTCCTCCCCAACAGCATACATGGGATGTAAAAATCCTTTAGCCAATCAGGAGAGAATTCCCCTGGTGCAGACACTGTGTAGGTCAGCCGTAACTGGCTTTACACAAACCCCAAGCATTGGGAATGTGCCAGAGATGGGGCTTGAGGTTGCAGGAGACATGTTTGAGGTGGGACCATAGTGCAAAGTGCTATTGAAATACTAGGTAGTTCTAGGTTGTGGCGCTGCTCATAGGCAGCTCAGCCAGAATTGCTATAAAGCAACTCCCTGAGCTGCCCAAATTATGCTGGGGGCTATTTTGGCCCCTGACCAGCCTGGTAATAGGAAGGTATAGCTACCAGTGCTCCTTTCCCCTTGTGCTGAGCCTCCTGGAGGTACAGCACACATTACATGTTCTTTTACCCTGTTCTGACCAGGTGGGAAATGTGAGTGAGAACAGGGAATGAGGAATACAACAAATGAGACATCAATGGAATTATTTTTGTTTTTTACAATGATAAAAATTCTTATTTTAGAGGGTTTCTAGTTGTAAGAGTAAAAGAAAAGAGCAGTTATTCTGACAAAGCCGTTTTGACATTCTTGTCAATGATTTGAAGCAGGATCGTCGATATAGATAAAAAAGATGCCAACATTTGAAAATAGTTTAGATGCTGCATGCAGCAGTTTTTAAGTGATGCAATATTAGTATGTTAAAAATCATGATTGTACAAACATCAATAACTTTAGGCCTGACTCGGGGAGTAGAACAAATGACCCAGAGAGCTGGTCATAACATTTCCTGAGAATTTTTTTTGGGGGGTGCAGAGGGAGAAATTAGTGGAAATTTCCACGGAAAAATCTTTCCTGTTTTGGGACATTTCTAATGACCCAGTATCTGAATGAGATCTGGGCTAGGATAAGGGCCATCTGTCTGAGGCTCAGTCCAGAGACAGCCCTGAGATGATGGTTGATCAATTAGGGGAAGCAAAGGAAAAAAGAAGTGAGAACTAGATCAGCACTCTGATCAAGAAAATGTGTCCACCATTGGTAAGGTACATCTGCAGTTTAGAGGTCATCTTAGACCATCAAAACTGCTTCTTACTGCTCAAGTAGCAGTTGGAGCTAGGAGCACTGTTTTCCCTAGTGAGAAGGGTACAATGCTTTCTTTGAGATGTGGATCTTCCTAAACTTCTCCTTGTCTTTGTCATAATGAGGTTAGAAGAGAGTTGGTCAAAACTTTTTAATCACATTTTTTTTAGAAAAATGGCTTTTTGACCAATATGAAAAATGTCATGTTTCAACTGTTCATTTCGGTCAAAATTTCAGCTTTCCATTGACCGGGAAGGTCTGAATCCCCAGACCTGGCATTATGTAATAGTATGACAGCTCTGAAGGGTGCAATACCACCTACTGCCACTGGGGACTCCTGGTGGGGCAAGAGCGGGAGTCCCCAAAAGACATGGCCTCCTGTGGTTCAGCAAAGGAAGTTGCTCAAAACAGGAAAGGGAGGATTTTAGAGCTTCTTCAGCCCCACAGCCACAGAAGCATGCTTTAGTCACAGCCTCGGATCTTCTGCAATTGTGTAGGCATGGAATTTGCTCTTGCTTATGCTCTTGCTCTGCTCCAGAGTCCCAGAATTCATTTTCAAGGGTCTTTCTAGCCCTTATGATTGTAAAGAAAATCTTTAAAATATTAACTGAGTCCTCCTCAGACCGCAGAAAACAAAAAACAACAGCACAGGGAGGTACTATTCATCTCAATGGGGTGTTGATTCTGAAACCTAAGGATGGTAATCTAAAAGTCAACAATGTTAACAATTTTACTGATAATTTTTTTTAGAATTATCCAGCTAATGTGATTATCTCATAGTCCCAAACTGCCTCTGCCATCTTCCTTCATGCCAAAAGGCCCAGCTTCCCCCTATCCAGCTGTCAAACTCCCAACTTCCCTCCTGACCACACTGTAGTTGTGTGCTGTCAATACAAAAGTCTGTGACTTACTGAAAATGTGGAACAACATGATATAAATTGAACTTCATTTAAAAAAATAGCATGGGAGCTATATTGGGTTTATATTTAATTCAGCAAAAACCTCCATTTTCTAGTGTAGATGAAGCTGCCCCACCAAAGTGCTGCAGAATCCAAGAATGCTGGCACAGAGTATCAGACCAGTGTGTCACAGAAAGCACACGGCCCTGCATGTGTTCCCTGCCTGCCACCACAGTTCCTTCTGAATGCCTCTGCTCCTGCTTCTCCAGACAGCAAAAAGCAGTGGTGGTGGTGTTTGGAGACAGTGGAGAGTGTTAGTTTGCTGAGCATATGGAGGAGGGCAAAACAAAGAGCATTTGGCCAGGAGGGTAGCCTCTGAATTGTAAGCAGGCTGGGTAGAACGTTGTCCCACCCCTGAAGAGTTCACACTGTGGGAGTGGAGGTCACTTATCAGCCACTCCCAGAACAGGGGCCTAAGTCCTTACTTTCTAAAATGAGATCATGAAAATTGGGCTCGCTCTAGCTTTGAGTTTCACTTTCTATTGTTAAAATCAGCTCTTTCCTCAGCTCCAGTGTGACTATTTAAACCTCATTCTAGCTCTGAGATGCTAAAAGGGAAAGTCTGAATCTTTAGGAATGATCTTACTGCAAATAGCTGTGACTCCGGAATTCAAAGCAAATGGAAGTCCCAGGCACAGAACTCAAAGCTTGCCCCTTAATGCTGTAAGTCTTGCTCAAGTTTACCACTCTGCTGTTACAAATTCAACCCCCCCACAAAAAAAAAAAGTTATCTCTGAGCATATGCAACTGCTAAACATCCCATTCAATATAACTTCAGCCTGTTCTGAGAACTACATTTCACAGTTTCTTTATACAGTAACTGTCTGTCAGATATTACTAGGAAGATTACCATAGTCTACATAATATACTTTCACTATAAAAATTATTACTTAGACAGTTGTATGTTTTACTACACAACAGGAAAAAATTAAAGATATTAAAAGGGTCTTTTTCTTTTTTTTTTTTAATTTCACACTCCAGATGTAACATCTCCTTTATATAGATGACCCTAAGCAACTATAAACACTATCATGCATCACATTCCAATACTTTCATTTCAATGCAAATTCTTTAATCTACAAAATATAAATAGTACTTTATCTATTTAAGGTATTTCTAAGGCATCTATCAACTTGGTTTCTAAGAATTACAACAAGAAATCTAACAGGCCATACTTTAAATGTTCATCTCTCTGAGATGCCTGTATCTAAGCAGTACGGTTAAATGTACCAATAAATAAAAAGTCTCAAAATGTTTTCTTCCTTCTTGAACACATTAAGCAATGAGAAATTCATTGTAATGAATCCAGTGTAAATGGAAAATCCAGTGTAAATGGAAGCTATTCCCATGGAAATCCTTGGATCATATTCAACAGTGATATTGTGATAGTTAATAAGTGGTGGTGTAAGGGAGAATGGGCACATTCTGGTCCTCTTGCTCTTTTACATCCTCCTGGAAATTGTTTGTCCTGCTGCACTTTCCTCCTTTCTGTTCCTTTCCAGGACAAGCTGCATGCATTTTACTTCCCAACTGAAAGCCCAATCAGTGCAAGTAACACAACATCGTCACTTGCACCTGTTTTCTCGCCAATTTACAACTGATATGCAGCTTACACCATTGTTTATGTCACTGCTGACTCTAGGTTGGGGTGTTTCTTGAGGATTATGATTTATGCCTGTAAAAATATAGTAAGAAATCAAGGATATTATGTGTACTCCGTAGAAAAAACAACACCAAATACTCTTGATATTTTAAACTCCCCAAATTAAAATAACCTTGGCCCTTGTTCCTAAGGATCATATAAACAATCTAAACGAGAACAAACAACACTGTACACTGACAGATTTCTTTACGGTTTCCTCAGACAAATGACTTATTAACATTAGGCAATTTTAAGTAATGTGTATATTATTAAGAACCTTATCCTGTGTTTAAGAAAGTATTGCCTAAGCGTGTTCATATCAAATGATCATATGTTTTTCTGTAGGTATATGTAAGGTATATTTCTGTAGGTATATGTGACTTGTTGACAGCTTCTTACTGAGATAGACACATTTCAAAAAAATGGACTTTCACAACTGCAAAGAAAAAAAGTTCTACATTAGGATGTTACTTACTTTGTGTCTTTGTCCTGGGAGAATGCAACTAAAGAAACCACATTTAAAAATCAGACATTAGATATGCAAATATGTGTTCAGATCAGAGATACAAAAATTATTCAAATGATTAATTATTCATCATAAAAATGTCAATTAATAATTCTGAAGCATAATAGGCATCTTTCTAATGCATCTTTATTTTTCAGGCCTAAATACTCTTGAATCTGTGTGTTCAATTGCATTCTAACAAGTTTTTAAAAATTCAGCAAAGTAAACAACAAACTAAACAAAAGTGAGCAGTGAATTTTAATAACCACTAACTCAGCCAGGAAATGTGCCCAAAGTTCAGCATCAATCCCACAAGAGTAGAAAGAACAAGTACAGCTCACTATGCCAGACAACAAGCCCTAAGTAACCGGCCTCACAAACCTTCCAAAAATTGCATTCTCCAGCTATTATCAAATGGTATTCCAAAGTCACTGTCTCTTGTTTATTTAGCACAAGGAGCAATCTGTATCCTGCAAGATGGGCCATGTTGAACACCATTTGTTCAGCTGCAGTTGAGAGAAGTATATTACATGCATAAACAAGGCTAGGCTGTCTTATAAATGATTTTATACATAAATTAACAAATACATGAGACAGATAGATTTATCTTTTACATGGAGGCACTCCCAGGAGACCGGATACCTTAGAAATGCCCATAGAGAGGTAAATGAAATAAAGCTAAACAATCCTTTCCCTCGCCTTGGGTTTTTCTGCATAGGGACTTGGAAACTTTTTGAATGTTGACTCAAGGGGTTTCTTCCCAAATATCCCCTCAGTTAAGTGCAAGGCCCCTACTACCAAAATGGAAACTGGTCTTTCCTCCCTAAACCTGGGATCTACAGATCTCAGGACACCTGCATGAAGCAGGAGGAAGAACCACATGGAGGCCCAGGGGCTCTGCACAGCTCTCTGGCTTCCCCTTTCCTAGAGGAGACGTTCCACTGCATTTTAAACACACACACACACATACACCCCAGGTGACTGCACAAAATGCCCCCCTTCCCTCATATAAGAGGCCTGGCCAGTAGGGATTTGTGCTTCAAAATAAACCTGCACCCAAGAGGATCATACAGCTTCCAGCAGCTGCTTCCCAGCTACTTCCCAACTCTGCTTCTGTCCTCCAGAGCTCCGCAATATGAAACCTCAAGAGGGGCTAGAGACAGAATGGAGCAAAGCTGATGTTCTCCCACCAGGACAGGTTTAGCTACTAAATCTGCATGTTGCCTACACTTCTCATAATATTCATAATCTGTGGCACTGCAATGCCTGAAAGGAATATCCAAGCTCTGCCTAGACTAGACAAATAGATCCAGTCTGCTTAAACACTAGTATAGACAAGGTTTAACAGCTTTAGATGGCCCTGGTCTTGATAGATTGTAGAGGGAAGCACTAAGGGACAGCTAACAAGTTTTACAGGTGCTAAACCCTATCTATGCTAGCGTTTCAATTGTGGTAGTTAAAGGATGTTCTCCAAACACTTTTTTCAATGCAGCCTATTTTTTCCAGTCTACACATAGCCTTGGAAACTTATCTATGGATTTAGGTGTTTAACTTCAGGCACTTTAGCGTGCAAATTACCCTTCTAATCCCTCCCCCTTTATTTTTCAAACTGTAATACAAAATTCGCACAACAAGCCAAACAATAGGGACTCATGTGCAGCAAAAGCAGAGATCCCACCTTTGCTACTTGTGATTAAAACTAACTTCATGAGATTAAAACGAAAACCACTGCTAGTAGCACAAATGAAATCCAACCGCTCCAGGGCTCTCTCCCCAGATCCACCCTTTCTGGGTTGGGTGGCGGAGTGCAACAAAACAGAGTTATGCTCCACATTACTTGTCCTCTGGTTGCTCCAGAGGAGGAGAGAGATTATCGTTTCCCTGCCATCCTAGCGCACTAGTTTCACATTGAGACATTACTGACGTGGATTTCAACGTAAGGCCAAGGTCCTCCGGGGCCTAGCTAACCCACTGGATACTTAACCACATTAAAACGAACCACATTACTGGGGGGTGAGACCCAGCCCCCTCCCACACACACACACCCGTTTAACAGTGTGGCAAACCCTCCCATTTCCCTGTGTCCCTTTACACTGCTGTAGACTGTCGCTCCTGTGGGCTATCTGCCCTCGCAGCCCCTTTCTCATGATCATGAGCCCCTAGCAGCACCTCAGCTGAGGCTCGCGCCACCAGCACACAAGCGGCCCCCCCTTTTCAGCAGCCAGCCCCCCACAAACCGGAAACGGGGGGACGAGCTCACGTGGTTTTAAAGCAGGCGCTGGAGGAGAGGGAGCTGGTGCAGGGATGGAAGGGGAGGAGGGGGGTGGAGAGGGGTCTTTAGCTCACATGGCCCCTCACGTGTGATGGATGCAATTGACAAAGGGAAAATCATGGAAGGGGAGGGAGCAGCCCCGCCAGCGCTGGTTGCATGTGTGGCATCAGTCAGGCACCGTTTGTATCAATACAGGACAGGATCGTTTTCTGTGCCCCGAAGTTTCCTCTCTTCCACTTTTCGCACAGGAAAAGTTGGGGGAGGAGGGAACTCCACCCTGTGAGCTGGCCTTAAAATTGGGTCTGATCCACCCTGGTGCAAAAATCTGAGCTGTGCTGTGCAAAAATGGGTTGGGATTTGTTTTTTAACGGCTAGGGAAGACATCATAATTGCAAAGTTTAAAATAAAGACAGAGACTCTTCATCTGAGGCTGTGTGGAGGGGGGTGATTAATTGCAATCTGCTTTCTACATTTATGAGAGACTGTGAGAGATGCATTGCCAGCACCACCCCCAATAAAGGCAATATCAATAGCCACTGTCATTATTTCCATATCTTGAAGAAGCTGCACGCCCAATATTAGTTCAGTCCAGGGCAGGAAATCGTCGCGTGGATTAAGGCTAAATTCCTTCTCAGAAGGATTTAACTGATTGTTACATGTTTATGTCTTGTGGCCAAAATAAAAAAAATAGCAGCCCCCATATGATAAATTTAAAAGAATGTCTAATAAAGACTTGAATGTTATGCCAATCATGAGAAGATCAGAGCATTTTATCTCTATGATCCTTGTGTGCTGGGGGTGCTTTAAGAGTTACAGAAACTGTCAGATTGAGCGGTGGAGGAGAGTCTACAAAATTATGACCAGAGATTATTCGACAATACAAAAGTGTTCCCTAAAGCCCATGAATGTAGTCACCCGGTCTGTTTTGCCTCTCTCTCTCTCTCTCTCTGTAGATAGATATAATATGATAAAACATCGATCGTGTGTGTGTGTGTGTGTAGATATAATATGATAAAACATCGATCGCAGTATTATTGCAGGTTAAAGTAGAGCTTCTTTTAATCCATGTACCCACCCTCTCATTTTATAATCTGGAACTTTAGGAATAATATGTAAAGCGTTTGTAATGGGATTAATTTATTTTAAGAACTTGTCTTCCATATAGGACGTGAGTGACTGGAAATTGGACGACTCAGTAATTGGCATTCACTTTTTTTTTAACATATGCATCTAAATTCAGTTTGACTCTTTAAGGAATTAGCAGAGTGCCCTTGATTTACAGTCAGTGTTTTATGGATCTGAGAGGATCTAATTCAAATTAATACTTTGAATCTGATTTCAGGATATTTGCACTATGCCACATATTTCATTAAGATATCATCACTCTCGTCTGTATCAGTGTATCTCTGCTTCTATATATCTGTTATATCTAGAGATAGATAGATAGATCATAATCCTCCAGCAACATATTTTTGACATTCAATCAATAGTTATGCTAAAAGTTTTAGCACAACTAACCCAGTTCACCCAGCCTTTGCTCTCGCAGGCATAATTACAGAGCTCATTGTTATCAGTTCATCATGTATTAATTTAAAACAATTCAATTAAAAAATATAACTGGCAGCTCTTAAGAAACCTGCTCTTTAATATATATACGAGAGACTTGTATAAGATATACACAGACAACTGTTTCATTAGCTATTTCCTTAGGTCATTTATACTAGTGTTACCAACATTTTAAATCTTAATTTCGCCTCGATACCCCACCTGGTAGAGACTTGAGTTGGTGATTTGAATTGGTACCTGCTCGGGTAGGCTAGTGATGTCCATTTATGGAAGGTTGTCAGATCTTTACTGGGTGGGTGACAACAAGAGAAGCAGCAGAAAAACAAACTCAGTGAGCTGAGGATTTTATTTGGAACTGTTAAAAAAAAAGATTTTGTGGTTGTTGCTCTAAAATCTGCCTACACTAAAGACATCTCAGGTTTCTAATAACACTCAGTTTATATTCATTAGTTGCATTGACAGTTACAGTCCCCAGATGTGTCCAAATCCTATACTGTAACCAACTGTTCAGACTTCCCTATTGCCCCCAAAATTGTGTGATCGGGCGATTGCCAGCGCAGTACATTCAGATTCGATTTTTAAATGGGAGGATAGCTTTATTAACAGCTAAAAGTATTCATCAGATCTCTGAGGAAGCGATGATTTGCAAATGCACGTTTGATTTTTCTTTCTTTGCGATGTTTAATCATCAGAAAGGTGTGCTCTGATCAGGAGCATTTTTGAATGCAATTGCTTGTGACTATTGCTAGCATTACAATTCTTGCTTTAGGCACACATTCAATGCACAGTTCAAGAGCAGTTTATCTTAGCTTAATGTAAGTAAAAGTATAGTGTCGGATCAGTGTACCATTTGTTTCAGTTTACTTCGGGGGGCGGGAGGGAAGTGCAGTAATAGATTTAACTCTGTCAAAGAAGGGAAATTCATACGGAGCCCGCTAATACAACCCCTTGGGCAGCTCCACGTTTACCTTCAGAAAGATCATACAAACATGTAGGATTTGAAGTTCATCTTTACATTGAGATTATGTAAAGCTCTTCTAGAGAAGGAACCGTATGTGGGTTCTGTGAAGAGCTGGGCATGAACTGATCAAGGCTCAGAGATTTTTTTCCCCCTTTTCAGATAAACGCCTTTGCTGACCGAATTTGGCTGTCTTTAGTTACTTCTATATTAGTTTCCAATTATGTGCAGTGCAAACCAGCTTTTTGATTAACAAAACAGCAGAGCATTGGTTAACAACACTTAAACTTCAAAAAAAAATCCCCCTGGGAAGTGGGCTCTGAATTGGTTAATAATGTGCAGTACTTGCTAAATTGCTGACTTCCAGATGTGGAAAATATCTTTCTTGTTTAGGACCTACGTACCCTGATTGGATTACGACAGAAGCGTCACATTGGAAAGCTTTTGAGTGATGATTTAATTAACCATACAGTAGAAAGCTGCATTTGCCAGGAAACCCCTTCCAGATTTGCATAACCAATCCCTTCAGTGCAAAGGTGGAGTCTGGTTTTTAATATTATTAGTATTATTATAATTATTATTATTATTTTCCTATTTTAAAAACTGTTAAACTTGTTATCCCCACAAGTTCAGTGCCACTCACCCAGTCACTCCAGCTAGCTATCTCCTTCCCCCCAAAAAGGGAAGAGAGACAGAAAAAGAGCCATTTCACCCCATGAGCATATCTGGGAACAAAACAGAAAGAATGTCAAATCTCACGTTTTTCACTAGATATAACAGACAATTCAAATAAGATTGTTGAACCTCGAAACAACAACAAACCTCAACAACAAAATGATCAGAAGTCAACTAGGTGCCTTTTTTTCCAATTCAAATACAGAGTTTAGTTTCTACCCATAATTTTGAGCTATGGTTTGCTGATCTGAAAGAAGGGGTTAAGGGGTGGAAGGGGGACTGAGAAGGAGAAAGAGACTTTCCTGCTAGAACCCATGCTGACAAAGCTACCCAAGTGAATGTGCCTGCAGAATCTGGCCATTAGAGCTATCTCTATAAAAAGAAGTAGGGATCTTGACTGAAAGACACAGGATCGCTCCCCTTAACTTTCAGTTCCTTTGAGTTATCCAGTTCTGTGAATGGTGTTCACCGTTTTCCGCCGTGTATCCAGTAGGATTTAGTGAAGAGGATAATGATGCCAAAGACTTGATGGTTGCGGGGGGGGGGGGGGGAGGGAGGAGGGAGGAAAGGGAGCGAGGGTCGGAGAGAGGGAGGAGGGAGACAGAGCGGGAGGGAGGTGGAATTTCATTTCTTCCACTAAAGCGTTTGCGGAGACTTCAAGGTATAATCTATCCCAGATCCTTTCCCAGAGAGAAACTTGGCGATCACGTTTCCACATGATGCTCACGTTTGGTGCTCTTCAATTATCCCTCCCCACAAAGATAGGTGGCGTGTGTTTCAGGGTCTCTCCTCTCTCTCCTACAGAAAAGAAAAAGAAAAAAATGTCATTAGAAGAGGCGTAACACGTCAGTCCGTCCCCAGGTTTGTGTTTCCTGGAGTGGCAGAAAGAGATCAGTCCTAACCTGCCCAGCAGGAATAACGGTCCTTCCGACAACTCTTTGCAAGGCTTTTTACAAATTCTCCAGGAGCTGCATCTCTCTTCACCTTTTCTCCTCCACTTCGCGGCTTCTTCATGCTTTTTCTTCTCACCGTTTCTGGCCAAAACTACAAACAAGACTTCGCAGGTAGGTTCTGAATTTAAACATTTCTTTCTTTCTTGTCTTCTCCCCCCCCCCCTTTGCTCTGCACCGTCTCATTTTCTCCCTTTTTCTTTTCTTTTTTTTTATTTCGAGTGTGGTGGCTTATTCAGCTTGTTTATAGTTGGGGAACCTCATTTTGAACTAAAATGTAGTCACTTGGCACCAGTTTCAGGAGGGGTTGGTTCTTTTATGGCGAACCGCTCTCTGCTGTTATTCACCGCCCCCCCCCGTCCCCCCGTACCTGTCCAGCCAGGTAGTAAAGGTGTCTTTTGCAATTATGACAGTAAAAGTTTTAGTGCAAGGAAAAGAATCCATTATTTCAAACAACCTCACTGCTCATGTATTTTAAGATTAACATAGGATCATCTTAAAGTTTGCATGTACCTGTTAGTGATTTGCACGCACTGTGCATGCACAAGGAGCACGGTTGTACAGTATTTTAGCTCCAGCCTGCTTTTAGAAGTCCCAGCAAAGATGTGTTTCCCCAGACTGAAAGTTTGCTGTTTTGTCTGCCTAGTAAGTTTCATTTCTTTATTTTATTTTGTGAGGCTGGGTGAAGTAACACCTCAGGTTCTGGGATCCCAAAGAAAGAAGTGAAAGTAGTGACTGGAACTTAAAAGTCGTTTACAAAAAATAGTCAATCCAGCTGGGAAGAAAACCGTTCTCAAGAACCCAAGATTGAAAATTATTGGCAACTTTTCTTGTTAATGCTAAGGAGCAGGGCAGATATTGAAATACATTTAAAACAATTCGCCATTGGTCGTTTTGCATTATTACGCCAATTGTCGAAGAAAGCTCACAGGTCCGGGCTTTTATGAATTTGTTTATCTCCTACCTACTTTCATATATCCTGTGCTTGGTCTGTAATGATGATGTAGAGATTACAAGATGCAGAGCAAGAAATAACCAGCAAATACAAAGTTTTTGCACGTATTCTCTCAATCTCTCCCTCTCCCACACACATGCATCCATGCCCATAAAACTACCAGTTTACTTTCTCAACATGGATTCATTTGCTGTAGTCTGCGAGTAAACATACTGACCTTGTACAGACAATCTGCATATTCACATACACTTACCTGCACATGGATTTTTAAAGCAACCCTGTTTTATAAACAAAAGCCTAAGAAAGGCGAATTCAGAGGAAATAAGACACAAGAGAGCAGCACACTTAACTGATCCATCCTGATATAAATCGTTACTAAAGTTAAAATGGAAAAATCATAACTAAATCCACTTTGTTACAAAATGTGTTGAGACAGGTCATCAGCTTCTCGGTTTTGTGCAAAGCTTTATAGCAGAGGAGTAGACAATAGATGCTGAGGCGAGGGTGGATTTTGTTCAGAAGAGCAAGGGTTAATTGCCCTTGTTTTACAGTTTGCATCTGTTACATCTTTTATAGCCCCCTGTTTAAACTAATCCTCGAGTCAAAGCATCTTTAAAGCTACAGCATCTTCTTCGAGATAGACTTAGTTTCAGGAGCCTTATATCAAGCAAACCAAGTGCTTCCCCACTCCAGTTCTGACAGATTCAGTCTCAAATAAAGCCTGCATGTGTAGACAGATATAGGTACGAAAGTTTACAAGTCGAAAAGGATATGATCCTTTAGAAAGCCTGTAAACACTGACAGCAGTAGTTTTGATTTCTGTTTCTTTTCTCAGGCGGGGGGGGGGGGCGGAAGACAGGCTGAAGCTTTGTTTAATGGGCAGGGGGAAACCCTACAATGAATATTGTCAAACCGACTAAAAAGGTGTCAGAGGTTTATAAGACACTTCTCATTGTTGGAGGGGGGGTAGAAGTGAGGTCTCAATCCTGCGCCTTACCCCACAGGGGAGGGGGAGAGCGAGCGAGCTCTGGGCGCGACCAGAAATACAAATAAAGGTAAAGATAACATTTCATGGGAGAACAAGTTGCAATGTCAGACTAAAGTACTTTTAGGAGGAAATGGTCCGCCTCGCATTGAGTCAAACAGCCTACTGTACGAGCCTGTGCATTCCCTCATACGGTCATGAGTTATGACTCATTTTGAAGATGTAATTCTTGTCTCTCTGATCTCCTTTGCTGTGCAATACAAAAAAAAATAAAAACCTGGCCGGCTGGGAAGGAAGGGGGTCCATTTAATCTCTGCTCCGACCTCCCCCAGCACGGCGAGTCTTTGTGTGTGTGTGGATGGGTTCCTTTTGGGGGGAATATTTGGGTTCCCTTTGGCGCCCTGCATTTAAATGGGATATACCAATGCCCACATTGTTGCTGTGTTTGGTTGTTACATAGAGTCTGCGTGCTGCTGAATCAGGGAGTCGAGTCCATGCGAACTGCCATCTGATCCACTCTTATCAATGAAGCAGCAGATCATGGCGGATGGCCCCAGGTGTAAGAGGCGAAAACAAGCCAATCCAAGAAGGAAAAACGGTAAGAAAACCCTGAATCAAACTTTTCCTTTCGACTCCACTAGAGAGATAGAGGGGGAGAGGGAGAAAATACCACCCAGCAGCAACCGCAGCAGCCCGGGGTTTGCTGGCGACCGCTTTCTATGTGGCGGAGGAGAGATCCGCCTGTTGTATATCTCTGGAGGGGAGAGAGAGTTCAAGGGAGTCCCAGGGAAAGTGAGTGTCAAAGAAGCCGGAGGATCCCAGCTCTTTCCCCCGGGCGCAGTCCCAGTCTAACCGAGCGCTCCTTATCCCCCCACCCCGGACGGCTTTGGAGAAGTCCGAGCAAGTGGGCAGAGTCCCAGATCTTGGGCTTCTGTAGTTTGAGTTCTGCAGAATCACTGGGCGGTTTGGAAAGAAAAGCTAGAGACTGAGCGAGAGCCCCATGCAGACTGTGTGGCTTAGAAAGGCTGAAAGTTTCTTGCCTGGGTCCCTGCTCGATCTAACGGTCCTGGGCTCTGTGTCTCTTGCGCCTGGCTTCTCACAGCCCCCCAGGACCCGCTGGAGTCTCTCTCTCTCTCTCTCCTGCTTTTTTCCCCTTTGACCGCTGCCTGCAGTGGCAGAATTACTTCCCAGACATGTAAGTCTCACACAGACCAAAGCCACTTTCCGGCCAGTTTTCATGTTGGCAGAACCACCTAAGCCATGGACTCTAGTGTCAGGGGGAAGAGAGAGACGAGAGGGGGCGGAGAGGTATTTTCAATAGTTCCATTAAGGGAGGGGGAACCACGGAAAAATCATATTCCCTGGGAAAAAGGCACCGTGAGAATCCTGAGCCACATTGGCAGGGAGTTATTTACTTTTAAAAAATTGTTACAGACTCAAAAATGAAAGTTCCTTCTCCTTAATCATTAAGAAAAGAATGAGTTTGCTGCCCAATTGCCCATAGTTACCCTCTCCCCTGGTCTCTGCAGGCGACTGAGAGGTTGGGTTCAATGGGACGGGGTGTTCTGGTCTGATCTCACATTTGGCAGCTCTTTCCTGGTGTGGGTCTCTGTCCCTCCCTAGTTTCTTCCTTTCTTCGTTGGTTTGGAAGTCTGCCCCCCTCCCCCAGCCACCCTGGAGCCCCTGAATGGACATCTCAGCCCCACTTTCAACAACTTTCCTCTAGAGATCAGGAGGAATGAAGATATTTGTGTGAACCTGAACCTATTTGCTTATAGCTGAGCTACTTCATTTAAGTGGAGAGGTGGAGTGGGGGTGGAAGGAGAAAAAACACAAAGACAAGAGAATGTTGATTAGAAACAAATGATCCTTTCTCTCCCCCCTCCCGCCCCCTTCCTCTCTCTAGGTTGTGAGTGTGAGTGTGTGTGTGTGTGTGTGTGTGTGTGTGTGTGTGTGTGTGTCTTTTTCTTGTTGTGGTGGAGGTGTCGAGCCATATGGGGGAGTGATAGAGGAATTTTAGTCAGAAACTGTTCTTTATGTTACCCTTTGTGTTGTCTTTGATCTATTTGCTTGGCTTAGTATTACAAAAAAAAACCCCAACTAAAATAATATATTCCGAGCAGCTTCCCAATGATCCGTTCCTTGTTATCTTTTTTTAAAGTCTCTCCCCCCACCCCATACACACACCCCGCCTTTACTCCTGTGTCTGTCATTATTTAAGGTGGTCCTCACATAGGAGACCTCCCCTTCCCCTCATCTCTCGGTAATTTAGTAGACATTAAAATTACACGTAATGTTTCCCTCTCCTCTCTTGTGTTTCCTCTGTTCTTTTTATTAAATGTTGGTTATTGATTTTCTAAAATCAATGTCTGTTGTGGGGGTTTTTTCCCCTCACAAGTATCTAAAGCACGTTGCTGATCAACTGGATAACAAAAGCTTTGTGTCAAGTAGCCTTTTTTTTCTTATGTTAAACAGTCATTTTTGAGAGGAAAGAGAATTAGATTTAAAGTGCTCTTTTGCACTAAAGAATATCCTGTTTGTTGGTTTAGCCTTCTTATTTTATCCTTCTCGGTTCTCTTCATACAACATTATTAGTTTAGAGCATTAAACATCCTCACATGTTCTGTGATGAGTGTGTGTACCGATGTGTTTCATGTTTCGCAAAACAATTTGATCAGCAAAAATGTACAAACGATTTCCTAAAAGCTCTATGGTTATGTATGTGGGAGAGATAATGAATGTAATGTGTACACGCAGTTATTGCACACAAGTCTTTAGTAACACATATGGACCGGACTGACAGATATTCCGTTGCTCCATTGAAAATGTGTTTTCGTGGGGTGCAATAACTTAAGAAAACCAGGAGAGTTGGGAGTAGAAAGTTTAATTGCGATTTTTAAGGTAACTGATCCTGCAAACTTCCTTTAAAGTGTGTGCATTGGTTGCACGAAGGTCTAACTTCTCCCTTCCCTGTCTTGCTCCAACCAATGCATTTTTATTTTATTTTATTCCTTTTTGTTTTCCCCGTGGTTTTTTTTTTCCTCTGTGTTCCATAATCTGCTTCTTCCATTCATTTCTGAGTCAGAAATGTTCTGGTTTTGAGAAGCAGGTAGACTTTTTTTTTTCCATTTTCTCTCTCGACAAGCACGTATCCAAAGCCTTTTCCTTTGGGGATTGCCCAGGATTTATCTGAACTGAGTGGATTTTTCTTCTCTCCTGGATTCATGGAAAAGATGTCACTTCTGAGCTTGTGTCTTTGCTGATAACACTAACTATGATGATGCTTATCGAAATCATATAGAAATTCCTTGGAAAGGCAATAGCATTACATTTTTAAAAAGCTGCAAAAATAGATGGGCATCTAGGAAACTAGAGTGATATAAATGTAACCAAATAGAAATGATAAAGAGGATAAAAATAGAAGAAACCAAGTAGTACCTAAATGTGTTATATGCTCTGTGTGTGGGTGTGAGTAAGGATGGTCAGGACTCAGGATTAGAAAACGATGCTGGATAAAATTCCTACAAAGCTAAATAGGGTAGAAAGAAAAAAAAACCCTCAGGATTTTACAAGATAACGGAATTGATCAGAGCTGGAGAGGAGAGTGATGCAGTAGGGCAGTGTCAGGGAAGCGTGTGTGTGTGTGTGTGTGTGTGTGTGGAGGGGGTGGGAGAGGTCATATTAAAATAAATGGTCATGGGGGGAACCATCCCCAGGAAAAAAATGTTAGCGAGAAAAGTCTAAAGAGAGGGGAACAGGAGTAAGGGGATGGAAGGTGGGGAAATCAGAGGAGCCCGCCGCCCAGGAATGTGTGTCGGTTTCAGGAAAGTTCAGTCAGATGATTTCCAGTCGCCTGACTCACTTTGTAACACTTTCACTGAAGGAGAGAAAACCCGAAGCCCCCTTCTTTTTCTCCCCACTCTGCACTTCCTCCCCACGTTCCGAGTGATCGCTCTCAGACTGATAGCCAAGCTGCTGCAATCTACGCAGCAGCGACGTTTGAAACTTACAAAGTTTGGCGTTTGCTGTTGGTGTTGCTGCCCCTGTTTGTAGCTGGAGCGGTCTCACTGGAGATGCTGCCTCGTTCTCTCTTCCTGCTGCACTCAGAGCCTTAGAAATAAGGGGAAGGGGATTGATTTCTCATCACTCCCTCTTTCTCCTTCTCAGGGAGAGATGACTAGGTACAAACATGCTTCCTTAGAACAAATCTCTCTGGCATGGCATGAATTGGGAGTTGAGTTGTCCCCTTTAAAAGCAACAATGTTTGGGGGGAGGAAAAGGAGAAAAGAAAAGTTGGGTCTAATTTTCTCCCAAGTTTCAGTAGACATCTCTCTCTGATTTCTTGCCATCTCGCTCCCAGTTGTAAAGAAGAGGGAGAACGTTCAGTGCTTCCAAAGCGTCTGATCCGAAAGGGAATACAGACCAAACAAGCAGACACAATTATCCCCTTTAAGAACCTTAACCAAAAAGACAACCACCCACCTCTTTCTAGAGATGCTGGAGAAGAGGGAAAATTCGAATTCACTTCACCCTTTAAAAAGAACAAAATCTAGCTAGAATCTCTGGGTAATGAGAAGTGGGGTTTGTTTTGCCTGATGGGTGAAGTTTGGAAATAACTAGAGTCTCAGATACAAGGGTGCTCCCTAGTAAATTTCAGGTGGCACAAGTTATAGCGGTCAACTGGGAACGTTCCTTTTCCGAGTTCTCTTTACAAGTGTGAAAATCCGTTGCAAGTAGTAGATTACTTTTGAAGTTGATGAGACCATTGGGAGAATATCTTACGACCTCAAAAGGTACCTGGCTATAGGTTTATTTTAAAAAAATATTATTTACTAAATGCAAGTGACCAAGATGCAATGAATATCTAAGTATATCTCGCTATACAGTTTTGACAAGTTTTGACATGGAACAGAGGAGGCTGTTATCTGAGCTATTGATTTTATTTTGAGTTTGGGGAAAAAACGAGTGAATTTGGATATTGTTGAATGCCACTGTTGAATAGCATATGCCATTTCCAGTAATTCTTCACTTATTGTTACTGGTTTTGCCACAAGCCTCTTTAGCTATTGCACCTGATCTACAGATAAACTTTTTAAAAATCTTGTAAAATAAAATGAAATAAATTAAAGAATTAATTACCATAAAATCGATAATTTTTTTTAAAAGAACAGCATTGAAAGTTAATTGTTAAATAAATATATACGGTAAACTGTCCAAGGTAAATACAATATATGGAAGATTGAAAAACAAGCTATAGAACCATATTGAGAATATTCTCTAAGAAAACTGTGTCTACCCTTAAAGTGGAAAGAAGGGTGTTGATTCTTTTACAACAGCACCACATTCATTCCAAGAAATAGGAAATTCTTCGCCTCACAACAGTTTTTGGCATCTGCATTATCCCAATGCTTTTAAGGTGCATTTTCTCCTCTGAGAAAGAGAACTCTTTGTCCTTTTTACCAAGACCATGGCTTCCCAAGGTAGACACTATTTTGTGCCTGTCACATAGAATGGGAGTGCAGGTTTGCAGTGCTCACAGACAATTGATTGTCTGCCCTAATGTGTTTCATTTACATGTTTATAACGTCAATAGTGCTGGGGTGTCCACTGTACCATTCATTCCAGCATTCCCACAAGGGTGCAATTGTCTGAATAGCCAAGTCAGACACCTTTTTGATTGCTCTTTAGTTGTCTTTTTAGAGTATAGAGAAAAAGGAGAGAAATCTGGGATGCAGAAACACTAGTTGAAAATATTTCAGAATTAAATGTCACTATTAAAGCAGATGTTAACATTAGGCAAATTATATATTTTAACTAAGATTCTAAAGGTGTAAAAAAAATCAGAGAGGATGGTTATTGAAACCCGACTACATCTAGTCCTGTTGCTTATTTTTTACTCTTTTTTACATGATGTGTGATTTTCATTTTGCTTTCAGCCTCTTTAAACGCAGCCACCTCTTAACTCTTTGTATGCTTAACTGTAATTTGTGATTTTTTCCCCCTATATATTTACATATCTCTGTTTATGCCAACAGCGTCAGCTAACCACTTGGAAAATCTATTGAAAGAATATTTAGGCTGTGGGAAGTATAAACTTTAAAAAGTAAGATCCAAATATTTCTTCATCAAGCATTTTTAATGAAAAAATATTATGATGATTAGACTTTCCTTGAAGCATTTTTAACTTAAATAGCTGTGTGCCAACTTCCTATGTCTTTGGTTATAGTCTTCTTATGCTGTAAGCTCTGAGCAGAGTGTTCCTAGGAGTTCCAAAGTCAATAAAAGATTACTTTTTAAGGTGTGCTGTACTGTTTTTATATGCCACACTGTCTTTATCATTTAAGTTCCTTCTGAGGGAGGCGAGAAGTGCTTGCCTACAAGTGCTTGTCTACAATTTCATGTATGAATAAATAAACCTCACATCTTATTGAATCAGATAAATTATATGTGTAATATAGCCACATATAGTACATATGGATGCACCTGGGAAATAAAGGTTTCACATTTCAGACCTGGTCCCTTTCCCCCCTAAAAATTTTGATCCCAAGTGCTACAGTTAACCTATTTAGGCCATGGTCTATAAGGGAAGATAACCCTAACTCCTGTGGCATCTAATCGCCAGGGGGGACAAAACTTTTTATAATTTTGTTGCAATTAAAAATTCTCTCTCTCCCTTTTTTTTTTTTGGCCTGTTTGTGGAAAGATTTTTTTTTCTCCCTAACAGGGAAGACACACACAGTAGATGCACCGTTAGCTGAACCCCTGACACGGCGGTCTTTTGAATGCCTTAGGTATGATTTCACTTTCGCTCACATCAATGCTGACCTGAATGCCTTTCATATCTGATCCGCTGTGTCTCTCCCAGTAAACATCCCCTGAGGGGAGAACAAAGAAAGGAGCTCTTCTTCTTCTTAATCACAATTCAGCCCATTCACCGCCGGCAGGCTACATTTGCATTCTGCAACAGAAAGCCAAGATGAAAAGAAAAAAAAAGAGAGTGAGAAGAGGGGGGAAAAAGCAGAAGGGTGGAGGCTGAGTAAAATAACTTAGGTGTTTGTAGCTGTTTGTTGGGCTTCCCCTAGTTACAAGCCTTATATAGATCCTGCTCTACCCAGCCTTGGCTCTTCTGACAGGCAGATAGTGTTACAAGATGGCATGCCTGTGCTATTCATGGCCACTCGCACTAACACTTGAGGTAAAAAGTGTCAGAGAGGGATCAAATTCTACTCGGAGAAGTCTGTTATAGTTAGGGTCAGGTGTGTGTACTCTCGGCTCTTGACTGCTGCCTATTATTTTGTTTTAATTACTATTATTGTTTACTCGCCATGACCTTGGGGAGTGGAGGTGAGGGGAATGTGGTCCACGCAGATGAAAAGACAGCAGGGAAGGAAATGTCCTTTGGACAAAAAATATTTGTTAGTGATGGGATGAGTTGGGCTGGCGTGTTTCTTTCCCTCCACAGGAGAAAAGGGGCAACTCTTTGGGAAGGAAAAAAGCGTTCCCAGTTTTGCGGCTGGCAATAGGTCACATTTGCTGGCTAGAGGAAAATAATAACAACCAACCTCCCCAACCCAACAAGATCACGAAACTGTAAAGGGGGAAAGGTTACATTTGTGTAAGTTTCGTTAGCCAAGTTTTCTCGTGTTTCTTGTATTCACAGCCACCTCCATATTTGCCCCCAGATTTCTCGTCTGTTTGTTTTCCAGAAGCCACTCTGCCTTTCTTTGCAAGACAGTATTAAAAATTTGTTGAGGTTTTGGTTATATTCACTTTTTCTCACCAAGGGAAGGTTTATTTATAACTGAATCCTGCTTACTGAGAAGTATTTAAGCCCTTTCAGGCAGACCTGTCAAAATTTCCTGTGTTGTTTGCCTCCATTTGCCACACGTAAAAAGTAATATGCAGTTGCTTGTGTTAGAATAACCAGGGTAGTGCAGAAATCTTAAGTGACAAGTTTTCAACTATACTATCTCCTGCTTACCAACCTGTCATTTTTTCAGAAACCGCTTTTAAGATACTAACAGTTTTTTTCCCCAATCAGCAAATAGATTAAATGTGCTAAAGCAACTTTGAGAGAGAAGAACAGTTTGAACAATCTGAAGCGGGGAGGGATGTTTTATTTTCCTATAGCTGCTATGGCAGATTTCACTCCTAAGGAGCACACTAACCGAGATGTTACCAGTTGAACAGAAGCATGTGACACAGATTCCTGATTTTTTCCCAGAAGATTTACAGAATTTACAAAAAGAGATTATCTCTACACCTTCCACTCCCCCCCCCCGCCCACCCCCATGACCCAAGCAATGGAGGATTTAGGCAGATTTACTTCAGTAAACACCTTTGGATACTTGGGGGAAAGTAGGAGTCTGTTTGCAAAAGGAGGCTTTTGTTAAGTGAGGTGCTGGGATAATGCTTTACCAGGCAGCTGTGATAGTAACCTACCCAGTAACGCTGGAAAACTGTTTAACTCTTTGTGTGCTATACACTTGTACTCATCAGCTAAGACTTGTGTTCCCAGGGGGACTTTCTGTGGAAGTTCCAAGTTATGATTGTTCATATAGCGGTTTGCATAACAGAGAGAAAGGAATAAAAGCCTGACATTTTTTAGACCATTGAAGCTAGTCAACCAACAACATAGTTTTCTCATTTATAACTGAATCATTTGGGCTGAGCTGTGGCTCCAATCAGATTTATGAATGGCGACAGAGTTATAACAAATCAACCTGAAAAAAAACCCTTAGCGCATATTGAGGATAAAAAAATGTTTGTTAAACTTAAAAAAAACAGTTGGAAAACTTGCAGGCACTCATAATACATCTTTAGGGTGATTTAGATGAATTTAGGAATCTGTCTTGAAAAGTAAAATAGTCTTTTCTTTTAAAAAAAAGACACTATAAACTTGCAAACCTGTAAGAGTCGAGGTCTGATATCCCATCTCTGAGGAAACCTGCAAGGTTTTCAAAGCATATAACCAGTTGAAACTACACTTTCACCTTGTAAGGCGGCCCCATTTAATTGCCCTACCAAGGTACCCCAGTTATGCCAGGAAGGAGTTAATAATGGGTTATTTTTTGCTGGGCATAAGAATAACTTTTTCAGGTGTTGCTTTTTTAGTTTAAATAAGATTGCCTTATTTAGTTTTCAAAAAGTGTAGGTGTCAATGTTAGAGCAGCCACAAATGTGTGAGAAAGCAAAGGGTATGAGACATGACAGAATTAAAGGTGTTTGCTATGTTGTTACCCGTGTGTCAAGCTGCAAGCTCCCTTTGTCACAGCCTTCTGGTGATTTGATAGTGCAGATCCACATCCCGTCTAGGTGATACAGCAGTTTTTAAGTGTGGGTTTTGATGTGCATGTGCACTCATTGCTATTGCAGCCTTCCTCCCAAATTCCATTAAAAAACCTCAGTATAACACACACACACACACACACACTAACTCCAGCCTTATAAAAGAGCACTGTGCACTCAAATCCCAGGGCAGCAGCAGCAGCATTACAGTATCTGGCATGGAGTGTAGTTTGGCAGCAATGTCATCTGCCAAATCATCCCATAATTACGTTTTATGTTATTTGTATGAATGACCAAGCATGCAGTATTCCTTTAGAAATCAAAGGAAGGCTTAAAATGCATTTTTGAATACTTTCAGACCATGGTCAGGTCACAGTTTGGGAGATGAATTAAACTGATCTCATTTGTGATCTAATTGAGGTTGGCAACAACCTTAGCAGTAGCAATAACATACAAACAGAAATCAAAGGACAAAATTCAGCAAATCAGATCTTTCGCTAGAAAACTGCTAGGAGTTATTTCGTGATTGCCAACAGAGAAGTTAAACTTTGTCCTCTTTCTCAGCAGCAGTGCAAGCTTTGCATATTTTTCGGGTCTTTCACAGGAAAGTTAGGATAGATACACATACAAGAAGAGAAACGAGCAGTGCCTCCTCGGGCACGTAGTAAAGATACAAGCAGGACATAGCCACTAATCACAAATACGTATGTTGCCAGTGAATCCAGTGGTGTAAACTGAGAGCTGATGTTGCTTCTAAAAGCTAAAGTGTAGGAGGAGGAAGGGAAGAGGAATAGGTTTAAGGAGTGACAAGAGGAATAGGTCGAGGAGCTCAGTTTAAGCAAATGTTCCAAGTAGAAACTCAAGGCAGCTCCTATCTTTACATCTGTCCGTGCGGACTGCAGGAATGTAATTATCACGGTGATGTAGGATTGTTTACAGATTTGGATATTAGTGTTCTGAACTTGCTTTGCACGGGGGGAGCCTGGAGTGCTGTAGCTTTGTAAGACAACACGAGGCAGAAATGCTTGTCACTTGGCTGTGAGTTAGTTCGAGATGAGGCCCCTGGTTTCAAAGGTCAGAACCAGCTCCGAAGCTTCATCCGAATTTGCCCAAAGTTCACAAGATGTTTGGGTTCCGTGTCTAGCTGTGGAGAGCCGAGCCGAGCCGAGCCTCCCCATAGATTGAAGTAGCGATGTGTTCAGAGGATGGCTTTGGGCCAGAACAGCTTTTCCCTATGATGAGAAGACAAAGGTATTTAAATAAATTATTGACAGAGACACGTCTATAAATCCTGGAAAGCTGTGCAACTGAGCACTGTGGACTCTCCCCCACACACATCTATCTTTTCTACACTTAGCTTTCTGTGGTCTCTAAGAATGTGGGTTTCACAAGGGGAGGGCCCCCCGAAACGACGTTTTACCAGATCTCTCTCTCTCACACACACACACACCCCTTAACTGCTGGAACCTTACAGCTTCGAAGCTCGCTCCCGAAGCCGAGCTGAGATGTGCGTATCATTGCGAACGAGCAATTAAAACGTAATTGGGAAGTTTAGAAGACTCCTTTACTCCCTTATTGCTGCATCAGAGGGGTACATAACGTCATCGCGTCAGGGAAGGGGAAAAGACACGTCGCGTGGGCTGTTCTGCCACCAGAGCTAGTGATTCCAGGTGCTCTTTGTGTGCTCCCACCTGGCGTATGTCTTTCGTGGGAGGCTTGTGCTGTATTTTCTGGCAGTGGTGACAGGCGGTATTTTGTACACCGTCTCTCTCTCCTTAGTCACAGCCAGCAGTTCTGTACTACTTCAGCCTCTCCTGGCGATAGGAGCACGCTGTTCTTTCCACGTTTGATTGTTGGGTGGGACAGCACTGCTCGCAAGGTCACAGGCAAGAGAAAGAATCAATAACA